>NC_080078.1:33552773-33863086 GCF_949987535.1 Balaenoptera acutorostrata | reverse complement strand
CTGAAGCCCACCTTTCAGAATTTAGCTTTCAAAAGACATGGCAAAGCAGGTTTCCAGATGAAAAAAGAAATAGTGAAATTATTTGATTTTACCAGGAAAACGGATAGATCTCCTTCCCTTCACCTCTGTAACCTATAGACTATATTTTGGGGTGTTAAAGATGCAGAAAAAGAAAAAAAGGGAAGGAAGGAAAAAGAGAGGGAAAGAGGGAGAGGAGACGAAGAAAGAAAGAAGGAGAGAGGGAGGGAGGGAAAGGAAGGAAGGAAGGAAGAGAGAGAGAAAGAAAAGGAAGGAAAGAAAGAAAGAAAGAAAGAAAAAGAAAGAAAGAAAGAAGAAAGGGAGAAGCAAACAAAGAGGGAGGGAGGAAGGAAGGAAAGAGAGAGCGGGAGAGAGAAAGAAAGGAAGGAAGGAAGGAGGGAGAGAGAAAGAAAGAAAGAAAGGACAAGCTTTATTTAATCTCCAGCACAGAAATGGTGTCCGCAGCCCTGACTTCTCATTTGCCTGTTGCTTGGCACAGTTTCACTGCCTAGAAGCCTGCAGAAATTTTGGAAGTCAAGATCCAATATGATAATTGGCTTACAGATTTGAAGAAGGATAGACAGACTTTTCCATTTCCAAGATTCATTAGTCCAGCTCTCCGGCTAATAGACAGGGCTGGCTCTGCATGTTAGCCCTTTTCTAATCAAATTGACACACAGTCTGTGCTGTCTCTGGGTGGGAATGGACTGCTATAAAGTTGCTCTGCCTCAGTGTAAGGCTGGAGTTGGATGGGGTGGAATTTTTCTCACTGATGCTTGATCATCTTAAGCTCTTCATTTAATCACAATAAGGGGCTCCCATCTTTTAGAAAATTCAACCAAACATCCTTGTGACTTCTATTTGTGAAAGACTCCTAAAGGATGTTTGCATGCTTTTGTGTTTCTTGGAAAATGTGAACCAACTGTGAAGTATCATAGGACTTGATCAACCTAGAAAATCTAAGAGTGTGGAGCTTGGTGATGGGAATATGGAACACTTAGACTATCCCAAAGTTTGCAATTAACAAAGAAAGCCGCATGGCAGAGGCTAATGAGAGAAGATTCTATCACCAGTCAGATCTGAGTATGATCCCAGCTCTATGATTGCAGCTATGTGTTTGTGGGAAAGTGTATAATCTAAGCCTCAGTTTCCTCATCCACATGTTTAAATGACATCAGCAAGCCAGCTGTTTGGTAGCCCAACCTCCAAATGAACTTAACTAAGGGTTGCTAATAACGTCAGGGTAAAACAGAAATATCTAAAATCTAGAAGCTGATCAAACAGAGGCAGAAAGAGATCACCAGGCTAACAGAGGCTGACAGAAGAATCTTAATGCATCACATAGAAGAAACAAAACTCTTCATTGGTTCTTACCCTGTTTGTCACGAACAATCCTCTTCATTCAGGATGCAATAAACTTTGGTGGGGTGGTGGAGTTGGTATTGGTGAAACTATCTTAGGAGAGTGTTAGCTCTCAACAAACCTAAGTATTTTTATCGAGACTCATATCCAAAGACAATAGAATAACTTGGACACAAGTTCAACAACTATCAATGAGAATGTGTGGCAAAAAGCAGAAGGGCATAAGATTGGAAATGAATAAATATCAGATATCATTGCAATTTTCAGAACAGATGGAAGGAGGCTGGTGGACCCTATAAACCAGAGGCTGGTAGCATCTCGTAAATCCTGCACTCAGGTGTCGGAAGGTCATGAGAAGCATGGTTTGTGAGTTTATTGAAGAGGAAAGCATGATAACGAGATTTGTGTATCAATTTATTTAGGATAACCCAGACCCAGCACACACCATTTCTCCCTGAAATGGTAGGTTTAGAGCATGTGGTAGACACATTATATATGAATTTAACCAGGAGAGTCAACAAAGAGACCTTTGTGGGACACGTATGTGACCCCTTTTGGGCAAGGTGGAAGATGATGGGATGGAGATTCAGAAAAGGAGGTGGAGAAGTCACAAGTTATTGATAGATTGGTAGCTGAGAGGCATGATCGGTAGATCGGTCCATAACGCCTTGGTGGTTTGGAACCGAGTGACTCCAGTGAGCTTTGAGCCCGGGTCTGTCCTGGTGGCATTTTTCTAAACATCTGGATGAAGACAGAGAAGGCTGCTGTTCAGTTTCGGGGATGGTATGACGTGGGGTGCTTCTGTCCATTGAGGTTGTGACTTTCACACCCATTTCACAGATGAGAACATGAGGCATAGCCAACATATCAGTTTCCTGGGGCTGCTGTAACAAATTATCACAAACTATGTAGCTTCACACAACAGGAATTTATTCTCTCACAGTCCTGGAGGCTGGAAGTTTGAAATCCAGGTGTCAGCAGGGCCATGTTCCCTTTGAGATCTCTAGGGGAGGACCTTCCTGGCCTCTTCCAGCTTCTGGTGGCTCCTGGAATCCCTTGGCTTATGGCGGCATCACTCCAGTCTCTGCCTCTGTTGTCACATGGCCTTCTCCCTGTGCGTCCTTTTTCTGTCTCTTATGTGGATGCTCTCATTGGATCTAGGGCCCACCCTAATCTACTATGATTTCCTCTCTATTCTTAACTTAATTACATCTGCAAAGACCCTGTTTCCAAATAAGGTCACATTCTCAGGTCCTGGGTGGGCATGAATTTGGGGGGATGCTATTCAACCCCCTGTAGAAAGTTATGGGCATAGTCAAGGTCCAAGGATCAAGTGGCAGGTCCGGGACTTACACTCATCTCTGACTGACTTTACAGAGGGGAGTTTCCCCTTTATCTTAGAGGAAATGATCAGGATAGGAAAAGGACTCCAATCCTTGTCATTTGAGGAAGAGTCAAGGGAATATGTGTATCTATCCTTGAAAAAAAATACTCAAGGGATAGGATGATGGGGGTGGAGCAGAGTGGTGCGCCAGAAGGAGAGCCTATTTGGTCCAGCTTGTCTGGTGGGAACAGGAGGCTCGCATGAGATCACAGCACCTACGATCTGTGATGCTGTCTCTTCCAGAGCTGTAGTCAGGGCGGTGCTATAGTTGACAAAGTGAGTGGCGAGAAAGTGACCGGCAGCTGTGTTTCAAGGACGCGGCTACAACTTTAAAGGCAGAGAGGCCGGAAGACCTAGTGGTTAAGAAAATGGACCCTAAGCCTTGCTGCCTGGCCTCAAATTCTGGCTCTGCCATTTACCTGCAGTGTCAACTTGGGCAGGTTGCTTAACCTCTCTGAGCCACAGACTGGGATAAAAATAATATCAGCCTCATCAGGCATATGAGATGATTCACTGTGATGAGATAATGCATACAAAGCCCCCAATTCAGTACATCTCACTTAATAAATGCTGATGATCATGATTATTTCTAACATTCTTCTTTGGGCTCCCAAACATCATCCCATGTATTACCCACTGCCCAGAGAACGCAGACAGCTTGTGTCCCGTCTGGCCGTGGTGGACCCTGCTTGCCTGCCTGACACCCGTGGAACCCCACCACCTTATCCGTGGTGACCTGCAGTTCATCTCTTCCTCATTAGTGTAATTGCAGAGGCTTTCCACTCTTCCAGTAGCACTGCCAGTGGCTGCTAAGCAAGGTTTCAGCCAAGTTGACTGGACGGGCTTCCTCCTTATTTAAGGTGCTCATTACTGAGGGTAGCATGGCTTCCTAGCTTCGCTCAAGTCCAGGGAAGGAAACCGACTCTCCTTTGCACGTGCTTTGGTCCTCTTGTGTCTGCCAGCAAGCTCTGGATGGCCACGACGTCTCTCCCTCTTGGTCCCCATTAGAATCGGATGGTTTTACTATTTTTTTAATCAATCCTAATTTGTCTTTAAAAGAAAAGATTACAATCCGGAGTCAGGAGCAAATTGCAAATTGGCCAACTCCTGTTTGGGAACACCTACCGTCTAAAGCTTTTTAAAAAATATGTATTAGATCCGCTAAAGGAGCATTATTTCTCCCCCTTCCCAAGCCCTCTCATTATTCCTTGATGGAATTAGAGATGATATTCTCCAATAATTCCATAGAACAGATTGTTCATTGTTCAGTAGCTCTATCCTTGAATTTCACTGGCTTTTTTTGTTGGTGGTGGTGAATTTTCCTTTTACCCTCCTTGAGGGACCCCAGCTTGGGTCCAGTTGAACTGAAAATGCTTTTGATGTCTCTGGGCACAAGGTGCAGCCTCTTCGCTAATCCTTGTCTAACTTCCAAGGTCTCTAAGTGCTGCGGCTAAGAGCACCTTTGGAGAAGGAGGCTGTCCTTGGCTAGTGGGAGAACCGCTCAGATTGGAAAGATAATGCGAGTCCACAGGAATAACAAGGAATCGTCAGAATTCAGTTCTGCAAAAAGAGCACGACCACCTCCCGTGCACAGATTGTTCGCTGCCCTTGTCTTCAGAAGATGGGAAAGAGCACCTACCGTCTCCTCCTATCCTCAGGGGCGACGTCAGTCAGGAAGTGAGTCTGTGTTGATGGGAAGCACGTGGGGAGTGGAGTCAGCAGGTCCCAATAGCACGACGACCGTGTTGAACTTAGGGGTTACACCCTCACACCAACTCTTCCCTAAGAACCTGAAAACAGTGTGAAATGTGAACTTTCTTTAAGTCAACCTTAGCATGAGGACGCAGAGGGTCATAGTGGGAGATACACTAAAGGCAACTGTAAAGACGCAGAATTGGTCCCAACGGAAGGATTTCACGTAACAGAAGAAAAGGAAGCAGACGAGGAAGGGAGGCTGGGATGGGGCTTGGCTCAGTATTGAACAACTGAGAGGTGCTGTATTGGACATTTTATGAATTCACTGATTTCTCTCCATTGTGGGGTGGTCAGGGAGTTGGTGGGGGCCGCACAGTGGATGAAGAGGCTCTGGCTTCAGGTGGGTCTGGGTTGGGCTCCTGGCTCCGCTTTTTCCTAACTCAGGATAAACCTCCGTTCTGTCATCTATTAAAAGGGATCATAATAATGAGACTACCTAACACACTAGCCAGTAAATATGGGATGAAGCAGGCGGAAAGCGAGATCGTGCATGATGCTGGAGGAGAGGGGCTAAGTCAGGAAAAATGAACCCTCTAGGCGTCTGGGGATGAAGATGAGAGATGCTGATCCCCTCCTCTCCTCTTCCGCCTCCTTGCTGGGCTCCAGCTGGACGAAAGACTGTGACCACCTTGAGGGCACTTCAGAAAGTTGGCCAGAAAGAGGGAGGAGCATATGAGGCTGCCTGGAGAGCCCTGTGGCTCTACCTTCCAGCAAACATCTGGAGACGTCCCCTGGCAGCCTTTTGGTACCCAGCATCTGTGAAGATACGGGAGCACAGCGGCTAGAGGGTCCTCCTTGTTAGGGGACCCCTGACCTGCAGTGAGGACCCTTGACCTCAGTACTCCTTTAGATTTAATGTGCACAGGAATCCCCTAGGGTCTCGGAAAACCCAGATTCTGATTCGGTTGGTCTGGTGGGCAGGGTCTGGGATGCATTTCTAATCAGCTTCCGATTAATGCCGATGCTGCTGGGCCCTCGGACACCACCTTGAACATGAGGACGCTCCGGGGGAACCATGCTTGGGATTCTGCTCTTTGCGTCTCCTTCCTCGCCCACGATTGCTCCTCCACCGTGGAGCTGGCCCATCTATCCTGGTTAAAGGGTTCTACTGCTCCCTGTGATTATCCCTCACCATGCTGATTACGTTATACACTCAAATTAAATAAAATGCACCCTATCAAATGCGCTGCACACAAAAAGAATATTTATTTGAATATTAAGTACAAATAAGACCTCCCCTGGGATTACCTCAGGGCACATTTGCAGAATTTAATTGCAAGGTTTTTTTTTCACTCAGGTTATTTCAGAACTCTACTTGTAAAAATATTTTCTTTCCGAAGGTAAAGCTGTGCTCTGTTGGTTTATTATTATTATTATGTTAAATCTGAGAGCTCTCCAAGTTCAGTCATTACTTCCAGGGTCTAATTAATACTGATGATGACAAAGCAAACAGCCAGATGACCTAGATTTTCCTCTTCAATTGCCTGCAATTTACATGAATGCCTCCTCATTGTTTCAGAACTTTTGTGAAGCTAGTTCTTTCAGAAGATTCTTTAAGTTTAGGGTTTTAAGAGCTCATTTTTCATGAAGTATTTGTCTTCCAGCTCTCCTTCCATTAAGGTTTCCAGGAAGGGTGTGAACACACACACATACGCACATGGCATGCACACATACACACACACACATACACACACACACACACACACACACACACACACACACACAGCAACAATAACCACCACCACCCAGGCAACCCTTTCAGACAACTGAACTGGAAAATTAGAAAATGAATACTCCTCCAGCTACAGGATTGTTCCCATTTCTTAAATGATGACATTTTGTAAAGTCACAGATCAGGAATGGAAAAGACCTCTTACAGCTATGTAAAGATTTCTTTAAATGCAGAAGGCAGTGTGGCTTAGAGAGCCAGCCTGGGCTGCCTTCCACTGGAAAGTCACTTATGTCCCTATTTCCTTGTCTGGAAAATTGGTTCAATGGGACTTAGTTCACCTCACTATAGTATGGTTCTTTCTGATAGTATAGTGGTTGTCACATGATTTATTTCTGTTGACATATTCTACGGTCTGTAGAGTGAACTTTTAAGGTCGCAGCACAAAACTTCCAGAAATAGCAGCAGCTTTTCACCACCTTTATTTTTCTACCACTGTGGTATCATCCACCCAGCATCTAAGCACAGAGCTGGGCAGGCCCGGTCCATTGTCAATTTATAAAAAGAACAAATAACAACAGCAAACAGACTTTGGATTAAATGCACTTTCTTGCATTAAAAAGACACTTAAGCAGTGCTTTCTGTTGGATGTTCTGATTGCTTCGCAAATATTAACTCATTCAAATCCTGTGATGACCCTTTGGGGTGAGGCCCAGCTGAGGAATTTGTTCAAGGTTCCTAAGCTAATAAGTAGCAGGGAACTTGAGATATGAACCATAGAAGTCTGGCTTTTAGAGTTTTTCCTCTTAACATAAGATGCCTCTCAAATGTCTTTCAATTAACCTAATCAGGATAACTGCCCAGATAAAGCTGTGGCCTGTGTATCTCTGCTGAATCTATTTAATTGGGTTGCAAATGATAAAAATATCAACTTCTGAAAAAATTATCACCAGAGTTTTGCAACATCTAACCAGAAGGGGAAAAAAAAGTCCAGTTAAAACATCTTAATTTAAAAATGTCTTGAGAACATATATTCCATCTAAGCGGAGATATGCAAATGGTATGTAAATAACCCACTTGGCCCTCCCCACTCTTTCTCACCTCTGGATGTGGAGAGGCGCATGATGGGAAAATCTGAGTTGAGAGCCCCACGCTATATAATCAGAGTTCTCTGGCTATAAGGTAATGATGGTCCCAGGAGACTGGTTCAGGGAAGCATGCCAAGCCCTTTTAGTTCCTCGGGACATTTCAGTGAGTGTTCAGATTTTCTTGGACTGAGCAAGAGATTGGGGTGGAGTTGGGGGAGCAATTATAACCCTTGATTATGAAGGAAAGGAATGGTGATTGCTTCTGCAGCTGAAACAAATAGAAATCGTCTTCGTAATAACCACAATTGTTTTCTCCCTCGCTCCTCTGCCTCGGTTCACAAAATACCTTATTAAATCTGGAGAATAAAAATATGCCTGGGGTAATGGTTTATTATTAGAATAAATAATAGGCAATATGTCTCCCCCACCTTGCAAGTTATCAGATGCAAAGACATTTTGCTGGTTTCACTTGAAAACGTGCATGCATGTGTCAGGCCAGCCGGGCTCTTCGTGGCCAGGGGCTGCCCTTTCACTTCAAGAGCAGCATCAGGCCTGAAATTAACAACTCCAGGAGACTGCATCCTTGCAGGAAGCAGATGGCCGCGGGAAGCTGAAGGGGATCCATGCCAGGTGCCGCTTGTGCTGCCACCTCTTGCTTGGTGTTTGTCTGTGGAATCCGTCTGCCTGCACACCTTTGTCCCAGATCTGGGGGACTCGTTCTGTTGCTAATGGGGTATTTAACAAGTGGGTTCATGACACAGCAAATGCAAAAAGCACATCCTCCAAAGAAAACTGCTCTTTAAAACCTGTTATTTGAGGCTCGCTCCAGTTCTGCGGGCATCCTGATCTCTGACATCCCTTTAATCAGATAAGCAACACTTGACTCTCCCTAGTGACTTACATCTGGAACAGTGGGTCTCTTGTGATAAGTACCAACATCATCAAACGATATGGTTTTACAGGGAACAGCAGGAGAAGCAGTGCTCACTCACAGTTGTGTAGTGTCTGACATATACCACACATAAGTCATTTAAGTGCTAAAAATACTAAGTAGTTTGAGATTTTCATGACATGCTCAATACATTACCCCTAAGCACTGCTGGCCATCAATTAAATATGTTAGAGCTTTCAGTCTTTGGGTTTATCTGTTCATGTTTACATATAACACCAAACCAATGATTTTTCTTGTCCAATTAGTATTTAGCCTTGCCAAGCTCTTTCCCCGTTCTCCCAACCCCCTTTGGCTCCCCTCCAAATCTGGCACCTTTACAAAATCAGATGAGATTTTAGTAGCAGATTCTGGTTTTCCCCAAGGTTAAAATAAAAATGTCTGGGGAGAAGATGAGTGGATCCCCCAAGTTCTCTCAAATGCATTTTCTTCAATAATACGGCATGAGTCAGAATCGAGTTAATTAATCATGGCTGACCTGACTCACTGTTGTGGCTTTTTGTTTTCATTTTTTCAGTTGATTATTCCTCACTTCCTTTTCTGAAGTCTAAGCACTTACTACTTTCACGCACTATTTTTTCTCCCTTAGACCAAAAAGAAACAACAGCCAGAAGAAGTGATGGGATCTATATTTGCTTATCTGACATAAACAATCCTGTTTTCTTTGAATCAGAGGACACACTTCACTGTAGGATGCAGTTGGAAAAAAGTAGTGGGCTTTATTACAACCATATGACAGCTTGGATTATATTCAGGGATTTCAGGTCTTCGTAAACTCAGATCTCTAATAAACATTTTATATCAGAACCCAGAAGTAGGGTGGGCAGATCAACCTTTTTCCTTGTTTTATAGTTCCCTACTGAAGAGAGTCTACACTAAAATACATAATGTCCCGGAAAATTTGGAGTTGAACTTTTCCCTGGACTTTTCCCAATTCGTAACTCTTTTGGTACTCTGGGGAGTGATTTATAGCGACCATTAACTGAGTACCCACTATGTGCCAGGTCAGACCTGGATTTGATGCTGTACATGCAATTTCTCATTTAATCATTCAAAAACTCTTTAACTCTCAGCTTTTTAAAAGGTATTATTATGACTGCTGTTCATTTGATTTAGAAAAGCAGTGCACGCTCATTGCAAGAAGTTGAACTAAGGTTAAAAGTGAGAAAAAGCTTCACTACTACCTGGTCCCCATTATTATTCTCATTCCCAGGACATAATTTGCATGCTTTTGTTTGCAGTTTGGTGTTTATCATTCCATACTTTTTCCAGGTGTGAATGGATATTTGCACGCATGTGCATATGTACAGGTTTTAAACAAACGTTGGGTTGTATTTTAAAAAGCAGTTCAACTTGCTTTGTTTTGTTCATTCTCTCATGAGCACCCTTCCATAGAAGTAAATTTATTTTTTTTAAATTGAAAAAAATATAGTTGATTTACAATGTTGTGTTAATTTCAGATGTATAGCCGAGTGATTCAGTTATCATATATATCTAATATATATGTTCTTTTTCAAATTATTTTCCATTATAGGTTATTAGAAGATATGTAGTTATTAGAATATAGTTCCCTGTGCTATACAGTAGGTCCTTGCTGTTTATCTATTTTATATATAGTAGTGTGTATCTGTTTCAGTAAATTTCTAATGAACCCATAGTATTCCATAGTATAGATCAAGGGTTGGAAAATTATGGCCACAAGCCAAATCTGGCCCACCAGTTATTTCTGTAAATAAAGTTTTATTGAAACACAGCTGCAGCCATTTGTTTACACATCGTTTATGGCTGCTTTCCTGCCACAATGGCAGGGTTGAATTGGGGTAGTAGAGACAGAGACACTATGGCCCCCAAAGCCAAAAATATTTACTATTTGGCTCTTTATAGAACAAGTTTTCCCACCCCTGTTATAGAGGAACCACAATTTATTTAACCAGCACTGATGGATACTGATATTCTGAAGTTCCAGTTCTGTGCTATGAAAAGCACTGCCCTTCCTTCCCCATTGAATGGAAGGAAATGCACATTCTGTGTCATGATAGCTGCAGACTGCCCTCCACAGGTGGTAGCAATTTACCACTCATCTGTGGGGCTTAGGAGGACCTATTTACCCACCCATTGCAAAAGGATAATATCAAACCTTTCAAAATTTCAAGCCATCTATTGTCCTCATTTTTTTTTTTAAAGGAAGCATAAACTCAAAAAGTGTTATTACTTCAGCCAAATTCACAGGGCCTATGGGGAGTAAAGCCAGGATTTGAACCCAAATTGTTTGGTCTAGTGTTCTGTCTGAAACAAACGCCCCCATCCCCCCTGCTCTCACATGAATATTAATAGCAATTTCTAGTATTTGTTGAATTAAATATGCCAGGTGCTTTGCTTAGTACTTTATATAGGTTATCTTATTTTGAGCTCACAACAAAATTAGATACTAGGTAGGCACCATGTTATCCCCATTATACAGATGGGGAAATTGAGAACAGAGAGATTTTACAGTGTGGCTAATGTCATGTAGACAATGCACCATGATTGTCTCAGGCAGTCTGATGCCTGAGCCTCCAATCTTCACTGTGGAGAAAACTCCCACCTGCAAAAGGACCAGTGGGTTGTTACTGGAGAAACTTAATTTGGTGGAAAGTGTTCCACTCTAAACCCAGTCTAAACCCAATCTAACCACAAGAATCCAAGTGTGTAGATCTATGCATTTATGTAGCCAGACATCACAATCATTTCGTGTTTTGTTGCAAAACCACAAGCATGTAAACAGTCAGCAAAAAAAGCACCTGCTAAAGACAAATGAGGTGCAGATCGGAGGGTGGGTATCTGTGATTTGGGCTGGTTTCCTTGGTACTGGGAGCTGTGTGCTGCAGTGATTCAGAGGGGGACTTGAGCCCTCTAGATAGTAATTCCCTCTCTGATACTTCCTAGCTTTATGACTTCAGGAAGTCACTCCATCTCTCCGTGCTTCAGTTTCCCCATCTGTAAAATGGACCTAAGGATCCTGACCACTCACCAAGTGGTGAGCATTAACTGAGGTCTTCCTGAAAAGCATTTAGCGCATTTTCTGGCATGTTGTAAACACCAGGTAAATTTTAACTACTATTAATGTGAAATGTGTTTTGCTTTAAAATGATTAAAATCATTATTTTCCTGCCAGTATAATTAAAATCAAGCAACATATAAAGGTGTTAAGATATTAATGTGCTTTCCCTACTCCCCCACCCCGCCCCCAGTATCATCTCCCTTACTTTGTTCTACCTTTAACTGTGCTGTTTGCAATTTTATCTTCTCAAATCCTTGGGTAGGTCAGCCCACCCAACTCTTACTCATCCAGTAAGAGTTAGACCAAGGGCTCCATCTCCTAAAACACCTGACTGACACCTCCCTCCACTTTTTTCCCCACACAACAGGCTGGGTTGGTGCCCCTCTCCTTTGGGTTCCTGGGGTATCCTATGTTTTCCCTTATTATCACACTTATGACCCTGCATTATAATCTTCATCTCATTCCTCTCTCTTCCCTTCTCTTTGAGATTTTTTTAGGAAAGGCGCTGGGTATCATTTACATCTGCATCCCCTTCCATTAGCACAGCATTAGTCAGATAGTAGGAACTCAGAGTACACATGTCAGATGTATGCGATAATCCTGAAATGCATGAAGGAAAAGGCAAACGGTAGCACTCACCCTGGGTACTTTGAAGCATGCTTTTATGGGACAATGCCATCTTATTTTGGAAGAATTTATAACGATTATGAAAATGGCAAATCTGAGAAAGGTACAGAGGTACCAGTTGATTTGATTTACTGAGTTCTATGCTGTTAGACTTCTTTGGTGCTCTTCTGAATAATTTACAGCTGTCCTGAGAACTGGAATTTCCCACATTCTATTATTATAAACAAGACAACATACATATCTATTTATCCATTCATTTATTGTGTGTCTTCTTATTTCTCTGACTCCTACGTTTCCCAATTCAAGTTAATCTCTTGCCAGTTTCCTCTCGCTCTTGATCCTTCCACCACATTGAATTACTTGCACTTGTATAATCCCACTGGGATTTTCACACATTTCCCTCTCTCCTTGAAATAATTTTTTTCATTCTTTTTCTGGATACATTTTCTAAAAAACAAAACAAACAAAAACTACTAACATCTTTTTTCAACTTTCTAAGACAAGGTTTTTGTCCCTTCTATGTGCCCTTAGCACATCTTATACTTTCATTGTAGCAAATGTTCTCTGTATTGTAATCGTCAATTAACTCATCTTTTTTCCTGCTTACACAACGAGTTCTGGACGTATTCTTTGCTATTGTATTCCCAGTGCCTAGAACAATGTCTGACATCCAGACGATGATATATATATATATATATATATATATATATATATATATATATATATATATATATGTGTGTATCTATCTATATATATATGTATATATTTGTTGAATATATGGAGGGACAAATGGTGGATGGGAAAACAAATAAATGGATTCCAAACATTATCTTGATCTCTAGAAAAAGAAAGCTGAATAAGACTCAGTTCTTTCCCTTGAAGATCCAGTCTGATGTGTGGGAGGGGAAATACTTGTAATAAGGTGAGGATAAAGCAGAAAGAACTGATAAGAGAGAGCTCAAAGTCAGGAGAAGATGAAAAAGGCTGAGTCTGAGAAAGATTCTGTGGCCCTGTTGACTAGATGGAGATAGGAGATGGGGGAAGATGAATCCCTGCTATTAAACATCTCGTTCAACCAGGAGAGCAAAGGGCCTCATGCTGGAGTTTATTGCTTCAGTGTCTAACCTTTCATAAGTGCTTACTTGGCAGCCCTATCATGAGTGGTATTTGATTCTCTGGAAGCATCTTAAAGGAGCAGCACCAGACTTCCCACTGTCCCTTTTTTTTTTCATTTAGGCTATAAAATATATTGGTTTTGTGCATTAGTGCCATGGGAGAAAAAAAAATATCACATGCTAGTTTCCAAATGAAATGGCATTTAGTAAAGTGTACATCTAAGATATTTTTCAAGGCTGGCTTTTAAAGAGTACATAGGAAGAGTCTTTCTTCATAACAGATGATAAGGAGTTACAGGTGCCTCTTCTCCTGAACCTCTCCCATAATGGTGATGGGGAATCTTTTTAAGAACCTCATTAGGTCTAGCAATAACTTAGCCTTCACAGCATCATTACATCCTACTTGGATTGTCGTGTGACGACCACAGTCCCGTGATAGGACTCAGCCCATCTTGCATAACTGGCTATTTGCACTTGATGATCTCTAGGTGAAGAAGAGGAGGGCACCTGCCACCTTACCCAGAAGCCGTGGGTGTTACTGAGTTGATTTCTAAACAAAGAGGTAATGGCAGGTGTAGGTTCTATTAGGCAGCAGTAGAGGATGGTAGAGTTGACATCAAATTCACAAAGAATTTATGGCATTGGGCAGGAACATGGCCCCAAAGGAGAAGCTGGATATTGTGACTAGAATATGGACAATGTTACTAGAATACGGCTGCTGTGCAGGAAGAAGTATTGCCATCCCTCTTTAGTCGCATCTCCCATTTAGTTTTATGTTTTACATGTAGACATGTGGTCCGTTTTGAGTTAATTTTTGTGTAAAGTGTGAGGTTGAGATCAAGGTGTTTTGCTTGGTTTTTTTGTCTGTTTGTTTTGTTTGTTTTTGTTTTTGTTTTGCATAGAGACATCCAATTATTCTAACATCATCTGTCTTGGGGTATATCAGTTTTTGTAGTATTAATTTTTTAAGTGGTTACTCTATGGATTATATTACATATACTTAACTTCTCTCAGTCTACCTAGAATCAATTTTTACCATTACAATTGGGGTGTGGAAACCTTATTGCCATATATGTCCCTTACCCTCCTCTCTTTACGCTGTTTATCTTGTGTGTTGCATATACATACATTTAAAACCGAGTTAGACAATTTTGTAATTTGTTTTCAACCATTAAACATATTTGAAAGAACTCAAAGGGGTACACTAGTCTATTATATTCATATTTACCCATATATTTACCATTTCCTTTGCTCTTCCTTTATCCTTGATGTTCCAGGTTTCTTTCTGGCATTATATTCCCTTTGCCTGGCAATTCCTGTAGCAATTATTTCAGAGTAGTTCTGTTGGCAAAGAATTTTCTTAGTTTCCTTAATATTTCATCTTCATTTCTAAAGGATATTTTCATTGGAATTAGAATTCTGGGTTGAATTTAGCACTTAAAAATCATGTGTAGAGTTCCTTCTGCTATACAGCATATAGCTGATTTACTTGGCTGCACAGCAGCAACTAACACAACATTGTAAAGCAACTCTACCCCAATCTAAAAAAAAATCCTGCGCCACCTCCTTCCTGACTCCCTGGTTTTTGTTTATTTAAGCGAGAAATCCACAGTTATTTAAATCGTTTTGTTACTCTCTTACAATATTGCATCATTTGTCTCTGGCTGTTTCCAAAGCCCCCCTCCCCGACCCTTCCCGGCCCCAGATTATATCTGGATGTGAGTTTCTTTGGGTTTACCTCCTTAGGGTTTTCTGAACTTGTTGAATTTGTGGGTTTATATCTTTTGCCAAATGTGGGGAGTTTTCAGCCGTGATTTCCTCAAATAATTATCTGCAGTGAACTTTATTCTAGATTTCTTTATTCTAGAATTTATCTTTATTCTAGAATTCCAGTGACATGAATGTTATACTTTCTGCTGTTGTTACAAGTCCTTGAGTTTCTTTTCCCTTTTTTTCATTTTTTTCCCTCTTTGTTTATTTTGGATACTTTTTACTGATACGTACTCAAATTCATTGAGTGCCCTCCTGCTATCTCTATTCTACATTTAAACTTTTTCAGCAATTTTCTTTTTCTTTTTAATTTAGGTTATTGATTTTTACAGTTCTAAAATTTACATTTGGTTCCTTTTTATATATTCTATCTCTTTGCCACTACTGTCTATTTTTTTTATTAGTTTTAACTGTTTTTTCCCTTACTTGTTGGAGCATTTTTATAATAGCTACTTAAAATCTGTATTTGATAATTCCAGCATCCATGTCATCTCAGTGTTGGTGTCTGTGACTGTCTTTCCCCATGTGAGTTTAGATTTTTCTGTTTCTATGCCGAGTAATTTTGGTTGTACCCTGGGTATGTTGAATATTATGTTATGAGACTCTGGGTCTTGTTTTTATTTTTAATATTTATTTATTTACTTGGCTGTACCAGGTCTTAGTTGTGGCACATGGGATCTTTTAGTTGTGGCATGGGGATCTAGTTCCCCGACCAGGGATCGAACCCTGGCCCCCTGCATTGGGAGCGTGGAGTCTTAACCACTGGACCACCAGGCAAGTCCCTCTGGGTCTTGTTTAAATCCTATGGAAATGGTTGATATTTTTGCTTTACCAGGCAATCAACCCAGTTGGATTTAGGCTGAAAGTTTCTACCTTTCTTCTATGGTTTTGTTTCCAATATCAATTCTGCTTTCAAAGCCTTTGCTTTGGATCTCATGTGTGTGCGTCCCAGTGGCCAGTCTGGGACCTGAGCAGTAGTCTATTCAGTTCAGTTCTCAAAGTCTGTGGTATCTATTTAGGGTCATGTGCACATACATCTAAGTTCAGGGGTGTGTCCAGAGTTCATGAAAGTAGTGCATGAAGTTATTTTCCCAAACTCTTTCCTCTCTAGAAATCTCAAAGTTTTTGTTTTGTTTTGGATTTGGTTTCCTAGGGCTCCCTTTTTGGTCCATCAGCCAGACTGCTGGTGCTTTTTAACCCTGTTCATGTGTTTCTGCTACTGAGCCTACAATTTGGGGCCAAGCAGCAAGAGGAAAGAAAAAATTTAACAGAGGGTTGCCCCGTCTCCTGGGACCACAGCTTCTCAGATCATAGAGGAGATTTCCCTCCCTCAGACTGTTGGGCGTCTCTCTGTGTCTGTGTGTGGGTGTCCAGTTCTGGGCTCTAGGCTGCTGTGAATCCTTGCCAGGGGATACTGATGAGGGAAGGGGGAGGAACTCACCGCTCATCCAGTATTCTGGTCTACTTCTCTGCTCCAACTGCTACTATTTAATTTTCAGAGACCCTACATAGTTGTGTCATGCATTCTATCTAGATTTTTTTTTCAACATTTTACTTTTTATTGAGGTAAAATTGGTGAACATTATATTAGTTTCAGGTGTAAAACATAGTTATTTGATTATTGTATACACTACAAAATAATCAACATAGTGTATCTAGTTACCATCTGTCACATTACAATTTACCCCCCTTCACCAATTTTTTCCACCCACCCCAATCCAGTTCCCCTCTGATAACCACCAATATGTTCTCTGTATCTATGAGTTTTGTTTTGTTTCCTTTTTTGTTTTGTTTTTTAGATTCCATATATAAGTGAAATCATACAAGTGAAATCATACAGTATTTGTCTTTCTCTGCCTGAATTATTTCATATGGCGTACTACTCGCAAGGTCCATCCACTGTGTTGCAAATGGCAAGACTTCCTTCTTATCTGGATTTTATAGTTGCATGGAGCGGGGGAGACAGAGTGAAGTATGCTTCCTCCAGCTTACCCGGAACCAGAATCTCATCACCCGCCTCACTTACCTGACTATAAAGTTCCCATTTTAGCCACTTTAGTGTACAGAGTAAGGGCATTAAATACATGCACAGTATTGTGCAACCATCACTGTCTAGTTTCAGAACTTTCTTGTCACCCCAAATCTGAAAACTCCAAACCCACAGAGCACTCACTCACTCCCCTTTGCCCCTTCCCCAAATCCCCTGGCAACCACTAAACTGCTTTCTGTCTCTATGGATTTGCCCCACTTTATTTATTTATTTATTTAAACATCTTTACTGAAGTATAATTGCTTTACAATGGTGTGTTAGTTTCTGCTTTATAACAAAGTGAATCAGTTATACATATACATATGTTCCCATATCTCTTCCCTCTTGCATCTCCCTCCCTCCCACCCTCCCTATCCCACCCCTCTAGATGGTCACAAAGCACAGAGCTGATCTCCCTGTGCTATGCGGCTGCTTCCCACTAGCAATCTATTTTACATTTGGTAGTGTATATATGTCCATGACACTCTCTCACCCTGTCACATCTCACCCCTCCCCCTCCCCATATCCTCCAGTCCATTCTCTAGTAGGTCTGTGTCTTTATTCCCATCTTGCCACTAGGTTCTTCATGACCTTTTTTTTTTTTTTCCCTTAGATTCCATATATATGTGTTAACATATGGTATTTGTTTTTCTCTTTCTGACTTACTTCACTCTGTATGACAGACTCTAACTCCATCCACCTCATTACAAATACCTCCATTTCATTTCTTTTTATGGCTGAGTAATATTCCATTGTATATATGTGCCACCTCTTCTTTATCCATTCATCTGTCGATGGACATTTAGGTTGCTTCCATGTCCTGGCTATTGTAAATAGAGCTGCAATGAACATTTTGGTACATGACTCTTTTTGAATTATGGTTTTCTCAGGGTATATGCCCAGTAGTGGGATTGCTGTGTCATATGGTAGTTCTATTTTTAGTTTTTTAAGGAACCTCCATACTGTTCTCCATAGTGGCTGTGTCAGTTTACATTCCCACCAACAGTGCAAGAGGGTTCCCTTTTCTCCACACCCTCTCCAGCATTTATTGTTTCTAGATTTTTTGATGATGGCCATTCTGACTGGTGTGAGATGATACCTCATTGTAGTTTTGATTTGCATTTCTCTAATGATTAATGATGTTGAGCATTCTTTCATGTGTCTGTTGGCCATCTGTATATCTTCTTTGGAGAAATGTCTATTTAGGTCTTCTGCCCATTTTTGGATTGGGTTGTTTGTTTTTTTGTTATTGAGCTGCATGAGCTGCTTGTAAATCTTGGAGATTAATCCTTTGTCAGTTGCTTCATTTGCAAATATTTTCTCCCATTCTGAGGGTTGTCTTTTGGTCTTGTTTATGGTTTCCTTTGCTGTGCAAAAGCTTTTAAGTTTCATTAGGTCCCATTTGTTTATTTGTGTTTTTATTTCCATTTCTCTAGGAGCTGGGTCAAAAAGGATCTTGCTGTGATTTATGTCATAGAGTGTTCTGCCTATGTTTTCCTCTAAGAGTTTGA
Source organism: Balaenoptera acutorostrata (assembly GCF_949987535.1). Taxonomy (NCBI): domain Eukaryota; kingdom Metazoa; phylum Chordata; class Mammalia; order Artiodactyla; family Balaenopteridae; genus Balaenoptera; species Balaenoptera acutorostrata. The sequence goes on along the minus strand of NC_080078.1, from coordinate 33,844,769 downwards.
TAGTGTCTGGCCTTACACTTAGGTCTTTAATCCATTTTGAGTTTATTTTTGTGTATGGTGTCAGGGAGTGTTCTAATTTCATACTTTTACATGTATCTGTCCAATTTTCCCAGCACCACTTATTGAAGAGGCTGTCTTTTCTCCATTTTATATGCTTGCCTCCTTTGTCAAAGATAAGGTGACCATATGTGCGTGGGTTTATCTCTGGGCTTTCTATCCTGTTCCATTGATCTATATTTCTGTTTTTGTGCCAGTACCAAACTGTCTTGATTACTGTAGCTTTGTAATGTAGTCTGAAATCAGGGAGCCTGATTCCTCCAGCTCCATTTTTCGTTCTCAAGATTGCTTTGGCTATTCGGGGTCTTTTGTGTCTCCATACAAATTGTGAAATTTTTTGTTCTAGTTCTGTGAAAAATGCCATTGGTAGTTTGATAGGGATTGCATTGACTCTGTAGATTGCTTTGGGTAGTAGACTGATTTTCACAATGTTGATTCTTCCAATCCAAGAACATGGTATATCTCTCCATCTATTTGTATCATCTTTAATTTCTTTCATCAGTGTCCTATAATTTTCTGCATACAGGTCTTTTGTCTCCTTAGATAGGTTTAGTCCTAGATATTTTATTCTTTTTGTTGCAGTGGTAAACGGGAGTGTTTTCTTAATTTCACTTTCAGATTTTTCATCATTAGTATATAGGAATGCAAGAGATTTCTGTGCATTAATTTTGTATCCTGCTACTTTACCAAATTCATTGATTAGCTCTAGTAGTTTTCTGGTAGCATCTTTAGGATTCTCTATGTATAGTATCATGTCATCTGCAAACAGTGACAGCTTTACTTCTTCTTTTCCGATTTGGATTCCTTTTATTTCTTTTTCTTCTCTGATTGCTGTGGCTAACACTTCCAAAACTATGTTGAATAATAGTGGTGAGAGTGGGCAACCTTGTCTTGTTCCTGATCTTAGTGGAAATGGTTTCAGTTTTTCACCATTGAGGACAATGTTGGCTGTGGGTTTGTCATATATGGCCTTTATTATGTTGAGGAAAGTTCCCTCTATGCCTACTTTCTGCAGGGCTTTTATCATAAATGGGTGTTGAATTTTGTCGAAAGCTTTCTCTACATCTATTGAGATGATCATATGGTTTTTCTCCTTCAATTTGTTAATATGATGTATCACGTTGATTGATTTGCATATATTGAAGAATCCTTGCATTCCTGGAATAAACCCCACTTGATCACGGTGTATGATCCTTTTAATGTGCTGTTGGATTCTGTTTGCTAGTATTTTGTTGAGGATTTTTGCATCTATGTTCATCAGTGATATTGGCCTGTAGTTTTCTTTCTTTGTGACATCTTTGTCTGGTTTTGGTATCAGGGTGATGGTGGCCTCGTAGAATGAGTTGGGGAGTGTTCCTCCCTCTGCAATATTTTGGAAGAGTTTGAGAAGGATGTGTGTTAGCTCTTCTCTAAATGTTTGATAGAATTCGCCTGTGAAGCCATCTGGTCCTGGGCTTTTGTTTGTTGGAAGATTTTTAATCACAGTTTCAATTTCAGTGCTTGTGATTGGTCTGTTCATATTTTCTATTTCTTCCTGGTTCAGTCTCGGCAGTTTGTGCATTTCTAAGAATCTGTCCATTTCTTCCAGGTTGTCCATTTTATTGGCATAGAGTTGCTTGTAGTAATCTCTCATGATCGTTTGTATTTCTGCAGTGTCAGTGGTTACTTCTCCTTTTTCATTTCTAATTCTATTGATTTGAGTCTTCTCCCTTTTTCTCTTGATGAGTCTGGCTAATGGTTTATCAATTTTGTTTATCTTCTCGAAGAACTAGCTTTTAGTTGCATTGATTTTTGCTATTGTTTCCTTCATTTCTTTTTCATTTATTTCTGATCTGATCTTTATGATTTCTTTCCTTCTGCTAGCTTTGGGGTTTTTTTGCTCTTCTTTCTCTAATTGCTTTAGCTGCAAGGTTAGGTTGTTTATTCGAGATGTTTCCTGTTTCTTGATGTAGGCTTGTATTGCTATAAACTTCCCTCTTAGAACTGCTTTTGCTGCATCCCATAGGTTTTGGGTCGTCGTGTCTCCATTGTCATTTGTTTCTAGGTATTTTTTGATTTCCCCTTTGATTTCTTCAGTGATCACTTCGTTATTAAGTAGTGTATTGTGTAGCCTCCATGTGTTTGTATTTTTTACAGATCTTTTCCTGTAATTGATATCTAGTCTCATAGCGTTGTGGTCGGAAAAGATACTTGATATGATTTCAATTTTCTTAGATTTACCAAGGCTTGATTTGTGACCCAAGATTTGATCTATCCTGGAGAATGTTCCATGAGCACTTGAGAAAAATGTGTATTCTGTTGTTTTGGGGTGGAATGTCCTATAAATATCAATTAAGTCCATCTTGTTTAATGTATCATTTAAAGCTTGTGTTTCCTTATTTATTTTCATTTTGGATGATCTGTCCATTGGTGAAAGTGGGGTGTTAAAGTCCCCTACTATGATTGTGTTGCTGTCGATTTCCCCTTTTATGGCTGTTAGTATTTGCCTTATGTATTGAGGTGCTCCTATGTTGGGTGCATAAATATTTACAATTGTTATACCTTCCTCTTGGATCGATCCCTTGATCATTATATAGTGTCCTTCTTCATCTCTTGTAATAGTCTTTATTTTAAAGTCTATTTTGTCTGATATGAGAATTGCTACTCCAGCTTTCTTTTGATTTCCATTTGCATGGAATATCTTTTTCCATCCCCTCACTTTCAGTCTGTATGTGTCTCTAGGTCTGAAGTGGGTCTCTTGTAGACAGCATATATATGGGTCTTGTTTTTGTATCCATTCAGCCAGTCTGTGTCTTTTGGTGGGAGCATTTAATCCATTTACATTTAAGGTAATTATCGATATGTATGTTCCTATTCCCATTTTCTTAAATATTTTGGGTTTGTTATTGTAGGTGTTTTCCTTCTCTTGTGTTTCTTGCCTAGAGAAGTTCCTTTAGCATTTGTTGTAAAGCTGGTTTGGTGGTGCTGAACTCTCTCAGCTTTTGCTTGTCTGTAAAGGTTTTAATTTCTCCATCAAATCTGAATGAGATAGAGAATCACATGCAGAAATATGGTCAAGAAGGTTTCTTTTCTCTTAACTTCTTGACCATATTTCTGCATGCGATTCTCTACTTAAACATAATGAAAACGTTCTGTTTTTAAAACAAATTGTGATGGGCGATGAAAAGTGGATACTGTACAATAATGTGGAATGGAAGAGATGGTGGGGCAAGTGAAATGAACCACCACCAACCACACCAAAGGCCGTTCTTCATCCAAAGAAGGTGATGTTGTGTGTATGGTGGGATTGGAAGGGAGTCCTCTATTATGAGCGCCTTCTGGAAAACCAAATGATTAATTCCAGCAAGTACTGCTTGAAATTAGACCAACTGAAAGCAGCACTCGACAAAAAGAGTCCAGAATTAGTCAACAGAAAACGCATAATCTTCCATCAGGATAATGCAAGACCACATGTTTCTTTGATGACCAGGCAAAAACTGTTACAGCTTGGCTGGCAAGTTCTGATTTGTCTGCTGTATTCAACCAGACGTTGCACCTTCGGATTTCCATTTATATCGGTCTTTACAAAATTTTCTTAATGGAAAAAGTTTCAATTCTCTGGAACACTGTAAAAGGCACCTGGAACAGTTCTTTGCTCAAAAAGATAAAAAGTTTTGGGAAGATGGAACTATGAAGTTGCTTGAAAAATGGCAGAAGGTAGTGGAACAAAAGGGTGTATATGTTGTTCAATAAAGTTCTTGGTGAAAATGAAAAATGTATCTTTTATTTTTACTTAAAAACCAAAGGTACTTTTTGGCCAACCCAATATATCTGTAATGCTTGAGATTCCATTCCCACAGTTTTTCTTTTCCCGTAGTAATTTTGTCATTGAATTCATGTAATGTTATTGTAACATTCAAATGGCATCTGATATTTTTGCTTACTAACAATATGTATGTGAATATGTGAAAATATACATATAATATAAAGTATCATTAAAGGATAATGAGCCATATTTCAAAAAAAAAAATCTGAATGAGATCCTTGCTGGGTAGAGTAACCTTGGTTGTAGGTTTTTCTCCTTCATGACTTTAAGTATATCCTGCCACTCCCTTCTGGCTTGCAGAGTTTCTGCTGAAAGATCAGCTGTTAACCTTATGGGGATTCCCTTGTGTGTTATTTGTTGTTTTTCCCTTGCTGCTTTTAATATGTTTTCTTTATATTTAATTTTTGATAGTTTGATTAATATGTGTCTTGGTGTGTTTCTCCTTCGATTTATCCTGTATGGGACTCTCTGTGCTTCCAGGACTTGATTAACTATTTCCTTTCCCATATTAGGGAAGTTTTCAACTATAATCTCTTCAAATATTTTCTCAGTCCCTTTCTTTTTCTCTTCTTCTTCTGGGACCCCTATAATTCGAATGTTGGTGTGTTTAATGTTGTCCCAGAGGTCTCTGAGACTGTCCTCAGTTCTTTTCATTCTTTTTTCTTTATTCTGCTCTGCAGTAGTTATTTCCACTATTTTATCTTCCAGGTCACTTATCCGTTCTTCTGCCTCAGTTATTCTGCTATTGATCCCGTCTAGAGTATTTTTAATTTCATTTATTGTGTTTTTCATCATTGCTTGGTTCCTCTTTAGTTCTTCTACGTCCTTGTTAAATGTTTCTTGCATTTTGTCTATTCTATTTCCAAGATTTTGGATCATCTTTACTATCATTATTCTGAATTCTTTTTCAGGTAGACTGCCTATTTCCTCTTCATTTGTTAGGTCTGGTGTGTTTTGACCCTGCTCCTTCACCTGCTGTGTGTTTTCTTTGTCTTCTCATATTGCTTATCTTACTGTGTTTGGGGTCTCCTTTTCACAGACTGCAGGTTCGTAGTTCCCGTTGTTTTTGGTATCTGTCCCCAGTGGCTAAGGTTGGTTCAGTGGGTTGTGTAGGCTTCCTGGTGGAGGGAACTAGTGCCTGAGTTCTGGTGGATGAGGTTGGATCTTGTCTTTCTGGTGGGCACGTCCACGTCTGGTGGTGTATTTTGGGGTGTCTGTGGCCTTATTATGATTTTAGGCAGCCTCTGTGCTAATGGATGGGGCTGTGTTCCTGTCTTGCTAGTTGTTTGGCATAGGGTGTCCAGCACTGTAGCTTGCTGGTCATTGAGTGAAGCTGGGTCTTGATGTTGAGATGGAGATCTCTGAGAGATTTTCGCCATTTGGTATTACATGGAGCTGGGAGGTCTCTTGTGGACCAGTGTCCTGAAGTTGGCTCTCCCACCTCAGAGGCACAGCCCTGATGCCTGGCTGGAGCACCAAGAGCCTTTCATCTACATGGCTCAGAATAAAAGGGAGAAAAAAAATAGAAAGAAAGAAAGAAAGAGGATAAAATAAAATAAAATAAAGCTATTATAATAAAAAATAAGAAAAAAATTATTAAGAATAAATTTATTAAGAAAAATTTTTTTTTAATTTTTAAAAATAGATTTATTAATTTTTTATAATAAAAAATAAGAAAAAAATTATTATATTATTATATACTATATCCATTCCTTCATGTATTTAACTATTCTGAAATTTTTCTCAAAGATGTTTTGTAGTTTTGAACACATAGATATTGTATCTCTTTTTAGATTTGTCCTTCCATATTTGATATGTCTGTATTATTATAATAGATCGTTTAAAAACTTTTTCGGACTTCCCTCGTGGTGCAGTGGTTAAGAATCCGCCTGCCAATGTGGGGGACATGGGTTTGATCCCTGGTCCAGGAAGATCCCACATGCCGCGGAGCAGCTAAGCCCGTGTGCCACAACTACTGAGTCCGCACTCTAGAGCCTGCGTGCCTAGAGCCCTTGCTCTGCAACAAGAGAAGCCACTGCAATGAGAAGCCTGTGCACCGCAACAAAGAGTAGCCCCCGCTCACCACAACCAGACAAAAGCCCCTGCGCAGCAACGAAGACCCAATGCAGCCAAAAATACATAAATAAATAAATTTATAAAAAAAAAAAAAGAAAAAATTTAAGAAAAAAATTTTAATTTTTTTAAACATCTTTATTGAAGTATAATTGCTTTAAAAAATTTTAATTTTTTAAAATAAAAAATATGAAAAAACTTAAAAAAATTTTTTTTTAATTTCTAAAAATAGAAAAAATTATTAAGAAAACATTTATTAGGAAAAAAAAATTTTTTAAGTAAAAAAAAAAAATGGACGGACCTAACCCTAGGACTAATGGTGAAAGCAAAGCTATACAGACAAAATCTCACCCAGAAGCATACACATATACACTCACAAAAAAAGGAAAAGGGGAAAAATTAATATCTCCTGCTCCCAGAGTCCCCCTCCTGAATCTGGGCTGATTCGTTGTCTGTTCAGGTATTCAGCAGATGCAGGCACATCACGTTGTTTGTGGAGCTTTAATCCGCTGCTTCTGAGGCTGCTGGGAGAGATTTCCCCTTCTCTTCCCTGTTCGCACAGCTCCTGGGGTTCAGCTTTGGATTTGGACCCACCTCTGCGTGTAGGTCGCCTGAGGGCGTCTGTTCCCCGCCCAGACAGGACGGGGTTAAAGGAGCAGCTGCTTCAGGGGCTCTGGCTCACTCAGGCCGGGGGGAGGGAGCGGTACGGAGGAGGCGGGGCGAGCCTGCGGTGGCAGAGGCCGGCGTGACGTTGCACCAGCGTGAGGCGCGCCGTGCGTTCTCCCTGGGAAGTTGTCCCCGGCTCACGGGAGCCTGGCCGTGGCGGGTTGCACCGGGTCCCGGGAGGGGCGGTGTGGAGAGTGACCTGTGCTCACACACAGGCTTCTTGGTGGCGGCAGCAGCAGCCTTAGCGTCTCCTGCCCCTCTCTGGGGTCCGCGCTGATAACCGTGGCTCGCGCCCGTTTCTGGGGTCCACGCTGATAACCACGGCTCGCGCCCACCTCTGGGGTCCGCGCTGATAGCCGCGGCTCGCGCCCGTCTGTGGAGCTCGTTTAGGCGGCGCTCTGAATCCCCTCTCCTTGCGCGCCGCGAAACAAAGAGGCAAGAAAAAGTCTCTTGCCTCTTCGGCAGCTGCAGACTTTTTCCCGGACTCCCTCCCGGCTAGCTGTGGTGCGCTAACCCCTTCAGGCTGTGTTCACGCCGCCAACCCCAGTCCTGTCCCTGGGATCCGACCGAAGCCCGAGCCTCAGCTCCCAGCCCCGCCCGCCCCGCCAGGTGAGCAGACAAGCCTCTCGGGCTGGTGAGTGCTGCTCGGCGCCGAGCCTCTGTGCGGGAGTCTCTCCGTTTTTCCCTCTGCGCCCCTGTTGCTGTGGGATCCGCGCTGATAGCCGCAGCTCGCGCGCGGCTGGCGCCCGTCTCTGGAGCTCATTTAGGCGGCGCTCTGAATCCCCTCTCCTTGCGTGCCGCGAAACAAAGCGGCATGAAAAAGTCTCTTTCCTCTTCGGCAGCTGCAGACTTTTTCCCGGTCTCCCTCCCAGCCAGCTGTGGTGCGCTAACCCCTCAGGCTGTGTTCACGCCGCCAACCCCGGTCCTCTCCCTGCGATCCGACTGAAGCTGAGCCTCAGCTCCCAGCCCCGCCCGCCCCGGCAGCTGAGCAGACAAGCCTCTCGGGCTGGTGAGTGCTGCTTGGCACCGATCCTCCGTGCGGGAATCTCTCCGCTTTGCCCTCCGCACCCCTGTGGCTGCGCTCTCCTCCGTGGCTCCGAAGCTTCCCCCCTCCGCCACCCGCAGTCTCCGCCCGCGAAGGGGCTTCCTAGTGTGTGGACACCTTTCCTCCTTCACAGCTCCCTCCCACCGGTGCAGGCCCCATCCCCATTCCTTTGTCTCTGTTATTTCTTTTTCCTTTTGCCCTACCCAAGTACGGGGGGAGTTTCTTGCCTTTTGGGAGGTCTCAGGTCTTCTGCCAGCGTTCAGTGGGTGTTCTGTAGGAGCAGTTCCACGTGTAGATGTATTTCTACTGTATCTGTGGGAAGGAAGGTGATCTCCGCGTCTTACTCTTCCGCCATCTTGCCCCCACTTTATTTTTTTTCACAGTTTATGGAGATATAAACTCTACGTACCATATACACTTCACATACCATAAAGTCACCTATTTGAAGTGTATAACTCACTCCCAAATGTGTGTGTGTGTGTGTGTGTTTCGTATATATATAGAATTGTACCCATTTCCTTTTTAATATTTTGGAATATTTCCTCCCAGTCCTTTCCTCTTTCTTTTCTTTTATCTTTCTTCTTTTTCTTTAATGATCAATTTCACTGTATTTTTAACACAAAATAAGAATCATAACATTTGTGCACTATTGTAGTTGCTTTTATTAGAGACTAAATAGTGCCTTTTAAGCAGTTCCCATTTCTGTTTTTCAAAACAATGGTTCTAAATGCTGCACATTTTGCCACCTAATCAACGTACTATAATTTACTTTTAATGTTTCTATTATTATACATTGTAATATTTACAGTTTTTAAATATGCTGCAGTTAATTGGCACATAAATAAACATTTGTGTTTAACTCTGTTTCTTTTCTTAAGAGCTATTCTTAGAGGTGATATTTCTGGATTAAAGGGCACAGCAAAGCCCTGATTTATAGATTTGGGGCTCTGGCGTATCCTAAATAATGATACCTATTTTTGTTTTAGAGAAAGTAAAAAAGAAACCTTCAGTATAAAATACATAAAATATCCATCAAAAGTCAGTTCCTCAGCCTTCGCCTTTAGTGTAAGTTTCAAAAACTCGCAATATATTGTCAGGTGTTAGGAGTCAGGGGTCACCTCATTGGTGCAAAAAATGCTAGAAATACACAGAGTACGTTGTGAATGCAGACGTAAATTTCATCCTGGCTTAGCTGTTTGAGTTGAAGGTGGAATCAGCTAGTCCCCGTGGAGGTAGAGTGACCACAGGTCCCAGTTTGCCTTTTCACTCCCACTTCGCATCTGCTGTGCCCGGTGTCATCATTCCTACCACCCCCCCCCCCCCAACTCCTTTAACTCACATTTTTTTTTTTTTTTCCTGTTTGGACAATAAATTATATGGTCATTCTAAAGACGCATCCTTGATTTTAAGAAGCACATTTTGATAGGGCAAGGATAATCAATGCATGGCATAAGTATCACTAATCTATTTTTCTTTTTGAGCTTGTGGGAGATACCACAACTGGATCAGAGTTTCCTTCTCTGATATAAGCACTGGCCTGAGAATTCTCCCCAACACAGTCCTATGGAGACATATTGCTGTCTGATTACAACTGGACCATACAATGCAACGCATTTGCCAAGGCGTGTAGGTGATACAGTTGGACCCTAGCATTGGCGAAGATGCTGTGTAATGCCCAGTGCTTATTCTCAACCATCTTGAGTGGGCCTTCTGGGAAGAATGCCTGCACTTGTTAGACAGGGCAAGAGGGAAGCCTTCCCCCTGGGCAGCTTTTACCTCCCACACCCTCTACTGCATCCCTCTCCTCACCCACTTTCCAGACTCTGGCTCATCTGAGTTGTGTTTCTAGATCACACAGTTGAAACTCCGAGAGAAGCGGAGGCTATTTGGACCTAAAGAAAACATTAAATACATAATTAATTAATTCTGGGTCTGCTTTGAGCCAAGTGATTAGAAGTAATTTTCCATTTTCTTTCATGCTGTTTTCATGCAGAACCTTCTGACTTCCCCTGCCTCTTTTTCTTTTCTTTGTAGGTTTCAAGACAACAGATGAATTGTGAAAGAGAGCAGCTAAGGGTAGGTGTGTCTGCTTGTAAAATACTTCCTGGTTCTCGTTTCTGTGTGATAAGCAAAAATTTCCCTGTCTCTCCCCAGACGCAGGGTTCTAAATAGCATAGCGGGCTTCATCTTAAGACTGGTTGAGTTGAAAATATTTATCCCAGCTAATTTAGTATTGATTGAGCTGGTAAATACAGTATATCTTCTTCTGAAGTGCCATTATAGTAGATGTGGATTTTTTGATTTAGATTCAGCAATAAATACTTCTCTTCTGGAATTTGTTTGACATCATTGTACTCTTTTTATGTACGACACGAGGTCTAAGTAATAACAAAGGTCAAAAGGATGCCTTGCTGCTTTCTTAATGTGAGTACCAGGCTCTTTGCTGAGTGGCTCAAATGCTCTCTTGCTGTTAACTGAGCTGGGTGATCCACTAGTAAGTCAAGGGCATTTTCTAGGAGAATTTGAGTCCTTCACAGACCTCTTAGTTTTAGTGGCATTTGTGTATCTAGGGGAAGGAGACAGAATTTTAAACCTCACGTGTTATTTACCTTCCTAAAACCAAAACTTTCTCAGTGCTGAAGTACATTAGATGTAAACAGTGTTGCCTAGATGAGGAGAGACCCGTTTGCTTATAACTGCAGCTTGGTGCCTTCATTCTGCTGTGAAGGTGTCACGGTTGGTTGAGATCCTTCTTGGCATGGACATGGTATTTTAAGAAATATCCGGATTGCCTCCCCGCCGCCGCCGCCGCCATTTGTATTTTTTTTAAAAAAGCATCATGTTTTGGATGGATAAATGTGAAGTCATAACTGGCCTGCCTTTAATGTCACTGATGGAAATTGGCAATTTTTACCGGACAGGGTGCCTTATAGTCGTGTCTCCACGTTGTTATAAAAAACTAAAGGATTCTGCTACTTTTAAAATCCTAACAGCCAGGTTTGGGGTTGAGGGACCCTTGTGCTCAAAGAGATTTAATACATCCGCATAGTTTATTAAACCTTTCTAATATCATTTATGCACTGCCTTGTAACTTTTCAGAGCCTTTACTTCATGCCAGTCTCGAGATGACAGTGATTTGCAGATTATTTCCATTTTCCAATGGCTTTTGGCATCAGGTGTGTTAAATCCTTATGTAAAACAAACAACAAAATCTAGTTGTGCGGAACCGAGAACTAGTGGGTTGAGGCTTCCTTCTTCTTTTATGCATATGTATTGTATGTGGTATCTCGGCACGGCCCTCTCTCATCTCTCCCCACTTCACTCCTAAGTACCTGTGCCTGCATTAGTTGTGACTCCTTCATGAAATAGCCTTCAAGATGTTTTAAGCTTTCCTGGGGTCTCTTATTGCTTTTCCCTGCAGTCTGAATTACTGGTTCATCCTAGTAAATAATGTATTGCAACTTCAGATTTCTCTTCCTGTTTGGATGGGGAAGATGTGGCCAGAACTAGGTCAGAGCTAGATAAAGAGGATTGCGTGCTGTTTGTCTCCAGAAGGTCCTGATACATTCCTCAGAATTAAGATAAAATTGAAATCTCTATGGCAAATGAGACTCGCCTGGCAAATTAAGGACACGGGAGGTAATGAAGTGCTTGTGTGCAGTCTGAGGGGTTTATTATTTCACACTGATGGGGACATTGTCAACAGGGGTGTGGTTTAGGAACGAGAATGGACCCTCCCACTCTGTTAAGTAAATTCAAGCTGTGATTTGATACGATGCGTCATATAGTTTAACGTGATTTGATACGATGCGTCATATAGTTTAACGTGGGGCTTCAGTAGTCCGTATAAGACCATCCCTAATATCATGGGCTGTAGCTTTGTTGTTGCTGTTGTAGCCTGTTTTTACATTTTAAAGGAATTTATGTTTTGAATCGATAGATACATTTCAATCGATGGAATACACATTTATGTGGTTCGAAATTTAAATGATGCCCAAGGGAATGCAGTGAAGATTTCCCTTCCTATTTGAATCTTAGGCATCCAGTTCCCTCCTGGGAGACACCCAACATTATTAGACTCTGGCTCATCTTTGACAGCTGTGTCTCATCTATGGCTATTTTCACCATCTTCTCCTTTTCTGTTTTCTTTCTCTTTCTTTTTCTCCCTACCCGGTCCCTCCCCTCCTTTTATTCCTGTCTTGTGTTTATTCTCTGCCCTCCTACTCCCTGAAAAGAAAACTTCCTTGATGAAGGTGATGGCTTTTATTTTATTTTTTTTAGGGAGACACACTTTTTGGGGGTTCCCAAAGAAATCTGGTTCTCATCTGAAATACCTGGCTATTTCAGTGAAATGCACTATTCTTTTTTTTTCTTAGAAAAAGAGACAGTGGGAGAAAAATAGATAGCTGTTTACTTACCAACATCGTTAAAGAGTGTCCGCCTGCCAGGCACACTTCTTAAAACATGTTTTAAATACAGCAGACTGCGTTTCCAGATTTGCTCTCCAGGATGGTTGGACCACGACCATGTTGCCAAGTTTATATTCCTTCACATTCTGTTATGTTGTCAGATTTCAGAGAGACGAGTGGATGGCTATACAATGGACCCCTTTTTCCTGGCCTCCTGGAAACAGCAGATAAGGCAGAAAGATACAGCTGCTCATGCATGTTTTACGCGTGTGGACACGTGTAGGGATTGGCGCATCCAAAACCCTCTCCTTCTGCTCTGCTTCTTTTTCTCACAAATTCTAAATTAATTTTTCCAAAATGGACACTGTGAGGTACTTATTCTAAAAGATATTACAAAGTCTTAAAAATATTCTCTGCCTAGTTCATTTTAGGAAATTCAGTGTTAAAGAAAGTCAAACTTACTTAATTGCAGTACTTCTCAGAGCCTTTAATACACAAAAGTGAAAAACAGAGAGATGGCAGTAATACACAATTTTTTGCAAACTCATCTGATCACAGAACATTTGGGGATGCAGAACACACCCTGAGAAACACTTTGAAAATTATATCAGTTTTTTTAAATTTTTCAGTTAGAATGTTACTGTCTACAAGTTACGGAAAAGCTAAGCATTATTTAAAAGGTAAAAATATTTGATCACCTCCTAGTTTCAGGGTTGATTCAGTGGATTTGGGGTATTAGGCAGTGGTTTGGAATCTTTGTGCCTCTCTTGGCCTTTCTTTCCTTCTTCCAAGAGGAAGAAGAAGCATCACTTGTTCACAAGACAACATTCTAATCAGGAGGGAAAGGGAAGAGGAGCATTTTCCTCAGAGCTTTTGCATTTGATTGGAGGAAAATCATTCCTAGAAGCCTTCTCTGCAGACACTCTTTCATCTCATTGGCCAATCCCTACACCAGTCACTACCAGAGTGACCTGGGATCTTAGTTATTGGCCACAGCAGCCATGATCCATCCCCAGGGACAGGTACATTGTCACCGGAAGAAAATAGGATTTGCTTAAACAGGAGGGAAAGGAGAATGTCTTTGGTGGAGTTTCCCAATAGAGTCGGCTATGAAAGGAATCCACATGGGTCCTGTGTGTCACTCATGGTGTTGGTTTCCTGTCAACTCCTTTAATTGCTCCCTTTCATCCACATAGAAGACTGCAGGGACCACATATACAGCCTCAGCAAGTGCCTCAACTCTGGCTGGTGGAATCTGAAATAGATGCTTTCTCTGCCAACTTCGTTTCTCAGGGATCACCTCTCCCCATCCTAACCGACTTTTCTATCCAGCTTGGCACGCTCTTTGTATTTTGCCTATGTTCTTTGGAACCATCCTGGATGCCATTTTTGCTAATTTTCCCTTAGCATCAGGTATCGGCAGCAGACAGAAGACTTCACTCTAGGACCTGGCTCAGCCCCAGAGATACCACCGTCCATGAGCTTTCTGGCCCCTACTCGTCCCAAGAGAAGAGCAGCAGCCAGTCACTTCTAACAATGACTCACCCTTCTCAGGAGACTATTGGAATTACTCATGTTGTCAATGAGCAAACGACAGAATGGGAAACCTGTTCATTCCTGCATCCTAAATTTTGTCAATCTAGAGTAGGCTAAGCCTTCTTCTAGCTTATATTTCAAAATGTTGCTGGATTCCCTTGGGGAGATGGTCCACAAGAGCTCACCACGAAATCTGTACGTTAGAAGTGCTCCTGACACTATGGGCTGCATCTACCAGCTTGTCCCAGGGTTGCTGCCACTTGCTGCCAACCGTGCCAGCTGTGCAGTTAGCATAACCCACCATCAACATTTACCTCTCCGGCACCTGAAACCAACAGATGGACAATATAAACAACTAAGAGAGAAATCACGTGACCTGAGTACTTGTCTGTCTCCCTCATCAGTCTCCCAACTGGAAAGATTGTATGGTCGTAGGGCAAGAGATCAAATGATCACTTTTATTTGCATTCATATAAAATATTTGGTTACAAAGGGATCTTGTGTGCTGTGGCTATCAGATGTTGGATTTGGGCGCTGTTTAACAAATTTGGTCAGAGCACTACCAAGCAGGCAAAGGCTTGGCTCCCAGGTGTGTCAGAATCTGTCTGTGGACCGAAATCCTTACCAGTAATATGGCAGATGGATACCGTAAGAGGCAGCATAGTGTGAGGAGCGCTTAGGGGTGGTCTAGCAGCTCTGGTTATGGACTTAGGTTTGTGTCTCTCAAGGCTTGGGTTCCCCTATGTGCAGAATGGGGAGACTTTCTCAGAGGATTGTTGATTGGATTAAATGACTTGCATAAAGTACTTCCCAAAAAAAGCCTATGCCTCATCATCAGCAATGTTCTCGGTTGTTGATATGGCACTCCCCCCAGTGGTTCTCATTCCTCTTCCCACTAGGAAGAGCAGGCCAGAAAATAGAGGCCATCAGGGTCTATCTGTCCCCACCCCTACCCACACACTAAAAAATAATTCAGAGGGCAGTTTCCATAGTTGATGGCGTGGTGGTGTCTTCGGAAGAAAACTGCCTCTCACTTGGTTAGCAAATGATAGAGACCGATTTGGGCCAGCCTAAGCAGAAAAGTCACACAGCCAAGTCTCTCAAGGACCAGAGCTTAGAATCTGAAAGCTGTTGGAACTCAGGCAGCTTTTTCCTACCTTTTCTCTTTGTTTATCCCTGTGGGTCCACCCTGTTCTGTTTTGCTTTTTAAAGGCTGTCTTTGCCTTCTTTATGCACATGGTACTTTCCAGCCCCTAAGATTTATGCTGCATTCATTCCCGCAGGAATAGGGACTAAGTGTTAATGAATCCTGATTACAGATTCCCTGGAAAAGGAGTCTGATGGGCCCAACCTTGGGTCAGTTGCTCACTCTGGTCTGATCAGCTATGTTAAGGGAAGCAGTATAAATAAACCTAGTCACCCAGGGCCAACTATTGGGGGAGGACTGGATAATCAGAGAAAGAGAGCCATTGCCAGCAAGAAAATATCCCCAAGGATGTCCACTATACTCTCCAAACTTGGAGACCAGAGCTGAGCAAAGGATCCTGGAATATGGGTGTGCTACATCCCACTTGTAGCTCAGTGTTTCCCAAAGTGCAAGACACCTAGCCGGTGTGATACAGCCTCCAGGTGGTGAACATCAAGTCAATAGGAAAGGGTGAATCACTTAGAAAGTTAGTCCCTTTTTAATTCTCTCACGATCCTTTTTATGTCAATGAGAAACTCTCAGTTTAAATGAAAGTATCTTTAAAAAGTCTCTACCAATTTCTAAGCTCTCTTTTTAACAGAAATGGAGCGTGCCTCAGGCTTAAAGCCTGCAGCAGCCAAAACATCTATCTAGACTTTAAAAACACTGTTTGCAAAATACAGTAGTTAAGAAGTAGGGGCCTGGAGCTAGGCCTACTGAGATAAAAATCTAGACTCTGCAATTTAGTACTTGTGCACGTTACTTAAATCTTCTGTGCCTCCAATTCCTCCCTTTTTAATGGAGATATTAACTGCATGCATTTAATAAGTTGTGTGTGTGTGTATGTGTGTGCAAGCAAACAACGATTAAACTAATGAATGCATATGAGGTGCATTAGTGTCTTAGAACAGTGTCTGGTATAGAAAAGGTTCTTAATAATTGTTAGGTATTAATTTTTTTCCATTAACTTACGACTACTGATACTGGTCTTCCGTTTACAGTGGCAACACGAAGCTTCCTCGGCAAGTACATCTATTTAGGTTAAAAATGAGTTGCTTTAAAGATAAATATTAACTACATAATGTTACAGATTGCCTGCAGTTATGACAAAAACATGACACTGGAATGCAAATGACTGAAGTTTTAGAAACACTGAAATTATGGTGCGACCCTTGTGAAAGACGTTGTAGAGCAGATCTGTATTATCAATATTTAATTTGCCAGTTAGAAGCAAGTTTCTCATTTCTGCTAGGTACAAGAGTGGTATGGATTGCAGAATGCAAATTGCTAATGATCCTCTTGGCTTAAACCCATTGCCTTCATCTGGGTATCTGAAAATGAAACTTCCCAACCACCTGGGAAAGTGAGCTATCAGAATCAGAGATACCTTTCCCCTGCCTCTCTTCCCCCCACCCTTATAAAGCCCAGCCCTTCCTCAATGGATCTTAGGACAACAGGGAAGGAAATGTTAGCCCCCTACTCCTTGATATGACCTCACAAGATTCATGGTCTTTGTATTACAGTTTTAGGTTGGCACATTGTAAGAGTGCCTGCTTCCGTTCAGTTATTTATTTGAGAAGTGTTTTTTGATCACAGACCATATGCCCATCACTGTGCCAAGGAGTGGAGACAGAATGGTGTACCAAAACCTGCCCTGTTCCCTTTCTCCTAAACTTTACAGGCTAGTGGAGAAGATAAGCATTTGTCAAATAACCATGACAAACTGGTACATGGGAAACTGGTAAATTCCTGAAATGAGAGATGCTTTGTAAAGGGACATGGATGGAAAAAACTTACCTAATCGGCCTCCGCTTATCAAACCTGCCAGATTAACACACACCATCCATTCCCTTTATAAAACATATTGACAGATGCCTGTGCATCCTGTGAAGTGACCGCTTTGTGCAAACTTACCTTTCTCTTCACTCGTCAAGGTGTCTGCTTGCCAAGAGTCAGTTGTATTTATTCCCAGACCTGCTTCTGCCAGCTGTACTTGTTATTGTAATTACATTATTTAGTGGAATATTATGTAAACTGGTGAAAAATGAGTACAATAAGAAAAAGAGCTGTTTCTCTGAAAACTAAGTTAATGCTTTGGAAACACTCTGTGAAAACAAGGCTCAAAAATTTTTTGGATTAGCTGTGAGTGAGAGGACGGTAACATGTTAGTGGAAAAAGAACCCTCAGAAATCCAGAGAGATTCTGCACTCAGAATCTTTCAGATGCATCTTGGAATTCTTCCTCTACATTAAACAAAACCAAAACTGCTACTATAGATCAGAGGTTGGCAAACTTTTTCTGTAAAGGGCCAGATAATGACTATTTTAGGCTCCACAGCCATGTAGTTTCTACTTCAACTGTTCAACATTGCCTTTGTTGCACTTAAACAGCCATAGACAAAATGAATGTGCAAGGCTGTGTTCTGATAAGACTTTATTTATAAGAACAAGTGGTGGACCAGGTTTGGCCCCTGGGCCACAGTTGGCTGACTTCTACTGGAGACTGTGAAAAGTGGATGAAGTTTGTGTGGGAAAGATGATGAGGAATTTCGATCAACACTCAAAGAAAAGGCCTCAGACTCACATCAAAGATCAACAAATTAATGCACATTAATATATTTTACATTAAAGAGAAAGATTTAAGAAACCTCTGTATCACTTTAAAAGTGATTCCTTCCTTTCAGAGGCTTCCAATGAACTACCTTGTCCTATTCCCAAGTGAGGTGGCTTCTACAGTATAGAGAGCTGATATAAGGCCTTGAAACACAAAATAAAATTATGCTTATTTTTATGTGTCAACCCATCAGTATAGAACAGAAGAACAAATTTATCCTTTTTCTCAGGATCCCGCAGCGAGTAAGTTCTGGAACTCCACGTTTGAAGGTGACTTTGTCTGCGTATATATCAGGGGGCTTATTCTCTGCAGACTGTTGTTCAGCTGCTCCAGAATATTCTCTTTTCTTCAGAAATGTCTAGTAACTTGTCTAGATTGTTCTGTCTTCAGAACCAGTTCTCTGGAGGCATGAACATTGTCCTCTGTGTTAATATCACAAAAACTCTGCTAAAGTCAGGCTTTGGTCATTCGCAAAGCTTTGCTGAATACTCAGGAAGTAACAGAAATCCACTGTGCGTGGTACTTAGAGGACTCGCCATCAACACCCCTGCCCAGTTCTTTGCAGGTACCATGTACATTCAGGCGCACACACACAAGACAAAAAACGAAAAAATAAAAAGAGATTGATGCCTGCTTTAATCTTACAAAACTAATGGTCCCATCTTAGTGATTTTCCCCAACCAAAGGGAGTTTATCCCAAAGTAGTTAGCTTTCTACTTACAGAATCAACAGAAACTTAGACCACCAGAAAAATCTCTAAGGGCAGCTTCCCTACTAAAATAAGAAACTTATAAATACATTAAAAAATGTTTAAAAGAATGTTGTCTTCACAAGACCTTGCATTGCACACTCTTCCTTACAGATCTCATGGGTTGCCCAACATTCACAAGGCCATTAATGGATGAGCTCGAAGGGAATGGATCATGAAACCAGCCGACTAGTTAACAG
The DNA here is from genome assembly GCF_949987535.1 of Balaenoptera acutorostrata. Classification (NCBI taxonomy): domain Eukaryota; kingdom Metazoa; phylum Chordata; class Mammalia; order Artiodactyla; family Balaenopteridae; genus Balaenoptera; species Balaenoptera acutorostrata. The sequence goes on along the minus strand of NC_080078.1, from coordinate 33,826,431 downwards.
ATATTAATTCCCCCAACTTCATCGTGCAGCACGGCTACATAAAGAGATGTACAGGTAGCCCTCCCTACATCTTAGATGCTGGATCCTGGAACTCACGTGCATGCTAATCCATCTGTCCTCCTTTGCGTCTCCCCAGGCATTTCAATGCTTCCTCTGGGGAAGACTCCAAAGTTATTGCATTTAGGACACTTGGCCTAATATTTATTCTCCCTTTCCCTTGCTTTATTTTTAGCCCATTTTCCCAAGTCAGCATCCCCCTTTCCAGGGCAAATCCGTCCTATTTCTTGTTTTATCATTAAATTAGTATCAAACAGCTTCCAAGCAAAACTGCTAATAATGCTGACATTTCAGTTTGTCATCGGCACTCCTCATTTCTATGACTGATGCCTCAGTGAGGACTTATCCTCCTGCTGTGTTCTTCTGAGATCTAAATACCATTCCAGAAGAAAAAAAAAAAAAAAAAGCCTTGCTAGGGAAGGGGAATGGGGCACGAAGCAGATAAATAAGGCATTGTGTAGTTTCCTCTACTTGGGGGCAGAAAGAGGCAAGTTCCATTCAGACAACAAGCTCTCCTACACTCCTTCATGGCCTGAGAGAGCCCCTATTCAGACTGTGCATGTTTGCAGGTACATAGCAGGTGTAGTGGACACATGCTTGTTTATTGTTGATAGGCAGCAAACATCCCTACTCTCAGGGAGCAGCATTCTGTTGTCCTTTTGAGGTTAGTTATCTTCCCTCATGTGTTCATTCTTGGAGAGGCAATAAACAAGCCAAGAGATGTAGATATGGCCAAGGCAGGTCAATGGGATTCTCTCTCCTGAGACTTTGATGTGGTCTTAGTCCATTCAGGCTGTTATAACAAAATACCGTAGGCGGGGTGGCTTATCAACAACAGAAATTTATTTCTCATAAATTGTGGAGGCTGGAAGTTCGAGGACAGGGTGCCAGCATATTTGGTGAGGGATAGACTTCTCGTTATATCCTCACATAGGGGAAGGAGCAAGGGATCTCTCTGGGGTCTCTTTTATGAGGGCACTAATCCCATTCATGGGGGCCCCACCCTCATGACCTAATCACCTTCCAAAGGCCCCACTTCCCAATACCATCACATTGGGCATTAAGATTCCAGTATATGAATTTTAGGGGAACAGGCTCATTTAAACCATGCCAGATGCTGAATGCAGTGATACACAATAGGGAAAAAATATGATAACAAGCTGGAGTTGATTCATTTCAGTGCTGATATCCTGGGAAGACTGAGTGAGGAGGTAATTCCTAGGGCTAGCCTTCTAGATCCACATTGGTTCCTCTTTTTATATTTAAGCCTGGTTATCTAGCCCTCCCTGGAGCTATCTCATATCCTTATGGTGATCTCTTTTTCTGCTGAAGTTGGTCAGATCTCATTCCTTCTGCCTGTGATCAAAGAATCTTTAGTCATACATGGGGGAAATATGCTAAACTTGGGAGAACTGCAGAGCCAAGAGTTTAGTTAAAGGTTTGTTAAAAGCGAACTCTTGTATCGTTTTTCAAAATGCTTCCCTGATGCCTCTGTGGATCGGCACTACCTTTTGGCATTGGCAGGCCAAGGGTAAGAAAGTACTGGTTTATGTCATACACAGGGCTAGATGTTTTATCTACATTTGTTCATTCTGTTGAGTCACCATGAGCCTGGGAGGCATGTCAGAGCCCTTTCCTTCTCTGCACAAGTAAGATATTCTCTCTTGCAGTCACAAGGAGTTACCCAGACCCCTGCAGATAAAGGAGGGGTGATCTGAGGTCATCACATGTCACTTAGTTAATGCGTCTCAGAGTACACTCCAAAGGCCACCTAGAATATTAATTAAAAGTGCTATTGGGGGGAGGGATAAGTTGGGAGATTGGGACTGACATATACACACTACTATATATAAAATAGATAACTAATAAGGACCTATATAGCACAAGGAACTCTACTCAATACTCTGTAATGACCTATATGGTAAAATAATGCAAAAAAAAAGAAGAGTGGATATATGTATATGTATAACTGATTCACTTTGCTATACAGCAGAAACTAAGACAACTTTATAAATCAACTATACTCCAATAAAAATTTTTTTTAAAGTACCATTTTTCTCAAACTTAGTTGGTAAAACATTTTGATGTCATAGCCTCACCCTAGAGATACGACATTATCATGTCATTATGGGCTGAATCGTGTCCACTCAAATTCATATGTTGAAGTCCCAACCCCTAGTTCCTCAGAAGGTGACAGTATTTGGAGACAGGGCCTTTAAAGAGGTAATTGAGTTAAAATGATGTCATATGGGTGGGCCCTAATCCAATATGACTTGTGTCCTTATAAGAAGAAGAGATTAGAACACAGACACACGCAGAGGGAAGACCATATGAAGACACAGGGAGAAGATGGCCATCTTCTAGTCAAGAGAATAGGCCTCAGAAGAAACCAACCTGGCTGACACGTTGATCTCAGTCTCTTGGGCCCCAGAACTGTGAAAAAATGAATCTCTAGTGTTTAAGTCACCTAGGCTGTGGCATTGTGTTCTGGGAACCTTGGCAGATTCATACACATGTCCTGTGAGGGTCCAAGACATTACTACTAAACAAACCCCAAATGGTATAGTTGATTCTGATGTGTTTTGGTACCTCTGATCTTTGTGCCCTATTGATATGTGATTTAAAATTAGATATGAAAAAAAGCACTCTCCTGGAGAGCAAAGGTTATTTCCTAGGCTCCTAGGCTCCTTCTGTGTCACCTGAGTGTACAACACCTCAGATAGACACATCACTGCTATTCTTGATGGAAGTCTTGGATTACTGAGTAGATTCTAAAGCAACTGCAGCTTGATCTTTCATTCATATTACATTTCCCAACAGTTGGGCAACTTGTGTTGAGGTGACAGGGTAATTGGGGCCCTTGATTTTGACAGGACAATGTCCTTCTGGCATGTGAGGAGACCAAAGCATTTGCTGCTACAGTTTGCTCCATTGTGATTTCTAATTTACAGGTGAGGTTAAGAATATAGAAAGCTTCCTGGATAGGAAAGCTTGGAGTTGTGATTTCTGAAAGCTTCTCTGCCTAAGATGCAGCATATGCATACATGGGTATGAACACTCACAGAGTATACTGCTGAGAACAACTTAGAGATTAAATATTTTTGGCAATTTTTACAGTGTTATTCTCGATGGTTGTACACCCTTGATCTTTATTGCATTTATGGTTTGACACATTTAAGCCAAAGGCATGTTTTAGATGTCTGAATTAAACCTAGGATGGTTTTCAAGATAGCTGAGTTAAAGTTTAAGTGGTTTTGATTAACCTGGTTTTGCTTATTTGCTCCTAAATATTCTAAAGCAGAGCCATCTCCCTTTGCATAAAGTGATTTGGGAATACAGCCCTAGGAAGCATAATTTTCTAAATAGCCAAGAGCATCACGCTCAGAATATTTCCCCAAACTTGCCTCAAACTAAAAATTTGAGACTTAGCCGTTTTCTCCCCTCAGCTACTCAGGTGGTGCAGATTGGGAAATTGGACCCTAACTATACAGACACCAAATTGATTAAGGTCAACAAAACACAGAGTTGAAAAGACTGTGGTTGGGAGGGTTCATGAACCAGTGAGCAGGACTCAGGGCTGAATTTGGAAAGTCTTTAGGACATGTTGTCACATTTTCCTCTGGCTACATTTGCCATTAAGAGAAATGAACTCCTCATAAGCTGGCTAGCCCTTCATGGGCACATCCTCACCCTGAGCATGAAAAATGTAAGTCCCATGTGATTTAACACACCATAGGTTCTACACAAGCTCAGCTTCTCTGCTACTATCCTAAAGCTGCCATCCTAAGAACTGTTGGTTCTTTAGCATCATAGAGCAATGGCGTTATTCTAAAAGCTTCTATTGAGCATCTGCTATATACACCACCAGGAAAGTAGCTGTCTTACCTTTAAGGCAAAATAAGTAGGTATCTTGCCTTTAAGGGCTGTGCAGTCTTCTAGAAGGTATGAAATGTGGACATAAGTAATGATAAAGCAAGGCAGAAGCAAATGCTATTTGATAGGTATGAAATGAGGTGCAATGAGAGCTCAGAGGAGGACATTATTCCTCATCCTAGATGCCAAGACTGGGACAGATCTTTTAAAGGATATCCCCCCTCCCCCAGCTTTGAAATCTTGCCTGAGTTCTGGGTCTTAATAACCAAAAGACTACTGTTTATTTCAATTTAAATTTACCTAAACATCTTAAACTCAATATACCCAAATCCACACTCATCATCTCTCTTTTCCACAAATATCCATCGATCTGGTCTTCTTGCTTCTTCTGTCTCCTTGTAAGAGATCCAGATTCATTTGCTGGGGCCAAAAAACCAGGGTGTCACTCTTGACTCCTACATCTTCCTCACCTCTACAACTTTCTTTAGATTTGAGATGCATACTATTTCTCAAATCTGTCAATTCCTCTCCAAATCCATTTTCACAAACATAGTTTGAGGCCACCATGATTTCTCATCCAGATTACCCCCAGAGCTTTCAAAGAAGTTGACCTGCTTTCCAGTTCTTGTTCCCTTTTAGGGTGAATATATATTTTGGGTTTCCTGGAACAGTCCCAGTTACAACTGTTGTTCTGGTGTAATTATGAAAAGTACTTCCATCCTTCCCACTAAAGTCCTGGTTTGGACAACTAATTACGATCACTCAACATTCCATTTACTCTTTTGGGCCAGAGTGACCCTTCAAAAGCTTAATTAATGCTACTCTTACTGTTTGTTCTGTCACCATGCTTATCACCTCCTTTACACTTACCTATAATCTGTAATTGTCTAATGTATTTATCCGTTTACTGATTTGTGGTCTCTCTTTCCTACAGTCCTGCTACCTTTATTTGTAATCCCCTAGAGTTCATCTTGCTTACTGCTCTGTTCTGTAATGCCTATAACATAATAGGAACTAAATAAATGTTTGAAAATACTAGTTGAACATTACTTTTTATTATTAATGTAGTGAAAGGAGTATGAGGACCAGGACCTAATTTCACCCAAATGATAACGTGTATCCCAGAGAGCTGCCCTAGGACTAAATATCATAGTGTACCAGGGGATCCTCTGATTTTGGCCATGAAACAATGATTTCTTCTGTAATAACTTTAAAACTGGGCAAAATATATGAAATACAAGTTTTCAGACATTGGGCTCTAGGTAGCATAGCGTTCTGACCCTTAAGAGAATAGATACATGTGAGATGAAACTCATGCTTGACCCAGCCCTTGGCCTGGGGGAAATATCTCAGCCATAGCTTCAGGGAAGTGGAGCCCAAGTAGAGGGCAGAAAGTTCACTGAGCTAAAGAGACAGAGAACAAGAGTTGGGAATGACAAGGTGGCTGAAATTCATGGCGCAGGACACTGGAGAGGGCAGAGCTGTGTAGGAGACAGAAGTCTCACGCCCCACTTCCTTGGCTGAAGGCTAAGCCATGTACGCGTAGGGCCAGGCTCCAAGAGACCTAGCAGAGAGGAGTAACTACGGTAATGAGGCCCGGATGGAGATATTGGGTGCTATGGGCATTCAGCTGAGACTCCAGAAAGATCATCCTTTAGGGGTAAGGAGCATGTCTTAGAGCAGGGGTCAGCTAACTATGCCTCACAGGCCAGATCTGGCATGTGGATTGTTTTTGCATAGACCATGGTCTAAGAATATTTTCTAAATGTTTTTAAAGGGTTAAAAAGCAAGAATAGGTGATTGAGATTGCATGTCATCTGCAAAGCCTAAAATTTTCGTTATCTTGTCTTTTTTGAAAATGTTACCCAATCCCAGCCCTGTAGTAGGAGCCGTGCCTTAGGACTATGTACAAATCCAAAGTAGACTTGCCCTAATAAATCATAAAAATGAACTTGAAGGGGTCAAGAGCATATACCAATTGTTTAAGTGCTTCCAGAAAAAAAATCTGAACTGTAATTTAAAGGAAAGAAAACATAATTCAGACCCCCTAAAATGTGTCAGTTAAAATATCCACCATAAAACAAAAACTACACTAGTTACGTGTAGAAGAGAAAAAATTGAACAATCATCTAGGTCAGGGGTTGGCAAACTAGAGCCTGTGGGACAGCCACCAGCTTTTTTTTTTTTTTTTTAAACATCTTTATTGGAGTATAATTGCTTTTCATTGTTGTATTAGTTTCTGCTGTATAACAAAGTGAATCAGCTATACATATACTTATATCCCCATATCCCCTCCCTCTTACGTCTCCCTCCCACCCTCCCTATCCCACCCCTCTAGGTAGTCACAAAGCACTGAGCTGATCTCCCTGTGCTATGCGGCTGCTTCCCACTAGCTATCTGTTTTACATTTGGTAGTGTATATATGTCCATGCCACTCTCTCACTTCGTCCCAGCTTACCCTTACCCCTCCCCGTGTCCTCAAGTCCATTCTCTATGTCTGCGTCCTTATTCCTGTCTTGCCCCTAGGTTCTTCAGAACCTTTTTTTTTTTAGATTCCATATATATGTGTTAGCGTATGGTATTTGTTTTTCTCTTTCTGACTTACTTCACTCTGTATGACAGATTCTCAGTCCATCCACCTCACTACAATAACTCAATTTCATTTCTTTTTATGGCTGAGTAATATTCCATTGTATATATGTGCCACATCTTCGTTATCCATTCATCTGTCACTGGACACTTAGGTTGCTTCCATGTCCTGGCTATTGTAAATTGTGCTGCAGTGAACATTGTGGTACATGTCTCTGTTTGAATTATGGTTTTCTTAGGGTATATACCCAATAGTGGGATTGCTGGGTCATATGGTAGTTCTATTTTTAGTTTTTTAAGGAACCTCCATACTGTTCTCCATAGTGGCTGTATCAATTTGCATTCCCACCAACAGTGCAAGAGGGTTCCCTTTTCTCCACACCCTCTCCAGCATTTATTGTTTGTAGATTATTTGATGATGGCCATTCTGACGGGTGTGAGGTGATACCTCATTGTAGTTTTGATTTGCATTTCTCTAATGATTAATGATGTTGAGCTTCTTTTCATGTGTTTGTTGGCAATCTGTATATCTTCTTTGGAGAAGTGTTCGTTTAGTTCTTCTGCCCATTTTTGGATTGGGTTGTTTGTTTTCTTGATATTGAGCTGCATGAGCTGCTTGTATATTTTGGAGATTAATCCTTTGTCAGTTGCTTCATTTGCAAATATTTTCTCCCATTCTGAGGGTTGTCTTTTGGTCTTGTTTATGGTTTCCTTTGCTGTGCAAAAGCTTTTCAGTTTCATTAGGTCCATTTGTTTATTTTTGTTTTTATTTCTATTTTTCTAGGAGATGGGTCAAAAAGAATCTTGCTGTGATTTGTGTCATAGAGTGTTCTGCCTATGTTTTCCTCTAAGAGTTTTATAGTGTCTGGCCTTACATTTAGGTCTTTAACCCATTTTGAGTTTATTTTTGTGTATGGTGTTAGGGAGTGTTCTAATTTCATTCTTTTACATGTAGCTTTCCAGTTTTCCCAGCACCACTTACTGAAGAGGCTGTGTTTTCTCCATTTTATATTCTTGCCTCCTTTGTCAAAGATAAGGTGACCATATGTGCGTGGGTTTATCTCTGGGCTTTCTATCCTGTTCCATTGATCTATATTTCTGTTTTTGTGCCAGTACCATACTGTCTTGATTACTGTAGCTTTGTAGTATAGTCTGAAGTCTGGGAGCCTGATTCCTCCAGCTCCGTTTTTCTTTCTCAAGATTGCTTTGGCTATTTGGGGTCTTTTGTGTTTCCATACAAACTGTAAAATTTTTTGTTCTAGTACCGTGAAAAATGCCACTGGTAGTTTGATAGGGATTGCATTGAATCTGTAGATTGCTTTGGGTAGTATAGTCATTTTCACAATGTTGATTCTTCCAATCCAAGAACATGGTATATCTCTCCATCTGTTTGTATCGTCTTTGATTTCTTTCATCAGTGTCTTATAGTTTTCTGCATATAGGTCTTTTGTCTCCTTAGGTAGATTTAGTCCTAGGTATTTCATCGTTTTTGTTGCAGTGGTAAATGGGAGTGTTTCCTTAATTTCTCTTTCAGATTTTCCATTATTAGTGTATTAGCCAAAGCAATCAGAAAACAAAAAGTAATAAAAGGAATCCAAATCGGAAAAGAAGAAGTAAAACTGTTGTTTGCAGATGACATGATACTATACATAGAGCATGCTAAAGATGCTACCAGAAAACTACTAGAGCTAATCAATGAATTTGGTAAAGTAGCCGGATACAAAATTAATGCACAGAAATCTCTTGCATTCCTGTACAGCCACCAGCTTTTATAAATAAAGTTTCATTGGGATACAGCCATTTCTGTTTGTTTACATGTTGCCTTTGGCTACTTTTGTGCTGCAATGGTAGAGTCGAGTAGTTTTATCAGAGACCAGAAAGCCCACAGTGCATAAAATATTTATTTCTGACCCCTGATTAGGAGAAAAAATAGTCAATAGAAAGTGACTACAAGGTGAATCAAATGTTTAGATTAGTAGACAAGTTATTCTAAAAATAACTATTATACATATTGAAGGATTTAAAGAAAAAGATGGACACTGAGTTCACTGATGGGAATCTCAGGAGTGGAGTGAAAACTATAAATAGGAACTAAATTGAATTGTAGAACTGAGCTGTATAATATCTGAACTGTAAAGAGCAGATTAGAAAATGCTGAATAAAGAAATCAGTAAACTTTAAGGTAAAATAGAATAATAGCATTGAGGAACAGAGAGAAGAAAAAATATTGAAAAAGAATTGAACAAATCCTCAGTGAGCTGTGGGAAATATCAAACATTTAAGTACATATAATTGGAGTTCCAAACAGAGGAGAGAGAGAAAATTGGACAGAAAAATATTTGAAGAATTAATGATCAAAATCTTTCCAACTATGGTGAAAACATCAACCTTTATATCCTGAGAGTATAGGAAAATAATATAAGCCATCTAAATACAAAGAAATAACATATCCAGGACATCATAAAGAAACTGCTGAAAAGCAAAGATACACAGAGTGCACCTGCTTTTGGAAAGAAGATTTCTCTTTGTCTATTGTGCAATCTGAGTATAGATGACTAAGACCCATAAAGCCATCCCCCAGTGAAACATTGTGCAGACTTCTGGGAATGAAAACTGGGGAGAGGTAGAAGATGGACTCGTTGATAGCAGCATAAAAGGGAAGTCAAAGAGAGAGAATTTTAGAAGAAGAGAGAAAAGGCCAAGAGATTCATCAAAATGAGGAGGGAGCATATGGCAAACTTTATGGTGGTCAAGATCTAGTGCCAACATTATTGGAAGTGGGCGGCTGATCTCACTACAGATAGATAGTCTTGTTCTGGTCTTGTTCTGGTGTATAAGTGAAGACTGCCGTGATCTTCGTATATAGGGAGTAGTTGGGACTGGCTAAAATAGTGGGAACCCTTGTAACGTAACCCCTCTCTTGGACACCAGCAGTAAAAGTGCTTCATTGCTTGGTGATGACCAAGGTCTTCAAATGCTCACAGTTATTAGTTTTAGTGAACATTTCAAAAAGTGGAGCACCAAAGGTTGCCAAAGAACTCTAGAAGAGGGTCGTGAAGTGGAAAACTTTTGGCTGTTGTGTTGCTTTGGGACACTTTTCTGGCACACATAATGATTGAAAAAAAAAAATACTTGCCAGTATTTTAAAAATCTGGAGGTTTCACATAAATATCCAGATTTCTGGCTTCTCTTTAAAAGACAAATTTTTTTTTAAGTACTTTTTTTTTAAATTAATTAATTAATTATTTATTTTTGGCTGTGTTGGGTCTTCGCTTCTGTGTGAGGGCTTTCTCTAGTTGTGGCAAGTGGGGGCCACTCTTCATCGTGGTGTGTGGGCCTCTCACTATCGCGGCCTCTCTTGTTGCGGAGCACAGGCTCCAGATGCGCAGGCTCAGTAGTTGTGGCTCACGGGCCCAGTCGCTCTGCGGCCTGTGGGATCTTCCCAGACCAGGGCTCGAACCTGTGTCCCCTGCATTGGCAGGCGGATTCTCAACCACTGCGCCACCAGGGAAGCCCCGACAAATTTTTAAATAAATAAAAATCCATGAACTTTTGGGCTTACATGGAAACAAGTTTTTGAAGATAAGAACCATTGCTTTATTTAGGTAACATGAATACTACAGTTTGTCATTTGCTATTTATTGTCACACATGTGCTGTTTTCGTTATTTGCAGAGTTAAGTAGAAAGGAAAAATTGCCTTTACCCAAATGTTTGTTAAAAATGGAAAAATAAAACAGACCAGGAAGAATCACATGGTCTGTTAAAAATAAATAAGATATGCCAATAAACCGATGTCGTATACCCTCCCAGTTTCACTCAAATGCATCAACTGTGTGACTCCCTGCAAATACTTGAATTTCTTTAAATGTTTGCAGTAGAATCAACAACGCAGAAGGAGTGTAAACAATTCCAAACGCCACTTTCCCATTGCCAACCAAAATACTCACTTGTAACAGTTGATACATATTCTGGATTCGCCACTGTAAATTCCCATTCCAATGTCATGGTTGATAAGCCCACTTACATACCTCTCATGAGCCCCAGGGATAATGACGTAGGTCCTTGTACAGCTTAAGTAATGTCACCTCTCTTGATACCACAGAACAGGCTTCTGGTTAGTTAAACACTTACTTTCTAACAATTTGCTAACATTGCATTTCTAGAACAGCTTAGAAGTTAGCAGGTGTGGGTAGGTGGGGTGGGCGAGACATCAGTCTGATTTCTTGGCGCAGGGCCATTTTCGTGGATTAGATCCCAGAGATTTTCCTTGTACAGACTTCTGGTGCACCTACAATTTCCTGCCCAGAAATCTCTTCAAGTTTTAGCTCTGGGGGAATGATAACTGTGAGCAAGCAGCTTCCCAGCTGCACGCGTGGCATTGCAGTCAGGCTAGTCCTCCTTCAAACAATCCATGAGGGGAGATCATGGCATTGGAGGGCAGGGTACCATCAGGTCAATAGCTGATGTTTAACTGACCCCATGTTTAACTGACCGATGTCAACGTTGCTTTGAAAATTGCAATGAGTTTTACATGATGAGTTTTCTTGAGAAAGAAAAAATGAGAATTTTAGCTTCCTAAAGGTGGCAAAGTCAGCGCATTTATTAGCATCAAGGATGCAAAGTCTCAAAGATTAACTAATCTGTGAATAACTGCGCCGTTTGTAACATCATCAACACGGACTAATGGGGAGACAGTGAAGAGAATTGCAAGTATTTTCAACCTGTCATCATATTAGTGCAAGGATCATATTCGCTACTGAGTTCCTAGGCAAATACTCAGTACCGCGTTTGTGTCTTCTTGCTATAATTTGTACCGTATTAGTAGCATCTTACCATATTAGTGACATTAAAATGTTTTTAAAATTACAGCTCTTGGGTGGGTGGAAATGGAATGTTCTGAGGTTGTGGGAGTATTAGTCATATTAAACTTGCCCTGTTAGCAGCTTTCTCTTAAACTGATGCTTCAATGAGGTTTTGATATAAACAAAATGTACTTTTGAAACGTGCTTCTAGCTACAATTTCTCCCAGTCCATTAGCCACTTTGCATCCCTTTTATGAAACTTGAGATTGTGCTTTTATTGAGGAGGCAAAGTATTTGCTCAACTCATGAATCCCAGTGGTGAGAAGGTGACCACGAGGGCTGAGTTACTCTGGCTCCCATAGTTGCAATAGTATTACCACTGTCACTGCTAAGAAAGGGAAGCATCTTTTGAGATTTTTCTGCCTGTACCTGTCTGTACCACTTAATACCTTTCCCCTGGACTCATGAAGAATGTTGGTGACTGCTGTTCCTGCTTTCACATCGTCATGCTATTTGGATTTCATCAGTCATAGTTTTCTTGCAGAAAAATGGGGAAGGAGCACTGAATTCTCAAAGCACCCCAGGTCCACTACACAGGGTTTTACGGTATCGCTGAAACTGCTTTAGGAATCACCTTGTGAAGTGACCTAACCCAGGTATGGTTTGGCTTTGTGACATGGCTTTTTTCTCCGTTTATAACCAACCACGTGGACATTCTTGTTAAAAAGAGCTTCAGACTCCATAGAGAGTCAGTATGTTCATTTCCTAGGGCAGCCTTAACAAAGTACCAAAACTGGGTGGCCTCAATCAACAGGTATTTGTTGTCTCACAGTTCTGGAGCTAGAAGTCAAATCAAGGTGTCAGCAGGGCCATCTTCCTCTGAAGTTTCTAGGGGAGAATCTGTCTTTGCCTCTCCTAGCTGCTGGTATAATATGTGCCCAATCTTTGGCATCCCTTGGCTTGGAGATACATCACTCCAGTTGGATGACCATCTTCTTGCTATGTCTTCATGTCATTTTCCCGCTGTGCCTGTCTGTTTCTGTGTCCAAATTGTCTCTTTTGAAAAGTAACACCAGTCATATTGGATTAGGGTCCATTCTACTAACTTCTTTCTAACTTGATTATCTCTGTAAAGATCCTGTTTCTAAATAAGGTCCCATTCTGAGATACTGGGCATTGGGATCGTAAGGTATCTTTTGTGGGGAGGGGCACAATTCAACCCATCACATCAGAGTTCTCTGTCCTTGTACGTTTCTGCCACACACTGCCGCAGTCACAGCAGCAGGAGCCTTGCAGCATAAGTTTCTGCCACCTGAGATGCTTGGCTATCATTAGTCCTTAGGGAACAGGAACATCTGCCTGGGGACCCAGCTGTCTAAGTTCCAGAGAGCTTCAGACCACTCCTTGGGCAGCAGCATGCAGGGAAAAGGGAGTGATCAGAATTCTAAATCATAACATTATTTATGTTGTTTATAGCAAACAAATGTATCTATAGAGAAAATGAAGAGAAATAGGGGGAAGAGATGAGAACAGGATCACATTTTTAAAATAGAGATTACATCATTTGTTCATCTGCCCAACATATGTTTCCTAAGCATCCCACCGTGTGTCAAATACTAGAAATATAGAAATAAAAGGACAATGTTCACATTCAAGTGATGTCTTCAAGGAGCTCACAGGCTAGAGGGGTATCCATTGAGTTCACTTGAATATAAAAATTAATATAATGCTTATTTTTATGTTAGCATGAATCCTAACGCATGCAGTTTATTGAGCGCTTACACTGTGCTATGTGGCATGCTCATGATTTGCCTTTTGCTATCTCATTAAGCCTTATCACAGTTCAGTGATGTGGGGATTATCTTCCCCATTTTATTACTGATGGCTAGCAGGGTTCTCTAACATACTCGAGTTTGCATAGATCAGATGGAGGACCAAACCAGACTGGCTGACTCCCCTTCCCATCTCTACACCAACACCTACGGCCAGGGGCTGCCTGTGTTCATTGGCAAAGTCCAGTATCCCTTGCCCGCTCCTGCATCTGGCTCAGCCCCAACAGGACCATGCACACTGTGGGTTGTTCAGGGAAGGTATCCTAAGGAAGACCAGCGTGTATTCCTAGAAGAAGCTTGGGGATGGACACTGGGGGCAGGAGGCACAATGAAAGCAACATGCATCTGCTTCATATGGGATGTTCTGCACAGGCGGAGCTGATTTTATACTTCGCACCCTGCATTCCATCTTGTAGCATAAGCCCCAGGCACAGAAGGATAGATTCAGCAAGGTAGAGTCCTTCCTTGTCAAAGTCAGGTTGTAAATTCTTGGAGAATATAGAGGTGGTGTCACATCTGTTTCTCTCCCTCTGTATAAAGAAAAATAAAATGCCATTGTGAATAAGTACCTCATAAAGGCTTTTGCATTATGATGGAGAGAGAACCAGGAGGATGAGAGAGGAAAATAAACATTGCCGAGTTTGGCAGGAGGGAGATTTCTGGCATGCTTGATGTGTTCAAACTCTTGATCTAGGTTGTGGTTTCATAGGGGTGCGTGCGTGCGTGCGTGTGTGTGTGTGCGTGCGTGTGTGTGTGTATGTTGTGTGTATGAAATTGTACACTTAAGATTAGTGCACGTTATGGAACGGCAGTTGGCAAGTGTTGGAGGGAGGTGTGGGGAGTTATTGTTTAAGGGTGCAGAGTTTCAGTTTTGCCAGATGAAAATGTTCTATGCATGGATAGTGTTAATGTTTGCACAACAGTGTGAATGCACTTAACGCAGCTTGACTGTACACTTAGAAAGGGTTAAAATTGTAAATTTTGTTATATACATTTTATCACAGTTTTTAAAAAATCAGTGCTCTTTACTGTATCCATGTTATACCTCAATCAAAAAATAAAGGTGGGGCTTCCCTGGTGGCGCAGTGGTTGAGAGTCTGCCTGCTAGTGCAGGGGACACGGGTTCGAGCCCTGGTCCGGGAAGATCCCACGTGCCGCGGAGCAGCTGGGCCCGTGAGCCACAATTGCTGAGCCTGCGTGTCTGGAGCCTGTGCTCCGCAACGAGAGAGGCCGCGATAGTGAGAGGCCCGCGCACCGCGATGAAGAGTGGCCCCCGCTTGCCACAACTAGAGAAAAAGCCCTCGCACAGAAACGAAGACCCAACACAGCCAAAAATAAAAAATAAATAAAAATTTTTTTAAAAAAATAAATAAATAAAAATAAAGGTGAAGTAAACAAAAGGTTCCATTTCCCTTTAATTTGCGGGCCCACTAGAAGGGTTGCATGGATCTTTGATAATTTCATGCAGAGTGGACAGAAAATTGCAGAGATCCTGACTGAGGTATCTCAGAGGATTGTCGAACACTGGTATAAATAATTTCTCTCCAGTGCTTTGCCCACCTTCCTGTAGCTTCTTCTGCTACCTAAGTCCTCATAATCAGTAACCTGTCTTTATCCTGGCAGAACTGCCTTCACTATGATTTCGATGCCAAAGAAATGACTATTTGTGCTGAACAAATTTAACAGAGCCTTAGTCCCCAGGAAATGTGTATTTTTCTCCTTCATGTTTGTTATGAAGTTTGCAGATCACTGCTTTTCTGCTTACTTAAGCGCTCTAGCCTATTCAGAGATTCCTCAGTGACGTGCTGTCTTGATGTCCTCTTACCCTGGTCCACGTTCTCTTAGGGTGCGCTCACAACTTGATCTTGTCCAGCTGCATGTCAGCATTTTGGAATTGGCTGCTGTGCAAACCATCAATGTTAGGGTATGCTTTGCATCACTACTTACACTGTGTAGTTCAACCCTCTCCATCACCACCTGGTCCAGACCAGCCTTGTTTATTGCCCGGAGGACTGCAACAAACTCGACTGGTCTTTGCCACTGTCAGCGGCCAGGGGGACATAAGCCATCCCTAGTTGATTCCCTTGGTGGGTGGCTTCTCATTGCTCTTGGAGCAAAACCCAAACCCCACCCTGTGATGACTGAGGCTCTGCCTTAAACTGGTTCTTTTTAAAAATTTTTATTTTATATTGGAGTATAGTTGATTTACAATGTTGTGTTAGTTTCAGGTGTACAGCAAAGTGATTCAGTTATATGTATACATATATCTATTCTTTTTCAAATTCTTTTCGCATTTAGGTTATTACAGAGTACTGAGTAGAGTTCCCTGTGCTATACAGTAGGTCCTTGTTGATTATTTTATGTATAGTAGTGTGTACATATTAATCCCAAACTCCTGATTTATCCCTCCCCACCACCTTTCCCCTTTGGTAACCATAAATTTGTTTTGTTAGTCTGTGAGTCTGTTTCTGTTTTGTAAATAAGTTCATTTGTATCATTTTTTTTTTAGATTCCACATATAAGTGATACCATGTGATATTTGTCTTTCCCTGTCTGACTTACTTCACTTAGTATGACAATCTCTAGGTCTATCCATGTTACTGCAAATGGCATTTTTTGTTCTTTTTTATGGCTGAGTAGTATTCCATTGTATATATGTACCACATCTTCTTTATCCATTCATCAGCAGCACTATTTACAATAGCCAAGACATGCAAGCAACCTAAATGTCCATCGATAGACGAATGGATAAAGAAGATGTGATACATATTAAACTGGTCCTTGCCTTGCTCTCCAGCCTCAGCTCTTGCCTCACTGGCCTTATTAACATACAGAACGCTGGTATCCTTTCCATTCTGTTACCGCAGTTTGTGTCCTAAACCTTGGCCACTATAGCTTTGGCTGCTCCTCATGGGAAAACCAAAGGGAGGACAAGTCTGGCTTTAGAGAATTCATCGCCAAGGCTGGAAACATAAGAGCTCTGATTCCTCACTAATTATGGGAATAGAAGTAGCAGCAGTTTTTTACATGGAAGGTGATATTTATGTGCTTATCAATTAATTTGTTCATTGATTCAGTACATATTGAGCACTTCACTACACCCATGTTCTATAGCTCAAGTTAGGAGTTGGGTAATTAAGTGCTGATTTTATTATAATTATGACTTTTAAATATTTCATAATAATTAAAAGAATCATGTCAGTGACCTTTGCCTCATTAAGATGGACTATTTGAGCAATACCTGCCTGAACAATGCAGTAATCGAACGGCCCTTATTGATTAACTCAGATATGTCTAATCATCTCCATGTCCAGGTCAGTCTTTTTTGGTGGCCTAAATATTCCTTGAAGGCACTCGAGTTTGGGATAATGCGGTAGGGATTGCTGCAGCTTCCACTGTAGGGGGAAAGTCTACGTTTGCCCATGTGGCCAGAGAGATCAAAATTGGACATGAACAAGTATGTGGTTTTCAGGGGAAGGAGAAATCATTAGATTCTTCCCATGCTATCTGGTTAATAGCGATTGTGGTTAACTGTCTCCATGGGATGCTGAAGACCCCCTCTGGAGGTCACTCCCTGACGTCCCTATGCTCTGTGGACTATCTTAGTGGAACACTGACGTTATGGTAGGATATTGTAGCTATGACAAAACTGAAGACTTCTGGCTCAAAATGGATCAACCTACTCAGGACTTCCATTCTTGCAGATAATAGTGTCAAGCGAGGGCGCAGTAAAATCGTATAAAATAAAGGTCCCAGCACTAATTAAATTGGGTTTCTCAAGTCATTTTTCATATTCAGTTTAGTGTTTAGTAACTCGGCTTTTTAATGAAGACTTTCCTTCATAAAGTTGGAAGTCCGATGCTTCTTGTCCTATATTATCTAATATTTCATAGCGATATTCGATTTCTGTAGCAGATTAGAAACCACTTAGATAGGTCACCAGTAGCTTAATCAATATTGCTTTGAGGCCATTGCTTTGCAATTGATTAATTATGGTGTCCAGCTGATAATTGATAAATGGATTGATGATTATTTAAAAATAATTCCTCTTTGAGCATGAGAAAAAGGAGCATTAACTATATCCACCGTGAAAGCAGCTCCTGGACTACCAGCCAGGTTGCAAATGGGGGGAAAATTGGTCTTGAATTGAATATTTGAGTATGTTTACTTTGTTATTAAAATGATTTAAAATGGAAGTTTTGGGGATGGCAGTAAATAGAAAATGTCAGTGTGCTCATTTCAAGCAGCAAGGTTTGAGGAATTGATTGAATAATCAATTTGGTTATGAGCAGAATTTCAAACATAGAAATAATTTGCTGACACCCCCCGAGGGGGCAACCCACTGAATGTTCCATTCTGTCTGTTTAACCTCTGGACTCCAGAGTAGAGAAATCATAACACCTCCCAAACTTGATTTATGGGAAGCAGCTGTCTCCCGTTTGTGTCACAGTGATAAAATGTTTTACCGTCTTGGGTGAATCTCATTCCTTGCAGAGGGGCCATGTGTTCAAGCAGGTGGGAGGATGAGAGGGTGCAGGCTGAGAAGAGGGAGAGAAAACACAATCAGGAGAGTCCTTTATGCTAACAGAAGTTGAAAGCACAGGAGACAATACCAGGTACCCATCCCTTGATCTCTTATAGACTATCAAGTCTAGACTGTGCATCCAACTCCCCATGGATCAGATGTGTTTCTTTGTTAGCTTTCTTAAAGTTTGTATGAGAAATCAGTTCATTAACTCAGATGTGCAAAACATTATTTCATTCTTTATTTTGAGTCGACTTAATTTTGAATCCAGTCTCCTATCCTACTCATCAGGCAAAACATTCATTTTCAGCCATCGTAGAGCCCTTCCTTTTCCTAGGCATGTGCAGGGGTCTGGGAGGTGCAAATTGCAACAGCAAGAAGGCACTGGGGATGGGTCATGGACCATCAGTTGATAGTGGTTACCAAGGCAATATCTGCTGTGTGGTGCCCATGGTTTCTCTTGGCTTGATGGCTCAGTTGCTTCTCTATCATCCTTAAGAATGATGGCTCTGTAGTGAAGCTGGAAACCCTGGCACTTAGAATCCAGCTTTCCTAGGGCCAGTGTGCAAACCGTCTTCTTCTTGGGACTCAGAGATGTATGGCCCACTTGCAGTCTTTGGAGCGCCTTCTCTCCTGTTACCTCTCCAAGGTACTCCCACTCTCCCAATCACCTTTCAGGTCACCTGTTCTAATCGCTCCCATGGGTTTCTGATCCAAAGGTCATGAACTCAAATACCAACAAAACTTAGGCAAGTGAATGAAAGAGGCAGACCCGGTATAATACAATTAAGATCAGACGTTACAAGTATCCCCATGTGGGGACTGTGGTGAACAGGAAAACATAATTGAAATTTAAAGATACTCAGATACAATGAAATAAAACTCAGCACTCTGCTAGTCAAATGAACCACCACTATATATAGTGGTGGTTCATTATATATACATATATATATATATATGCATATATATATATATATATATATATATATATATATATATGTATGTATTTCTTGACTTAGGCTTTAGCTAAAGGAAAAAAAAAACCCAAAACATTAATTTCAGACCATATCTTTGTATTGCTTTGTGCTAAGAAATGGACATGGGGGGAGAAAGTTGGGGGTAAAAGTAGAGGGAAGAAAGGAAAAAATATGGAGAGAAAAAACATATTAATATTTGAAAATTTGATCTTGCTATGCACATACTGAAGAGGAAAAAGAAAGTGTGAGTTTGCATTGATTTAGTAACCTCTAACTTAAAGAGACTTTTCCTTTAGTTGATTGCAGTGGAACCATTTGTATGAAACAGCCCCATGACATGATGAACTGACTTCATTGGCCATGTGAGAAGGGGAGGGGATTTTGGAGGGGGTGATACCTTTCTACAAGTTGAAGTTCAAAGACCAGAGCCCGGTTGGTCTCCGGAGCTCACCTGCCCTAAATTGAAATGAGATTTCTCCCTTATGCACAATAGGTGCCTTGTAACTTTCATTGTGGAAAATGAGCATTTGGTGAATGTAAAATATACACACATCATGATATATTCTCTCTCCTCTATCTACCTACCTACCTATCTATCTATCTGTCTATCATCTATCTATCTATCCATCCATTTTTTCTACTAATGGACCAATATCTTAATTCAGATTAGGAGACACTGAAGACAAAATAAATATTAAATTGTAAACATTCTAGATGAACTCTGTATCTGAAGTGCACTGTTGAGTGTGTGTGTTTGTTCTCACATTCCAGATCAGATCAGAGGCATTTACAAACATAAATGTCCACAAGGGCCAGGCCCATGAGACAGTGAACCCACTTGCCATGTAACATCTGATCTCAGGGACGATCGGGAGTGGTGGAGACTGTGGAGAAATGGAGAGTGTTTGTGCCTGATGAGGGCAGCTGCTACTCAGCATTATCCCATTGTCACCACTGTGCAAATGTCGATCTTACATTGCCGGATCATCCAGTAGTTCTGAAAAAAAAAGTGGTACTTCTGGGTTTTCATTTGAAATCTCCTGGTTTTTAAATATTGGCAAATAAGTTACATTTTAGAAAATGGACTGGCCCAAAGAAATGCATCTTCAGGGTCTTTGCTGCCCACTGATTTGAAACAGCTGCATCACTGATTTTCCACCACTGAATTACAAGTATCTACCCAGAGACTGATACAGAACAGGTGTTCAGTAGACTACCTGTAGAATCAATGAATGAGCACACACGTAAATATGTAAAGAATGAGGCTTAGTTATCTTCTCCCCACCCCAAGATTTCCTATCAGGAAGGGCACATTTTGTCCTTGGTGCAAGTCTAGAATTAGTGGAGATCATGTGTAGAGGTGATATTTATCACCCAAAATCATGAAGACGATGGATTTCCCATTTTTCTTCACCGTAATGACATAGTGTGTCCAGGACGTCTCCTAAGGAGGATGACTAACCTTTTTAGTTTGTTTGGGGCTATCCTGCTTTTAGCCCTGAAAGTCCTGCATCTCAGGAACCGCCTGGACCCTGTCAAACCAGTACAGTCGGTCACCCACCTCTCCATCCTATTGTGTGACTCAAGGGCCTTTCAAATGCTGTAGGTCAGTGTACATGCACGACTGAGACTTTACCAGCTGTTGGCTGTGTGGTTCTCTTCTTGCCGCTTGGTTGTAGCCAGCTCTGAGCATCTCTCCATCGCTGTTTGTTTAATGGCATGTCTTGGCGTTAGTTCTCTCCAAACTGCTTGGCCATTATGCATCTTGATGGGCTGTCTGTGGTCTGTTTTAACAGGTGCCTTGCCACCTGCCCAGTGCTGCAGATGACTCCATCATTTAGCTAATACATTTTAATAATTTAGGTGACATTTTGCCTTGTGCGATTTTAAGGAGAAATGTAAGTCAACTTGGGGGCTCAGCCAGTTTCTCTGTGTGATGTGTAAATATATAACTAATGGTCAAAACTCAGGCCCGAGCAAGAGATCATTTTTTTCCTCCTTCTCCCCTAATGTACAAGATGTATTTTAATATTAATTCCTCCTTTATCCATATATCAATAATTGAGCACTGCATCAATTAATATGCCAGGCAAATTGCATTCCCCATACTCTCGTTTGCGATGTATTTCAGTAATGGAGATAATTTTCAAGATAAAGTATACAATTTAAAATGGATTAAAAAGAACAATTAATAAAGGAGAGTTGATTCAGAGAAAGAAAAAATTTTGGATAATTTCAGGAAATCTTAGCTGTGCATCCAAACCTGTGGATTTTGTAAGGAGAGCCTGTCGAAATGATCAAGTTTTATGCATACCACAGGATTTCCCAGGTCTGCAATTGCAAAGGATGAGGGACAAGGAAACACACACACACACACACACACACACACACACACATCTGGTCTCCTAATGAGGGCATGTGTATCATCTCCATCCTTAGGTTAGCAAGGCCAAATATTTGTGCTAGCAAGTCTTTCTGAGGCTTTCCGTTTGCTGGGTCGAGTTGGTGGGGCTTGGTTTTGCTTTTGATTTGCTGAATTGGCACAGAAGCGTCCACGGCCCATCTTTCCCAGTACACACCCTGGCTGAGAGCCCTGCGCAGGGAAGCGGCTGCCCCTGGGCAGCTGCAGCGTGGACAGCAGGCCGCCTCCGAGCCCGCAATGACACGGCAGGGTCGGTAGATGGCTGTAGACAAGTGTGCTGAGCCGTGTGCTATAAGAGCGATGAGTCTGGGGAGGCCTTGACCGGACTGGATGCTGCTTTTATCTGAAGTACATTTAAAGAGATAAAGGGGAAGCTGGGTTACTGCACATGTTCTTTTCTCTGCGGCTGGAGCTTTACTTTGAGTTAAAAAAAAAAAAAAAAAAAAAATCTCAGATGCTGGCCTCCCAGAGTCAGCGGCTCCGTGCAGATGTGCTTTTGCCTCAAGAGGATCGGCCGTCTTCCTGTAAATTTCACCAGTGGGGACTTCCGTGAACCTCCCACCAGCCGTCAGGAAATGGTGTAGCGCCTGCTTGTTTATGATTACACCATCGCTATTATTATTAATACTACCAGCATCATCAGGGTGTGTGGTCGCCACTCTTGCTGGCTGCCTAAAGTGTCCGGATTTTTGCTCGTTAAGGAGCTACACCAAGAATTTGTTACCAAAAGCAGCCTTGACAGGAAAGAGAGGAAAGGCAAGAGTTAGGAAGGAAAGAGAGAGAGAGAGAGAGAGAGAGAGGCAGCGTGAAGCAAGTCACATCACACGCAGTGCCACTGAAGGAATGCTATCCTCATAAACTCCTAAACAAGCACACCAAACCTTAAGGACTTGACAGGAAAAGGCAAGATTTCCTACCCACTGGTTTCAGTTTTTCTTCCAGATACTCTTGGTGAAGTAAGGAGACTTCTGTTTGCTGACAGAGAGCCCTTGATTTCTCTTTCAAGATGATGATGTATTTGTGGGTAGGTAGCCTCCCTCTCTCTCTCTCTCTCTCTCTCTCTCTCTCTCTCTCTCTCTCTCTCTCTCTTCTCTCTCTCCCCCCCCTCACTCTCTCTTTCTCTCTGATTAATAAATTGACTTCGGGGATAAAGATTGCAGCCCAGAGTAATCGCATTTTGTGTAAGGTGATTATGCTTGTGGCAGAATAATCTTGCCCGGCTACAGTACATGTGCTTGTGTTTCCAGTGGGAGTTTAGGAAGACCTGGTTCATTAGCATTAAGCTGCAATTTTATTTTCAGTTGCAAAAAGGAAACCAAAAAAAAGATGTGTGGGGGGAATGCATGGCTTTCTCTTTTCTTGAAACACTGTAGATGGTGAATTCGGAAAAAACAATTTTTTTAGTAAAGAAAAGGTCTGGAAAAGCCGGTTCAGGCATGAAGCGAATTCTGCATCACTTGTAGCTGTGCAGGATTTCATTTAATTACTAAGAATGAACTGTTCGGAGTCGTGGTGGCTTTTTGTTTGTTTGGTTGGTTGGTTTGGTTTGGTTTTCTCTCACAAGTGACTACTTATTTGTCATTTGGGGGCTGAGGGTTGGAGATGTGAACAGGGTGTCTTATTTGCCTTCACCAGGTGTGTGTTTGTATGTGTGTATTTTACAAGATCTGTCTGGCAAAAGGTGGATTTCCCTGTACTTGTTCTGGCTTACTGATAAACATTATATAGTTATTATTATTTTTTCTTTTTCAGGAGATGGCATGAAAATAAAAGCACTGAAGTGGTAACCTGTAGTTATGAATTCCACTATTTAACTGTCAAGGCAATTTAAAAAAAATGTCATCTAGCATGAAAGGCTTAGAAAAATTTCTCAATCATGTTTTGGGGGACACAGATACATCCTAGTTGAGTTTGGCCACTGCAGGAGTTGTGTGCATTTATCAACCAAAGACTGGCTCTGTGATTTCAGGTTAAAGATAGGATGCTTCCCGCGTTTTCAAGGGAGGGAGACATTTCCGAGGTAAAACAGTACCTCTCCTTTCGTCAGCATCATCATCATTGGTTTTTGTTGTTCAGCATACTTAGAAAAACCTCTCTTTATTTCCCTTTCTCCGATCGTTCTTGTAGTTCAACTCAGATCCATGAACTTGTCTTTGCTGTAAGGAAGAAAGCTTCTTTGTTAATCACCCCTGTTCTTTGACCTCCACTGGTGTCTCAGCCTGCCCCTCAGTAAGCTTTGCAATCTAGACTTTTTTTTTCCCCCTCTTTTCTTTTGTACATTTTCTTTTATAGTGACTTTAGCTCCACTTACACCTGGTTTATTTCTGCACAGTTCAACACGATGAATCCTGCCAGCTGGGGACAGACTGTCTCTATTATTATTTTGTTTTCATTTTAGGGCAAGTTTCCTCTTTAAACTTGCCTGTTATGAAAGAGGTGTTTGGAAATATCAAATCGCTAAATAGCATAAACTTAACAGAGATAGTTTTACCTAAAAACACCGAATTCTCATGCCATCTATTTTTGACAGTGGAGGCGGAAACAATTCAAATTTTGAATGTTTACAAATGATGATTTTTAAGCACGAAGAACATTTTTCACATGGGATTATGACATCAAATATTAAGGAAATACCTGCCAGTGTTTGTGGGAATGGAGTCTATTTTGGTTTGTATTTTGTGAGTGGGTTCTGGCTAACTGTACACAAATTTCTATTTTTTTTAGGCTGTGGTGAGTAACAATTTACGGGTTACAGTTTTTCTCTGAAAAGAAGAAAAAGTTGCTAAGTAGTGCCATTGATTTTATTTATGAAGTTTGCCGCCTCTTACACATGGGCATCTTTGCAACTCAGAGCAGGTGGGGAAACATTGTGTGTCACAGACCCTCAAAGCTTGCTAACCTGATTCCTGGTAATTAGCCCTTGGCTTGTAAAAGCTGCATGCCTCAATTTCTCTTTTCTTCTTTCCAACCGATGCTTTTCTGTGCTACCTGTTTTTATTCACTGTGTATATCAAATCGAAAAATGGTTACTACCTCTTTGCCCTGTGTTCAGGTATTCTATTTACATCTTTAATTCCGAGTTTCGGGAGTTTACATTCAAAAAATGGCAGAGACTTTGAGTTGTAACAGCTGGATCCATGCTGTTTGAGGAGCTATGAATTGGTGAGCTAGCTTTAACACTATGGATTAGAGGATTTTTCCATTCTTTTCTTCCTCTTCTTCTTCTTCTTCTTCTTCTTTTTTTTTTTTTAACGCAGAGGTTCTGCTGTTGCCTTGTAGTCTGTAAATAAAGATACTCTAAATGTGGCTGATATCTCTTTTAAGGGCTTGTATTGCTTTAGGAAAATGAGTCTCAGCTATATCCATGTATGAAAATAGTGTTTGCTGTTCTCTCATGGATGTAAAAATGAAAATGAAGAAACTTGGAGATACAGTAAAACAAAATTTGTATTCAGTTTATTCCCGTCCTTGTTTCTGAAATTTGTCAGGTAGGCTCTTTATATGCACCTGTGTTAATAGCACATGATTTCAGTGAGAATATTTTTATTAAGACTGGAAACTTTCTGCTGGGTGGAGTTGCGAGAGCAGTTGGGGTAGAGCCTTCTCTCTTTCCCTCTGTCCCCACTCAGTTATTGCAGTGAATCGGGACTGTCTTCTCCAGATGAGAAAGGCAATGAAATGCTTTGGAATAGTCCTAGTTAAAAACACAGTATAAAAAAAAAAAAAAAAAAACAAAACACAGTATAGCTCGTGGAAGCCAGTCTGATAATATAACTGTAGACACAAACACTTGAAATCTTTTAGCCCCATCTAACATTTGTATATTCTTTCCTTCAATTTCTTTTGGAAGTTTTTCCTATAAAAAAATAAGCTTGGTAGTTTTCCTGGTGCTTCATTTCCCCTGGATGAGGACAGGTCAGTGTACAGGGGAAAGAAAGTTGAGTTCTCTGGCACCCTTTGTTAACTTCTGGGCAGTTTTGCTTCACCAAACTCAGTTGCAGTAGAAGATAGAAACAGCTTTCCCTGGGGACTCCCAGAAAAAAGCAGGGGAATCACTTTTACTGAGGCCCTGATCTGTGTGGGGTACCAGGCTATACATGCCCTAGAATAAGATAAAGCCCTCTTGGGCAGCACAACTATTGTTATTTAATTCCACTAGCATTGGTCCTTCCTGGGATACAGTTGAGCTGTGTCTTCCCAGGGCTGGGCAAAACACACTGGCAATTGACAGTTGCTCATCTAATTCAGAGGTCAGACACTATTTACCCTCATCCCTCATGTCCTGGACCAAATGGTCCCCAGTTTAAACTCCACTGGGATGAGCATTCATTTTTGACTCTGGGACCTTTTTATTTCTCTCTACTTCTTTTCTCTCTTAAAACAGAGAACCATTTCTGTTTTATTATTTCTACGCAAACGTTCTCATTTACATACCATCTCTTCCTCTGTTCTTTTAACTTCTAGGAAAAATACTGCAATCTTGATTTTAACTTTCTTATCATGTTATAGTTTCCCCCCATTCTTTTATAAACAGAGGTTTATACATACATGTCACGGCTTAAAACGGGTGGAGAAGAACGAGTAGAGAATTTCTGAGTGATTTTGTAAAAACAGGGGAGAGAGACAGTCGCCCCAGTAGGCAGCGTCACAGTTCTTGCCAATGCAGTTCAATCACTTAAAAAAAAAAAAAAAAAAAGGAATAAACAAAAACTCATCATTCTTTCTCCAGGATCCTGGGAGTCCTATATCTCCCATCGTGCGTTACCCTTGGCAAAAACTCCACCAACCAGAATATTCTATTCTCAGCTTGCTCTTAGCAAACTGATGAAGTAGCTGAACGTACCCGTAGTCTATCTGTTGCATTTTCAGCTCATCCTGGGTATTTGGGGACCCTCCTCTGATTTCCCCATTTTCTTTCCTGAATGCCTAAAGCTTTTTCTGTTCTATGCTCCACATTCTAGCCTTTGCTTATAAACTGATGACAGATTGCTTGACTTATAGATTCTATATAGAGATTATGCATAAATTAGAGGTATAAACTATAGATGTTTTATGTTCCAGGGTCATCGTGCCAATTTTATTTCAACCCCTTTAGGGCAGAAGCATCTCTTCCTTTTATTTCACATTTGCCTTCATACTTTATTTCAAACAAACAATACATACGCCCTTTGTAGTGAAATTAGTCTGAGAAGAAAATAAATAGCACAAACTCTTCTACTACCTAAGATATGTACCGAAATATTAACCCTACTCAATTTCTTACAGATATTTTTCTCACACACACATATGCACACCTGCACTTATTTTCTCAATTTGGAGACAGCTAAAAGCCATGCCATTGACTTGTTAAGAGAGTTTGTTGTTGTTTGCTTGTTTGTTTCTGCTTTGAGTGTATGTGTGTGTTTATGTGTAGAGGCCAAACGCTATGGTGTTAGAGTACTGTACCGACTGTAAAACACATCTCAAGTTCAGATACACTGAAATGTGAAGAAGGAGACAGGAAAGTCTCTGAGAGGGAATATTCTGTTGGAAAAAATGAGATCATAGTCTGAAAACTTACTGTTTTGTAACCTGCTTTTTTCACTTAACATTTTGTGCCATTACGTATTTTCCACAGCAGCGTCATTAATGCTTGCGTCCGTGGTACTCCAGTATGTGGATGTTCCGTAACTTAACCAGTTTCTTCAACTGTTTGTTGCTGCTGCTTATAAAACTCTTTGCTAGGATCTGGCATGGTGTGAATATATTCATTAAGCAAACACTTGTTCAGCTTGTTGATTATTTATTAAGACTTTATTGAGCACAAACTCTCTGCCAGTCATTATACTGGGCCTTGGGAAATATACCATTAAGTAAAAGATGTTCTGAAAATTAGGAAGAGCTGAAAATGGAGGGTTGGTTGTTAGCATCTATCACCTGTTGACTGCAATTCACAGATTAGTTAATTCTTTTGTTTCTGCTTCAGATATTTGATCCTTTGGGCCAAATCTAACCCTAGAGGTTCTTCATTTTCATTGCGATTTCTAGTTCTGCTTTGGTACAATGGAGGCCCAAGTATGGTCTTTTTTTTTCCCCAAGTTAGTTGACCCATTAATTGAATGGTTCTTTTTTGTGGGAATTTGTCCTAGAGATTGTGGACAACCAAAGGAAACCTTTTTCGTTGTTGTTCTTGCTGTTGTGGAGAGAAAGATTTCAGTGCTTTATCCTGAAACTGAGAATTTCTACGTTTTCTATGGCTGGACTGCTTTGTAGCAGAATGCCTCAGGAATACAAAGATGACTCCTCTTCCCCCAACAAATTGTGATTCAGAAATTCACTTCTACTGACCTGGCAAGCTCACTGAGCGCTGATATGGTCATTGTATATCTTAGTTAGGGGCCGAGAAAAATGGACCCAGCCAACTCTGATTACTGTGATAAAGGTGTTCATCTTTACTGATCTCTTAGCTTCCTTGCCTATAACTTATACTAGAATCCTTGCTATTGTCTGTATATCACCAGGGGCAGCTCAGAGCTCCAAACAGACTGCACTCTCCCAAACACTCTGATGACCATTCCTGCAAACCCAGCCCACTTCCTGGTTTGCATCCCAACAAAGGAACATCTGGAATGCTGCTTAAAGATATTTATTAAACATTTGCAAAGGGCTAGTTTCCCAGCATCTTTAAGTCAGAGTGTTCACATTCTCTTCAGGTGGAAGAGGAGTGACTGGCCCTCAGGAACATCCCAACCTTCTGGGTGATGAGAGGGAAAGTGGATGGCCCGAACATTAATGAATGAGAGCTCATTTATGACTTACATCTTCTCCCCCTCTGACTTAACCATTCATGGCCTCTACTTACTGCAGACTCTCTCTGGCAGAAGGAGTAATATGTTATTTTCCGCTTGAGCACCCAGAAGCCATTGATGTAAATTGATTGGTATTTTTTTGTGTGTTTTTCTGAAATTCTGTTTACATGCACATTCCTCTTTGTCTGTAAAGTGATTTGTATCATAAAGCCCCATCCATTTTCCTTTCCAATCTAATAATGACACTAAACTCATTGAATTCTTGTGTCTAAAGATTCCTGTAAAAATAATGGTTCGACTATATAGGGCAGCAAATACATAGCATTGCATCAAAGGAAACAAAATTAAAAATGAGCCAGTGTTTTCTCTCAGTAGGAAATTCTAGGCATTAGGTTTGTATTCCTTCCTGATGTGTGTATATATGTATATTTTAAAGCAAAGCCTGATGAGTATTAATATAAAAGGCTTAGGGAGGCTTTATGTTTAAGTTTTAAACATAGTCTTTGGCCAACTCTGGTGCTTTAGCTCCAGAGGATCAGAAAAAAACCTGACTTAATGTGAATCAGTCTTATTCTCCATTTTACATTTTGAGTGGTGTTTCATATACCTTTAGAACATTTCACAAACCTTCAGACAAATACTTGATCAAATGATGCAGGTTTGAACGACATAACCAAATTAGTTTCTGTACAAACCTTTTGTCCCCATTCAGAGAAGAACAAATTGAAAAAATTGATATTCAATACCAACAAGATAATTTCGGGAAGCAACAGAGCATTGTTTTGACAACTAAGGAACATGAAGCTTTTAGGACAAGTAGAGAGAGAATTGTACATTGTGCTTTCCATTTATTATCCAAAGACGTCTTAGTTGGAAATTGAAGAAAACAATTGGGAAGGAGAGTCAGGTGTAGGAGGAAGAAGGTTTGGAAATGACCGGGGGGAAATTTAATGCTCTTTCAAGGGTGTTGTGGACTGGGTAGGATGCACCATGTCTTTGCATTCTGAATCTCATATTCCCCGTGGTTTTATCACTTAGAGTCAGTCTTTCACATTTTATGTATTGGATTGACACCCCCAGGAACCTTGACATGAGGATTTTTGTATTCCTTTTGCAGTTTTTTATTCTTGATATATTATTTATCCCACTCCAGTGTCTGGCCAGTAGATTAGGTGGTATGGCTGAGATAGGAGATGCCTTAAACAAGTGCAGATTGTAAAAGGGGGGGGGGGGGAGCACGAGCAAACGAGGGCTAAATAATGTACTGTGGCTAACATCTGGAATATCTGCTCTCTTTGATTACCCAGAAGTTTTGCCCCCATCTCTTAATAACCGAGAAACAGACTTTGCTACTTTTTCCAATACATCAAAGATGAATGTGCATTGAAGAAAAATCTGTCTACTATTAAAGACTGACCTGCAATTCTGTTACTTGCTAATCTGTTTATTGACACAGTTCATAATTTGTTCTAACTAGAGTGTTCTGTCTTAATGGAACCCATGACAGAGTGAAAATTTGGCTATATTTTTGTCGGTGATGTGGAATTGCACACTCTTATATTTGGCTGTTTCTTCTTTAGTTCTCTGAAGCAGCTTGTGAGTTTTTTCAGGTGACAAAGTGTCCTTCTCTATACTTGGATGTCATGATACACACTTGGTGGGAGCTCAGGGAATGTTTCTTGATGGCGATCATGTTTACAAGGTCTCAGTGCATCACTAGACAATTAGAAATTTGTTTTTTAATCTGTGTATTTGTTCAAAAATAGTCACTGAGCGTTTCCAATGTGTCGGATATTGTGTGTGCTGAGTGTTGGGGAAACAGAGAGCATGATGTGCTCCCAATCCTCGTGGAACTTATATATAGTTGAGGAGACATACACAACACAACACAACAAAGCACAGGTGGTAACATAGGAATAAAACCAGCACATAAAGAGTTTTAGCTGAGGCTCATGGTTGCAGAACTAAGTGGAGTTTCAAAGAGGACTATATATGGACTCACATATCTTAGAAACCCAAAGACAGGCTTTCAAGGCCAGGTGGATGCAGGTGGTCAAGGCACGTCCTTGGGAATCCGACTCAGCTTCTCACATCCGCTTTCCTTTGTGCTCCTCCCACAAGATGGCCAAGGTATTGTTGCAGGAAGGGGGGCCCCTTCCAGGGCCCAAGAGTGGGCTCTTGTCTAACACTCGGAAATGAATTGTCCGAGGAGACACATGTGCTGACAAAGCAAAAGACTTTATTGGGAAGGGGCTCCTGGGCGGAGAGCAGCGGGGTAAGGGAACCCAGGAGAACTGCTCTGCCATGTGGCTCGCAGTCTCAGGGTTTATGGTAGTGGGGTTAGTTTCCCGGTCGTCTCTGGCCAGTCATCTTGCTTGGCCCATATTTGGTGACTCAGGGTCCTTCCTGGTGGCGCGCGCATCTCTCAGCCAAGATGGATTCCAGCGTGAGGGCTTCTGGGAGGTTGGTGGTCTCCTCCCTCTTTTGGCCCCTCCCTAACTTTCCTGGTTAGGTTTCGTGGCACCACGTTCCTTATCAGGACCTCCTGTCGTAAGACAACTCAGGCAAGCAGGCCTGGCCCCGGCGGGTGGTTTCCGTCAGCAGTTCCCTAAGAGTATCACTGGTGGCTGCAAGCTGATGTCCGCTATGAGCGCGATGAATACAGCAGCCCCAACGGATGGAACCCCATTCATCCAAAAAGTACTAGGTTCTGAGAAAGGTTCTGAGGCCAGTTCTCTTGCACTTGGATTGGGTCACCTACCCATCCTGAACCAATTCCTGAGACTTAATGTTCACGCTTGGGTAAAATGCTGTTTGGAATCTGAGAATAGGCTCAGCTCAAAACAACAAAACAAAACAAAACAAAAACCCATGAACTGAGAGTTGGGGAGAGGTGGTTTCCCAGGAAATATTAGAGAGCTGTTACCAGAAGGAGAAACAAATACTGGTTAGGTAAAAACAACAGATGCCTAAGACACAAATAAATAAACATTATAATTACAGCTTGCAGCAGCGTCTAAGACAGAACAAAAAGAGTGCTGGAGTAGTAGAAAAACAGGAGGGGTATAAGGAATGGTGACATCAAGCAAAACTTTTCCAAGAAGGGGTCTTCTCAGCTGGGACCCGGGGGTTAGGAGGCTGCTATCAGGGACGAAGCTGCTAGGCAGAGGTGGGGGTAAGCAGGACATTTTGTGCAAGAAAGTTCCAGAAGGCCAGGCTGGCCAAAGCTCAGAGGGCAGGGCAGCGTGGCCAGAGAGAGAGTTTTGAGGGGGGCAGGTACCAGATCATGTTGGATTGGAGCCGCATTACCCTTAGCCCAACATCAGCGGTCCCACCCGCAGCTCTCATGCAGCATCCTAGAATTAAAGCAGGGGGAGGCGGACCCCACAGAGAGTGGGGGAAGACAAAGGGAGTTGAGCTGCTTTTTTCTTCTATTTTAATTGAGAAGTGTTAGAGAATTGACTAGTCATTTTTCTCCCAGGATTTTATGCACCTCTCCATCTGCTACAAATAACCGAATTCCACCCAATGTGATTTTGTTACCACTTATAAAAAGAAAGTACACATGCGTGCTAAACCCACTGCTTCTCTGCATCCAGCCCTGATTTTCAAAGAAACCTGGTTCTCAGACCTTACCAATGACTTTTTCCTGTGTGCTGAATCAGCCAGCTTCGTGTGCTTATTTACCCAAAAATTCTGATGGGGGTTGGGCAGGGGGAGAATAAAGGACAAACCAAAAAAAAGAGAACTGTAGAATATATTGAAACTCCGAGGTCTCCTGCAGAGCTGGGGAGGAATGGGCTGGGAGATCCTTGAATAAATCACAGCGCTTTGCACAATGGCTTGCTCTGTCCAATAACCCGGCACTTTTGGTTGACAATCAGAAATACAAAGCAGTTTAATAATAGTGTGTTGTCAGGAATTTCAAGTATCTTCAAGGTCATTCGACTTAAATGAGCTCAGTGATGGAGTATTCAAGTAAAGAGAGTGTTGTTAATGTGCTAAATTAAAAGGCTAATCAAAGAGGCAAGAGCTACAAATGAGAACAGGGGCACAATTAGTTAATGGAGGATTGAGAGTCAGACAGAAGGGAAAGGACTTTTTTTTTTTTTCATATGCATGATAACTTCACATTTTCCCCGAAACCCTCAATGTTTTAAACCAGTGAAAGGGGCCAAAACTCTTACGCCATTCTTTCATTTGAAAAATTAAGCCAAAGCCAAAGGCAGCATACTTTGTGAAAGCAAAGGGATTTCATAAACAGACACACACACTCACATGAAACCATGTACAATCATTTATCATATACAGATAATAACATGTTTCTTCTGAGGACATAGGACGTTACAATGGTTCTGATCATGGACTTTGCAGTGAGGCAGAAATGTATTCAAAATCAAACCCTTCCAGGATTATCCACATATAACCCTTCATTTCTCCATCTTTAAAATGGGGCTAATACTGCTGCACGAGGTTGCTATTCAGCAGGTATTGAGCTGGATTCCTGAGTGCCATACATGTTGCTTACAGCTGGCAGCCTTTTTTTTTTTTTTCCCTTTTCAGTCTTGCCTCACCCTTTTTTTTTTTTTAACATTTTTATTGGAGTATAATTGCATCACAATGTTGTGTTAGTTTCTGCTTTATAATAAAGTGACTCAGCTATGCATATACAGATATCGCCATATCCCCTCCCTCTTGCATCTCCCTCCCTCCCACCCTCCCTATCCCACCCCTCTAGGTGGTCACAAAGCACCGAGCTGGTCTCCCTGTGCTATGCGGCTGCTTCCCACTGGCTATCGATTTTTCGTTTGGTAGTGTGTATATGTCCATGCCACTCTCTCACTTCGTCCCAGCTTACCCTTCCCCCTCCCCGTGTCCTCAAGTCCATTTTCTATGTCTGCATCTTTATTCCTGTCCTGCCCTTGCGTTCTTCAGAACCATTTTTTTGTTTTTTTGTTTTGGATTCCAAATATATTTGTTGCTTCCTTCTGGTTGGTTGGTGACCAAATGCTATTGCTTGTTCAATATTTGGCACGTCACCCTTGCTTTGTACCTTTGTCAAAAGGTTGTAATGAAGATCAAACAATGTACTGCAAAAGAGGTACCTAGAATCGTACGTGGCAGGTAGTAGGTGTTTGGTAAGAGTGAGCTCTAACCACAGTTATCGTTAGTATTATAACAAAGAGCATCTTCTGCATGAATGTAGGTGAAGGATGAGGATGGGTGTGCACGTTGCAGGGCCAACCCCTCCATCTAGCTGCAGTGGGAAACGGCTCGAAAAGCGAGGAGTTTGGAGCCACCAGGCATCGGTTCACACTCATTTTGTACCGTGTTCTCGCTGTGGGATCTCAACCATTTTATTAACCCCTCTTTAAAATGGGCATAAAACCTGTAGACCCTTAAGGATGAAATGACAGGACCTAACTCAGTGTTTTGCCCTGAAAAGTGAGAACTTATGTTCGTTTTTTGCCTATTACTAATTAACTCTGAAGGAGAGGGGGGGAAAAAGCTTCAGAGAAGGATGGAGAGAAAAGATAATAGCAGATACAAGCAGTTTTAAAATTTGGGCTCTAAAGGAATGAATCAATATTGGGTCTTAGTATCTGTGTTCTGAAAATGGGTAGAAGAAAATGCCCTGGAAAAGTGTTCTTTTAAAAAAGAATAATGATTACTTTCTTTATGAAAAAAAAATATTTGGACATTATACAGAATTCAAAATATGAATAAAATCACCAATTCCCTAACCTATGACTCCCACTCTTAATATTTTGATAAATTTCTCCGTGTTTTAAAATATCTATATATCTGAACTTACTTGGATATCCTTTTCCTTTGTATTTTCATACAAATTACTTTAGGAGCATTTTCTGATGTTACTACATTTATTTGAAAATATGAGTTTTTAAAGATTGCATCTTTTTTTTTTTAGCATTCAGATGTACCGTAATTTACTTACCCATTTTCTTATTATTGGACATAGTTTTTAAAATTTTATTTTAACGTAACTCGTGATAAATATTAATGAAATGAATAGTAACAATGTTAAAACTGTACAAAGTGGGCAAAGGAGAGCGAACAGATTATTCAGACAGAAAAAATAAAATGGACATAAATATAGGACATTATGTTCATCCTCCCCAATGTCAAATAAATGCAAACTAAAGCAAGTGTTTTGTTAAATTGAGAGAGATTGAAAAGGGTAATATACTGAGTGCTTGCCAGAGTTTGAGAGTACCCATTCTCATGCAATTTTGGTGGGCATCTAAACTGCTAAACATTTTTAGAGGTTAGTTTGCAAGTATAAAGATTGTTTTTAAAAGAGAGAAATGTGTACTTTATGATCTGAGAAAGGATTATATCCCCAAGGAAATAAATATTGGCACAGGAAAATATGTTATGGACAAGGATATCTGATACTGAGTTATTTAAATACATTGAATATCTTCTCAGGTTTTTGTTTGGAAGAGAATAAAAGCCAATCGTCTCAGGCTACAGTATTATTTAGAGAGTAGATGGTGCCTTCCTGCAGCTGTGTGCCCAGGATTAAGACAGTCAAAGCTGTATATACAAGTATTCCTTGACCTGTGTAGGACTCATTCCCCTGGCTAGGAATTTATTCTTTCTGCACCAGCATGGCAGCTATGGAAACTAAGGCAGTGCTGTGCCAACCCTCCGTTAGCCTGGAGACCTCTGTGATGTACCATTGTGCTTGGAGAACGCACTATTGATTGACGGTAAGAGGGAATTCGGGAAAAAATTAATACTCTCATATGTGATGGAAAGAAATCTCTGAGTTACATTCCAGGGTATTGGTAGTAGCAATCATAGACTATAGCAGTGCATATATGAGCGACACCAGAGACTTTTAGATGGAAGAAAGAGCCTCAGAGAGACAAAAATGATGTACCCATTTACACAATCAAAAGCATTTGTAGAAGGGGAGCAGATCACATATTGAAAAGTGACACTGTTTGAAAAGATCATATGACAGTTAAGGCTAAGATGAAACTTTATTACAAGATGCATTTTGTGAGAGCAAAACTTTAAGATATGTAAAGTTGGTATTCAACACATGACATATTTTTTAGACGTGTTTGCTTGCCACCCAAGACAGGTGTAAGTGTTGTTCCCAAGCCTGTCCCTGCTCTCAGCCTGTCTTGCTATCAGAACTTGGCTGATGCTCAGAAATCAAGAAGTTGGAATGTCTGACTTCTAAACCAGTACCATGTGGCTCTGGTTTGTCTGCACCTCATGTCTGGGGATTGTACAATTGGTGAACTGCACCAAGGCATTGAGACAAGGATGAAACCCAGTCTTGACTCCCCTCACCAAGCTGTGTGTCATAGCCTGGTGCTGCATCCACCCAGATTCATTTTATTTGCACAGAGATTACATAAGCTGCCAATCGTTACACCCAAATTGGGCTGGTCCTGCCCAGAGGAGGATGCCTTTATCTAACTCATACATAACAAAACAGTGTAGGCAAGCAAAGTCCGGCCAGGATCCACTCTTTCTCTTTTCAGAAAGAAATATTCTTCATGGTCATTGGATCCCAGTTCAGCTGCTATTTGCAGGGATTTTCTCTGTGGAAATTCAAATTTGAGAAGGGAGATGAAACATGTCTACCTTGATTCTAACTTTGCAGAGGAACGCTATCCTGTATATATCCATAGACTACTGGATTCCATTAGCCTGTATGTAAAGAGGGATCTGATACTGAGCCTAAATCTTACTGAAAGCCTTAGAATTGTCTTTAGTGAAGTGTTAAATAGTAGCCTTCAAGCATTCACTTTTTTAGGTGTCTTCACAGGATTTAAAGGGAGAATAAAACATGCCAGGATATTTATGAATCATGAGATTTAATAGAGACCAAAGTAGATCTTATTATTGATGTGCTTACTGCTTCATTAAATTCCCCTTAAGGTTCGCAGCATGGATATGGATCATTTGCAATAATAATTATGCAGTGATCGATTGATTGGGTCTGACATTGCACTTGTCACCTTGAAATGCAAAATTCATCTATTTTCAACAGTATGAACATTTCTCACTAATCTTGCACACCAGCATGCAATAGTTTATTTTATGGAGAAAGTACAATTTATAAAGTTTGGAGACTTAACATTAACCTTTTGCTAAAAAATGAAGTATCACTTGTCATTTTACAAAGAAATGAAAATCATCCAACCAGCAATTTTTTTGAGATTAGAAAACACAGTGTAATTTCAAAAGAACTTTTCAAACCAAAAATGCATGTACTTCGATTGAGTGCTGCAAGTATATTCTCAGTGTTGGAATTGATTGAACCTTCACATGGAGAATGGATGATACAATTGCAAGCTTGAGCCTAACTCTGTTTGTGTGTATGGACACACACGCACACACACACACACACACACACACACACACATCTTTTTTTTCTTTCCTTCTCTCTTTCTCTCTCTTCCTTCCTCCCTCCCTCCCTCTTTCCCTTCCTTCCTTCCTTCCTCTCTCTCTTTCCTTCTTCTTTTTTCTCTCTATTTCCATGTCTAACTCTCTCCCTAATTCTCTCCGCATCTAAAAAGATAATGGAAAACTGTTTCTGAAAAGTGTGGGTGCTTTCCAAGTCTTCTGCATAAGATATTGTTGTATGTTACACCATTTGAAGAGTCATCCGTTGCCTTCCAAGTTGTGATTTTTTAAAGAGGGGATGGAAAACCAATGACCTCATTCTCCTGCATTTGTACCAATTTTGATTTCCAGAACTTGAACTATCTTGAGATCATGACGTTCCCAGTCTCAAACCAGTTTAGCAATGAATAAGCGTTTATGGAATTGCTTATGAAGGGCCAGGCATTAGGCCTCAGGCTGAGGATAAAACAGCAAATGAAGCTGACTGGACCCTTTTTTCACATGGAACTTGCATTCTAACAAGGAAGTGGCCCATCTTCAGTCCTACTGAATTTAGAAATGCAGTATAATAATTGATGTGAAAGAGATTCTTTGCTAAGTTTAGCAATGGTAGATGAGAAAAAGATATATACAATAAGGTCCCACTTGAAATACCTTAAAAATAATAATGATATGAAGGAAGATATTATTATTATCCCCACTATGCATGTTATGACATTGAGGACCAGAGAGGTTATAAAGTTCCTTAAATTTATGAGCTAATAAGTGGCAGAGAGCCAGGATTTGAATTTGAACTCAGGAAGTTAATCTCCAGATTAACCTTGCAGTAGTTCATTTCTAAAAGTGTGTATATACACCAACATGGCAACAGTGGTTGGTACGGCTGGTTGTTATTTTCCTCTTTCTTGCCTCTCTGCTGTTTCTAATTGTATCTGTTATGTACATGTGATATTTACCTAATAAAAATAATTTAAAGCAATAAAAATGAATGAATATGCCTCGTATAGGACATACTAACCAGCAAGCCTAGTGGTATCCGAATCGGTATAATCTGTATATATCAGCACCTCCAAGGTGAACACTTTCAGAAGTCTCCAGTCATGTGACCTAAAATGCATTTAACTCTAAGCCATGAGAAACTACCAGAGCCTAATGGTACCATTTGCAAAAGCTCTTCACGAGTGTGGGAACACTCAAACAGCTGTTTCTGTTTGCTAACCTGAGCCTCTCTTTCAAAGATGCATGGCCACTTAGAATCTGTCAGCCATCTGCTGGTTAAGACAACTTTGCCCCCTATTTTGTAGTAACAAGAGTAAAAACAGAATTTAACCTTCCTTTCATATTTTTCACATACAAGATCTAAAATCCTTTGTTAAACAAAGCAATTCCATATGATACCAGAATAGCAATTTTAGGATTATATATGTGCACTTCCTAAATTTATATATAAATTAAGGCCAAGTTAAATAATAAAAACAGCATTCACATGTTGAATGTCAGGCACTGTACTGGAGACTCAACATCATTAACCTCTAAACTCTGTCCGCACCTCCCCTCCCACACCTTCCAAGAACAAAATTGAAGATATATTGTATTACCAGTAGTTATTGTGACTTCTCATGGCAGAGAACCAGTGTAGTTTGCAAAAGCTTCTAAATGAATCTGGCATCTCACCTCATCCCCATCAGGGGGTTATGCCCCTCTGATTAGCACAGACTGCCCTAAATCTGAGATGGAGGGAAACTATACTTAAATCATAGCTAAGCAAAGTGAGGTTTAGAAAAGTAAAAACGTTGCTCAAGACCCAGTTTGCCTGGCTTTAAAATAAATAGTAAAATGGGATGAGAAAGTTGGTCTTTTATAGTCAATTCAGACTTCTTTCTATTAGATCACTGACTCCTTAGTGTGGATATTTAAACTATGACACCAGAAGACAAGTATTTTTCATGTTGTTTTCAGTTCATAGTCAATGGAGACAAGGGCAGTAAACCAAGGGAATCTAATACCAAGGGAATCTTCAACCGTTTGCTCTTTTATTGAGTATTTCTCTGCCTTCTTTCAGTTGTGAGTGGCAAAAGTAACCACTTCAAATAGACTTAGACAAAAATCACACATAAATGGAGAATATACTGGCATACAAAATGGAAAAGTCCAAGAGGTAGATCTCAGACATAGCTGCACCCAGAAATTCAGATAATATTCTCAGAAATCTCTGTCTTTCCTTCTCTCAGCTCTGCTTTCTTTGATGTAGGCTTCAGACACAGACAAGCCTTTCTTCCTGGTAGCCACCAGCAACTTCAAGCTTATGTTCTTCTAGCTAAGCACCTTTAGCTGAAAGAGAACATCTCTGCCCCCAAAGTCTTTAAGTCTAAGCAAAAGCCCCAGGACTGCCTCTTATTGGTTCAGCTAAGGATATATGCTGATCCATTGGCCAATCACAGTGGTCGACAGTAGTATGTGGTGACTGACCAGCTCTGAGTCTCATGACCACCCATGAAGGCAAGAGCTTTCATCTTCTCTGCAACATTTGATCTGAGAATGGAGGAGGTATTGTTCCACTCAAGACAGGTAAAGGTGGGCAATGGATGCTAGACAAGAAAAGCAATTGCTCCATGCTTAGTCTTTGTTTTTGCTAGTGACAGCTCTCTAAAATGACTCTGTCTAATAAGATTGCTTATGACACAAATCTCTGGTATTCATGGGACTGAGAAAATGTTCTAGAATACTTAGCACTATTTAGTGTCTCCCTGTTGAATTCTTCCTTACTCCTTGAAACGCCTTTGCTGTGGATATGTAATAGCACCATGAACTATGAAGTCATAGTTCATGTCTTTGAATCTAGTACACCTGTGTGTTCCATTGTGTTCTTAACTTTCAGGTGCATGATGGCTCTGTGTGTGTGTGTGTGTGAGAGAGAGAGAGAGAGAGAGAGAGAGAGAGAATGTGTGTGAGTTTCTATCTCTAGAGGTAACTCTGTCACCCATCCTGGTCAAAGAATGGGCAGTGTTGGCTAATTACGTGGTAAAGTTAGTTGAGAATTGGCAAATGCTAGAATCAGATTGAAAAGTATTTTATAACTTTACATTGTTCATTTTACATTTCTGGTGATAAAACCAACAAAAGAGCAAACACCCCTGGTGATTTTTAGTGATGATTTAAGTCTTAAGTCTTTGAAATCCCTTACAGTTCATTAGGTCATTGTTTCAAGACTACTCATTGCCTTTATTCTTAAATGTTTGGGTTTTCTACGTGCTTCAAGACTTTTTCTTTTGGAAATAAGTCTATCTCAAGGCCCTGGCATAATAACAATTGTTTGGTTTCTGGTGTAATGATTTCATTTAATTCAACAAATATTTATTGAAAATCTACTATGTGCGGGCCCCATACTAGGCCCTTCAGATATGAATTCATAACACATGATCCCTGCTCCCTGGAAACACCAGATTTATTAAGGTGAATTCAGTAGGGAGTGATCTGAACAAATGACCCAAAAGGTGTCTGATGAACAGTGTTCAACAGATACATAAGCAAACAAAATAGAATATTAAGGAATCAATTGAACCAGTATTTCTAATGTACCAGGCACTCTTCTTGGCAGTGAGCATGCAACAGTGAGAAGTGGGACAGGATCCTTGATGACCTGAAGCTTGCATCCCAGTGTAAGAGACAGACAGTAAACAGGCAAACCAAATAAATGAATGCATGATGGCAGCTTGGTAAGTGCTATGCAGGATCTATGTGGGATTTGCAGATGGGCTAGTCAAGAAAGGATTCTTGGAGGAAGAGCTATTAAAGCTGATTCCCAAAGTGAGAGGGACCAGCCATGCAAAGAGCCAATGGAAGGACATTCTAGGCATTGGGGGA
Organism: Balaenoptera acutorostrata; assembly: GCF_949987535.1. Classification (NCBI taxonomy): domain Eukaryota; kingdom Metazoa; phylum Chordata; class Mammalia; order Artiodactyla; family Balaenopteridae; genus Balaenoptera; species Balaenoptera acutorostrata. The sequence continues at coordinate 33,786,310 of NC_080078.1, read as the reverse complement.
ACAGAAGGTACAGAATCTCCAAGGCGGAAATAGATGATTTAGGTTCAAAGTCAGAATGGCTTTAAGGTAGTAAGCAAGAGGGAGAGAGGCACATGATGAGGTCAGCGAGCAAGATTGGGGCCTTCCCTCAGGGACTGAAAGACCTTCCAAGGGAAGATAGAGAGTATGTACAAAAGCATAGCACATTCTGGAGATGTTGCTAGCTCAGAATGGGTTAAGAAGGGGACCACTCCAGGGTGAGAGCTAGACCTCGACTTAGAACTTCTTGATTCTTGTACATTATCCTCCTTGCTCAAGAGGTTTATTTTATTTTTAAACAGATTTATTGAGGAACAATTTGTAATAAACTGCCCATATTCAAAGTGTGCACTTTGATAAGTTTTGATGTATATACACACCAGCAAAGCATCGCTACAACCAAGATAGGGGACATCTCCATCCCCCAAAAGTTTCTTCTTGCCCCTTTGTCCTCTCCCCCTCCAGCTCCTGCCCTCCTGCCTTCCCCAAGGCAACGGCTGATCTGCCTTCTGTGCCTATACATTAGTTTGCCTACTCTAGAATTTTATGTAAATGGAATCCTAGAGTAGGTGGGGTTACTTTTTATAGCCATTGAGCCTACACAGAATTCAAGTCTTCTAATCTTTTTTTTTTTCCATATGTCTTTTGTGTCGGAAAAAGATCTTAAAAGTCATTTAACAATAATCTCTTTTTCTATAGTTGAGGCCCAGAACATGTGTTTGCTTGACTCTGAAGAGTGGAGGGATTTTCTGACTTAAAATATAGGGTTTATCTCCCCTTATCTTCCCTTCATTATCATTTTGGAATATACAGTTGACCTAGAAAAGATAAAGAGGGTGAAAATGACAAAAGGTTGAGCAAGTAGGGGCAGAGCGATGAAGAGATGAAGCAAAGGAAGATGCTGGTTAATCATTCTGATCCCAGAAATAAGATGTGGGGATGACCAATTTTCAGCTAATTAGAAGGAAATAAAATACACTTCGCTAAAATTGTGCTCAACATAACTTAATCTCTGATGATTCAGAACAGCCTTGGGGCCATAATGAACATCAACTTTGGAATCAGAAGTGTGGGAAAAAGGGATTAATTGAGAACTCACGTTCAGGGAGTGCGTGTGTGTGCTTACACAGATATGCTCACAATCCTTCCAGTAACTATAAAGAAACTCTTCATTTAATCTTACTTATATACAATTTGTTCTTTGCTTGCTTCCCAAAGAATTTTAAAGCACTCACAACTTGCTGAGCAATGTAACCTTTTAGACGTTAAACTATTCAAAGGACAGTATAAAACGTATCTATCCATCCATTTATCTAGTAAACACTTATTATGCACCTACTATTTCCAAGATATTTTTCTAGGTACTGGGTATATGGCAGTGGAAGAGATAATTACTTTACTCCCTATATTTGCCCACATGTGTTTGTGTGTTTGAGCATGGTTCACTGGGAGTTGTTAAATATATTATTAATTGATTGTAAAATATGAAAGCTGACCCTGCACACAGAAGTTTAAATTAATACCAGAGTTTGGCAACAACCATTGCAATTAAAAATGTCCATCTTGTTTGATCCTCTAATTTCACTAGTAGAAATTTATCTTAAATATATACTTACCCATGTGCACAAAGGTGCATGTATAATGAGGCTCATGTAACCTTGTTTGCTGCTTCTAAATGCCCATCAAGGTAGGGACCAGTTAAACAAGTCATGCTACACACTTATGACTGAATACTGTGCATTTATGAAAAGAATGAGGTTGATTCATCTGCACTGACATTGAACAAACTCTTAGATGTATGGTTAAAGGGGGAAAAAAGCAAGAAGCACAACAGCATGTGTGGTAGGCTTCCATTTGTTAATAGGATGGAAAAGGGGGCATATATGTGCAGTATAAAGAGATAGCAGACACTGTTAACTCTTGAAAAATTACTGCTAGGGATCAGGGAAGCTAGGATGGGCAAAGGGTGACCTCTTTGAATTATTTTAAATATTTATAACGTTCATGCATTGGATTTACAGTTTTGTTGAACTAGATTTTTAAGTAGATAAATAGATAAAATAAGTTAAGTATTTTTAAGGAACCTCCATACTGTTCTCCAAGGTGGCTGTATGAAGCAGAAACTAACACACCATTGTAAAGCAATTATACTCCAATAAAGATGTTAAAAAAAAAAAGTAAGTAAAGGATGCACATATATTTTCTAATATTTAGCTTGGGGTGTCTTATAATTATTTTATGCCGCAGTCTTCTCAGGTTGCTATTCTCTTTCCCTTTACCATTCCCTGAAACAAACAAATAGAAGGGGAGGTGTCCCTGCAAGCAAACCCTCTTTTTGGATTTCCCTGCTGCTAATGAGATGAATGATTCATTAACTGCCTCTCAGAGCCCTAAAGCAATATGGAGCCCTGAAAGAAGGTGATGTCCCCAGGTGGGTACACCCCACCTGGAAGGTGATGTTCCTTTGGACCAGTGAGGGTGGGCATCTGTGAACTAGGTGTGGGATAGATGACTCAGCTCAGAAGAGGAGAATCTCTGTGGTTGGAGGCTGGATAAGGTGGTGGTACAACTTCTCAGAACCCAGGGCTCCCAAGCCCAGACTTAGGAAAAGGGGCACTAAGAATAAGGCCAGCCATATAGGGACCGAATTTCCTCCTCTGCTTAATAACACCATTAGGTTCAAGGAGTGAGGGGTCTCTAGGTGAAGAAAAGAAGAGCAGCCAATTCCACACAGAAAAAATAATGAGCTGAGCCCCTTGGGCCATTTCATTCATTCATTCATTTGATGAATATGAATTGACATTTTCCTTGGGACTGACACTTTCTTTGCTACATGCTGGTCATGTGATGGTGGGACATTGAGACCAAGTCACTGCCTTCATTGAACCTTTATTTCGTGCAAGGGAGAGAGCCGCATGTCAAATCATCTCACAGACAAATCCATAATGATAAACCGTGCTCCAGATTATTGAGGAAGCTTGCTGAATAAAACAGACGGTCCTGATCCTGTCACAAGAGCAGAGACATTCTCATTCACCTGGATATTTAGAAGTTTGCTAATATTAATAATTAATGACATCATCTCCACTTTACAGCTGAGGACATTGAGGGGCAGAGAGACAAAACTGCCTGCCCATCACAGCAAGTATGGATGGAGTTAAGCTTGAACAATTCAACACAGGGCTCAGGCTTCAAGAGAGACTGAACAGGCTGGTTATTTTAGATGTAAAATCCAAGACCTTCATGTGCTCAGCGGTTACAGTGAGCAGAGATCTCTAGCACAAGGATTAGTCTAGTTGCTTTGGTGACATTTGGAGTATTACCTGGGGACACAAAGGACCCTAAACCATATGCCCTCTGCATAGTTAAATGAGGCAGAGGCCCGACAAAATAAAAACTGGCATTAATAGTCCTGACACATGACTCATTTTTTGGTTGTTGTTATTGTAAAAATAATGCGACAAAATGATAGTGTCACAGGAGAAAATCAGTGAGCAAAGACTGAAATGTCTATATTTATTCTAGCCTCCAAAACAGTAATGGGTGGTAAACAATGTGTGATTTTCACCAGGGCCACTGGCCATATAAAAGTAGGATTCTTAACCTTTGCTTATGGATGGACACCAAGGAATCTGTGTACCCCTGGAATGGGGCATTAAACAATACTTCTGGGGGTGGGGGAAGTCTTCATTCCTTTCTTATTCTTCTAGAGGGCATGGTGAAAAAGAAATGTTAAGAAAACTGCTCTTCTCAAAAAGCCCAGAAACTATGGTTCCCTATCTTGAGACATTTGGCAAATCTCATTTTCCTACAGATGTTGTTGGACATAAATTGATGATTTCAAGAGACAAATAGAATATTCTGCAGTGTTTGGTATTAAGGAGTTCAATGTGATCAGATGGGGCTTTGTCAAATTGAAGTATTTGAATTAACTTACACCGTAAAAGTGAAAGTGTAAAGCTTTGCTTTTCTTCCAGGCTAATCAATGAAGATTAATATTCTATGGGAACCTGATTTTGCAGATGGAGTTGAGCTGCACTATTTTCCCTTCCGTTTTTTTCTCATAGTAAATAAATCATTTTTATTATACTGTATGAATTTACTTAGCTCTTTTAATAGCCTTTGTAAGAATAATGCTTCCTTTGATTATATTACATTCTTAAATGTGTGCTGTGTGTAATACAGTTCTGCTGTTGAGGGGAGGGGGGAGTGAGGGATAGAAGAGTAACTGAATATATCAGCTTTACCATCGTATCCCCTGTGTTTTAAACCAGATGAAGAAATATCTGGGTATCCTGGGGGTTTTAGGAGTAAATTACTAAGTATTTGCTTGGATAAAAATGGTTCATACCTGTGCCTGGTATAAAACTTTTTTCTACTGAAGAAGATTAGATTAATCTGAAAGGACTTGGTCTTTATAAAACTATTCTGGTGGTTATTTTGTACCTTTTATATTTTCAAGATGCTGGCAAATTTATTTAATTTTTTTTTCCCTCAGAGAAGGGAAATCAACTTTATAATCCCAGGGCTAACATCCACACGTATACATTGATCAGGAGATTTTTGACTTAGTAGGTACTGCAGGTGGTCTCATTCATAGTTGATAAGGTCACTTTTCACCCTGAATTCTTGCAGACTTAATCCTTGAAGGACAGATATAGCTTGACCTATACAAATTGTACTTCGCATGAGACAAGAGAAGAGGGTGAGGGAGGGAGCAAGGGAGAGAGAGAGGCAAACAAACCAAAAAATAGAGACAGAGATTTTGTTAAAGACAAAAATACAGTATGGTTTTAGGCATTATACCAAGTCTTCAATTATTAAAGTTCCTGATGAGAAGAAATCAGAATCCCCTAAACTTTATCTGTGTCGTTATATGCCGTTTATTTTGTACACAATCAACAAACTAATCCTCTTGAAGGACTTTGCCCATCAAGTCACTTTTTTTTACTGAGGTATAGTTGATGTACAACTGATGTATAGTTGATGTATAGTGATTCACAACTTTTAAAGCTGATGTTCCATTTGTAGTTATTAGAAAATATTGGCTATATTCCCTGTCCTTGCAGCTTATTTATTTTCACATAGTGTTTTGTGTCTCTTAATTCCCTACCCATATCGTGCCCCTTCCCCCTTCCCTTTCCCCACTGGTAACCACTAGTTAGTTCTCGACATCTGTGAGTCTGTTTCATTTTTGTTATATTCACTGGTTTGTTTTATTTTTTTAAGATTCCACGTATGTGATATCATACAGTATTTATCTTTCTCTGTCTGACATACTTCACTTAGCATAATACTTTCCAAGTCCATCCATGTTGTTGCAAATGGCAAAATTTCATTCTTTATGGCTGAGTAGTATTCCATTGTGTCAGTCTATCTATCTGTAGATATAGATACAGATATAGATATAGATATCATATCTCCTTTATCCATTCATCTGTTGATGAACACTTAGGTTGCTTCCATGTCTTGGCTATTATAAATAATGCTACTATGAACATTGGGGTGCATGTATCTTTTCAAATTAGTGTTTTGGGGTTTTTTTGGATAAATACCCAGGAGTGGAATTGCTGGGTCATATGGTGTTTTTAGTTTTTTTTGAGAAACCTCCATACTGTTCTCCATAGTGGCGACACCAATTTACATTTCCATCATCAGTGTACGAGGGTTCCCTTTTCTCTCACCAACGGTGTCACTCTTACGTTCACAACCTTTAATAGCTGCACACACACTGTTACGGGATTTTTTTTTTAAATGCTTCGGTCTAATAATTTAAGGTTCTCTTAAATCTAGCCTCAGTATATAAAGTCCGTGTGTGTGTGTGTGTGTGTTTGTGTGTGTGTGTCAAAGTAATAAGCTCATGGGACCTTAATTCAGAAGACCCAGGTTTGAGCTCCATTTCTGCAATTGTTACTTGTGTGTCAAAGATCATTCATCTTTTCTAGGTCTCCATCATATTATTTTTGGAACAGGAATAATAGTAATAATAGCAATCAATAATGGTGATGATAGCAATAAGACACTACTTAACTGATTTAACTGATTTTGGGGGGGAAAGCATCCAATTAGGGACCATTCCTGCAAGTGCTTCCATCCTCTAAGGGGTCAACGATGCTGTTGATTGTCACTCCATAATACAAGGGTGACTCAAACTCACCTAACTCGATTCAGAGAAGGCTTCAGGAGCCTGATGGGATGGATAACTAAATGTCTCCACGTTTTCTGGCATGTGCCAGACCACAGTCAACTCAAGAGTGAGCTCTCTGAGGAGAGATATCCTATGAGTTGATTTGCGTGAAGATTGAAGATGCAGCTTCCATTCTTTTCGGATATGAGTAGTCCCCTACCTTTTTTGGACTTTGGTGGCTTATTTTATCACATATTTAAGTGGAAGAGACTGGTAAAATATCTAAACAGTAAAGATGCTCACAAAGCAAATGGCAAAAGTCCCCTTCTTTCTTCACCCCTCACCCCATTCCCCTCCTGTTGACAAGGTCCCACCAATACCCTATCTAGATATATATTAGATATCTTTCTCTTTTTATCTAGATATATAGTAGGTCAGACCACATATCATTGCTGATATTTGACCACTTAGACTTATAAAAATGGCAATGTATTATATAGTTCAACTGAATACACATCCACATTATGAATATATAGATACATATTATTTTAGCCTAGAGGAACATACTATGGTCTCTTCTGATTCAGCATCCCTCCACTCAATACATTTTGGAAATCTTTGTATGTCAAAATGTGTAGATCAATTTCGTTCTTTTTTAAAGCTACAATAATCCCTTATGTTACTAATGTGTCCTCATTTATCTGAATATTCACTCCCTTGTTGATGGATATTAATTCCGTCTTCACCACCAATTTTCACAGTTATCAGCAGTGCTACACAAACATCTCAGGACAGGCACCTCTGTGTGCGTGGGTGAATTTTTTAATAGAATGTATTCCTAGAAGTAGAAGCCTTGAGGCTTTTAAAAAAATCACCCATTGTGCCTTTAGCATGGTGAGTGCTTAGTTTTGTAATTATATGACCAATAATGGATGTACAATGAGCTTTATGAGCAAAAAACTCCCACCTTGAATTTGGCAAAATGGTCTCTTACCTCAGATTTGAGCCACCTTAAAAAGAAAAATTGAAACCCTTTGAGTTATTCACTCTTAGTTGCACCTAAGAGACGAGTTAGTTTTCAGAGGCAAAGCATTCCTTATGTGGTGTTCAAAAAGTTGCAAAATACAAAACAACTAGGAAAGTGATGTGTGTGTGCGTGTGTCTGCATGTGTGCAACACACCTTTTGGACATTTTACATCCAAGTCAGTATGAAAAAACATCAGTTCTTGGGGGAGCTGCCATTTTGCTGTGGAGGTCCAAGGTCATATATCCAACAGCTCTAAATTTCTACCCCTGGGAAGGACATATATGCTCACTGTACCCTTTAATGTAGGCATAGAAATGGGCCATGCAGTCTGCATCAAAGCATGAGTGAGTGCTCTTCGTTTTAAGAAGCATTCAAGCACTGTGAAAATTAGCACTGGAACATGGTTCCAAATGAAATCGACACCGTGGGCCTAATGAGAACTGAATACCATGTCTTCATCCCCTCTAGTTCAAGATCTTTCCCTTCTGTCATTTGAATGGTTCTGAAACGCCTTCTCCTCCTGGGCACAGTCTCTTCAAGGCTGAGAGGCGTCTCTCCCTTCCTTCCCCTGCCTGGCTGGAAATGAGAGCCCCTGTAGCTTTTTCGTCTCTACTCTCCACCCCAATTTCGGGTTTAGCCACATGGAACACCCTGATATCTGTCCGGCAACTGCTTCCTTTCTGTTTATGTGCCAACCTCTGTCTTTCTTTACTGCTGTCTTTAGCTTTAGGCGTGGTAGCTATTGTGGTTTGCAAACAGCCAAAGCTGACTGATGAATACACAGTATTTGTTGGTTGGAAAATTGTCTGGGTAGGGAAGGGTCACTTGGCCTTGAAGCTAATGCTGTTAGGAGTGGAGAAGGGATTTGAGGTTGCAAACAGGATAAGGTTTAAGGACTATATGAAAGCATTTGCCTAAAAATCATGTGTTACATAATGTTCCTCAAATACAGGTCCAAAAGATATTTCTTTTTTGCATTTGGTGTCATCCCTTTCATGAAGAAATGGTATGTTTCTTTTACATTGCTGATGAAAATCTCCAGGTGAGGACTGGGCATTCGCACATTAATGAATCTTTAGATTGGCCCCTGATCCTTCATAGAAAAATATATTTTGAGCGTTTGCTATGTGCCAGGAATGTTGATAGATATTTGACAAAGTGGTGAGTAGGATATTCAAAAGTCTTAGTCATGGAGCTTCCATTCTAATGGAAAATAAAAGCTAATACTATTTCTTAGTATTACATTGCTACATAACGCATGGTACCTAAACTTAGTGATTGGAAACAACACATTTATTATCTCATAGTTTCTTTGGGTCAGGAATGCTTTAGCTGAAGCATAATTTGGAGTAGTCTTTGTTCAGTAGTTTTGGTGGGTTGGGTGGTGCAAAAATCATTGTCAAAGCACTACCAGAGTAAGATCGACCTCTGAGCTCTCTCGTGTGGCTCTCGGTCAGCCTCAGAATGTCTGCTGCCCAACTCACTGACATGGATCTCATTAGAAGGCTGCCGTATGTCAAGTTTCCTCGTTCCCCCAGAATAAGCAATTCCAGGGAGAGTGAGAGAGTTCACCCAAGATGGAAAACACAGTCATTTTATTACCTCATCTTGGAAGTGATGTCTCATCACTCCTGCTCTACTCTATTTGTGAGAAATCAATCCATTAATCGAGTCCACCCCCAAGGGGAGTGAGTCACACAGGGACAGGGATCTTTGGGAACCATCTTAGGAGATTCCTACCACATTTATTAAATGACTACCCTGGGAAGCACTGAGAAAAGCATAAAAGCAACAATGATGATAATAATGGCCAGTGACATGTATTGAGGACTTAATATTGTAACAGCTTTGTATTAAGGGTGATGATAATAAGAGCTCACAAACACTCACAAACACACAAACATTGGGCAAACACTGAGTGCCAGGTACTGTGCTATGTGCTTCAGGTGCCTCTTTTCATTTAACCCTTACAATGATCCTCAGTCCTTGGGTACTATTAGGTGCCCATTTTTACAGATGGGGAAACTGAGGCACAGGCAACCATGATTTCTGGAATTCCTGTCTCCATGTGATACACCTTAGTTAGGTCCACAGTTTTGTCACACTCACCAACCACATATTAGGTCTAAAGTCATTTTCACCACCTTCCTGAACATCCAGACTGAGAGAAAGCTCAAGACAGGCAAACAATCAATTTTCACTGTTCCCACTGCTGTATCTGCCTCTGAAAGCCTAGGGGTAAAGGAAAATCCCTGATCAGGTCATGAGGAGTCATCCAAAGTACTTTTGAGGCCAAGGTATTATATTTCATGGCTATGGTTCCCAGTGGGCTAGCAATATTGCATCACATGCACCAATATCTCTGCTTGTCCCAACCTCTCCTCCTAAGCCAATTTACGGGAATGAAGCCTCACTTTGTAAGCAAATAAATAGTCAATAAATAGTCAAGCTGTGGATGGGTTACTGCTCTCGCCTACTGTACATTTCCGTTCAATGAGTTTATTAAAGCTTAAAACTGAACCTTTTAGAAAAGAAAATGAAAACCCATGATACCAGTCAAGGGCTATGGGGATAAGAAAATGCAATTCATGTGACTTGGTGGAATGCCAGTCTAGCTGCCATTAGATGATTCCTTAAGCAGTATTCTACTCAGTTTTAAGGTAAATGGAGACAGCGAGGTCTCTGGAGAGGCCCAGCATCCATTTGGCTGATGGCTATGATCACATCCTGTGTACCAGGCACCGTGCTAAGCATTGATGTGTGATGCACGCAGGATACAGACCGTGTCCTCAAGGTTTTTACAGTCTGCTGGGAGTAGTCAATGGATGATTTAAATAATGTGATGTGTGCTAGGCAGAGAAAGTTTAGGATTGTATGAGAACACATAGTCTTGAGAGGAATAGGCAGAAGAGGCTTCTTGGAGGAGGGATTGTCTAAGTTGAGAACTGAGGCCAAGAAAGAGTTAGACAAGTGAAGACAAAGGAGAGGACATTTTACCAAACATTAAGTAAAATTACCCAAAGTCGACTGAAATCATGATGCATCTGTACAACTGCAAGGAGTTCCGTATATTGAAGAAAAGATAGCAAAGTGAGGACGGGAAAGAGAAGGCAGAGAGGTGACAGGTTGGAAAAGCAGCCAGGGTTCAGATCATGATGGGACTTTTAAGCCACAGTAAGTATCTTGGGTTTGTAGCAAGTGCATTGATGTATTTTAAACCAGTGGAAAAAGCTATCCTCTCAACGAAACTCCTAGCTCATTTTTTTAAATTAGAGAGTTTAGGGAATAATTTTGAATCAATGGTAATGTGTTAACAACCCTAATATCCTCTGTTTCTATATAAGCCATGGGGATGTGGAGGGAGGCAGCATGACATGGTTATTAAGAGCACAGTTTCTGGAATCAGAAATATGTAAGTTGGAATTCTAGCTCAATCATTTGCTTAGTGTATGACTTTGGGAACATTGCTTAGCCTCTAAGAATCTCCACTAGCTCATCTGAAAAAAATAGAGATGATAATAATACTTACCTCTTAGAACTTTTGTAAGTCTTGTATTCATGTTCTATGCTGCATAGCAAATTACCACAAACTTAGAGTCTTCAACAACACATCCTTATTATCTCCCAGTTTCTGTGAGTCAGGAATTTGGACATAGCTTAGTTGGGTCCTCTGCTTAGGATCTCACAGACTGCAATCAGGATATCGGCCAGGACTGTGCTCTCATCTGAGGCTTCCAGGAGCAGGATCTGCTTCCAAGCTCCCTGAAGTTGTTGGCAAAATTCATTTCTTTGTGGTGCTAAGATTCATGGCAGTTTGCTTCTTCAAAGCCAGAGGTGGAGAAAAGGAGGTAGGAGAGGAGAGAGACGCTAGCAAGAGAGATGTTACAATCTTATGTAATCGCATATATGTAATCACAAGGCCTATCACCTTCTCCATATTTAATTGGATAAAAGCAAGTCCCAGATTCTGCCCATACTCAGGGGGAGGAGATTATACAAAGGTATGAATACCAGGAGGGTGGGGGTCATGGTGGGAAGCACCCTAAAATCTGTACAACTCAAGAATCCAGTAGAATCATGTACATAATGAATGAAGGAGTTTAGCCTGCTGCCTAGCACTAAGATAACTTTCTCAAATCTATTAACCATTATTGTTCAGTTAGCATATGATTTGAGGATAGTGGGATAGACCATTTCTGTGCTTTGGGTATTAGATGTACTAGACTGGTCAGTTCTGTTGGCCAAATGCTAATGAGAGAGAGGTCAAGATTACCTTCTTCAGTTGGGGGGCATCTTGTAGATGGAATAAAACTCATCATCTATAAGAATAAGCCACACCAGGAAGGTAGCACAAATATTATTATTATCTGGCTCTGAGGATACAATAGTAAAAAGTATACTAGAAAATGATGAGCAAAGCAAATGAAAGAAAAAAAAAGCAAATAGAAAGAAGGAAGTACTAAATATAAGAACAGAAATCACTGAAATTGAAAATAGAGAAAACCAATCAAACCAAAACTGGTTCTTTCAAAGTATTAAAAAAAATGGATAAAGCTCTAGTAAGACTGACAAAAAATATGAGATGACAAAAATTATAAACATCCCACATATTAATAAGATGAGAATGAAATATTACAATCTATGCACATTTAACAACTCAGGTGAAACAGACTAATTCCCTAAAATCATTACCAAAACTCACCTGGATGAACTAGATAGCTTAAATAGTTCAAAAGCTTTTAAAGAAATTTAATTTATTTAAAATACCCTGCTAAAACAAAACTTTGTACACTCAGATGATATCACTGGTTATTCTACCAAACATTTAATACTGAAAAAAGATATCGATTATACACAGTTTCTTCCAAATATGGAAAAGGAGGGGATTCATCCAAACTCATTTTCCCTCATGAAGATAGACAAAAAAATCCTCAACAGAATATTAAAAAATCAAGTCTAGCAATGTAGAAGAAGAATAATATAGCACAACCAAGTGGAGTTTACCCTGGGAATTCAAGGCTGGTTTAATATTTGAATTATCAATATAACTCACCCTATAAACATAATAAGAAAACACATGAGCCTAAAACCTAATGCTAAAAAATATTTGAAAAAAAGTTAATATACACTAATGACAAAAATCTGAACTAACTGGGAGTAGAAGGGAACTGCCTCAACCTGATAAAGGTCATCTGCAAGAAATTTATACTAACATCATACTTAATGGTGAAAGACTGAATGTCTTCTCCTTAGAGAACACACATGGAAATGAAGCCCACTGTCAGCACTCCTATGCAATGCTGTCCTGGAGATCTTAGTGCAATAAAGTGAGGAGAAGAAAAGAAGAGTATACTGATTAGAAAGGAGGAAATCACGGTGCACTTATTCACAGACAAAGTGAAAATTTCTATTTAGAAAATCTCAAGAAAGCTCTAAAAGCCTCTCAGAAATATAAAGTGGGTCCCAGGCTACAGGGTCAAAACCCACATATTTTTTGTACATCCATGTGCTAGCAAAGAAAATTTGGAATTTAAAACTTAAAAGCAAACTACTTACTTTAGCTTCAAACAAATGAAATACTTGGGTATAAGTCAACAAACATGTAAAAGAACTTTATGCTGAAAACTATAAACTGAAATTGAATAGGAAGATCTGAATAAACAGAGAGGCATACTGTATTCATGGGTTAGAAGACTCAACATAGTAAAAATGTTAGTTCTCCACAAACTGACCTAAAGATTTAACACAATCAAAATCCAAGCAGAGTTTCTGTAGGTATAAACATAAGGATTCTAAAGCTCATGTGGAACTACAAAGCAACTAGAATATCCAAAATAAAGAGGAATAAAGTATAAAGTTAGGTGAACATATCTTATATATTTTATGAATATATTTTATTTAATATAATCTTAGAGTAATCAAGATAGTATAGTGTTGGCAAAGGATAGACATTTTGATCAATGGAATGGAATAGAGAGTCCAGAAATATGCCCACAATAGTATATATAATTAAATCTTAAAAAAAGCACTGAATCAAGAGAGAAATTATTTTCTTTTCAACAAATGATATTGGAACAATTGGAAATCCATATACAAAATGTATGAATCTCACCCTAGATCTCATACCTTATACAAAAATTAATTCAATATAGATTATAGATCTAATTGTAAAATGTAGAAATATAATATTTTAGAAGAAAATGCAGGAGAAAAGACTATGTCCTGGGGAATTTTAAAAAAACTTTTTAGACATGACACAAAAGCACAATTGAAAAAAATCAATTAGACTTAATATCTTTAAAAAATTATCTGCAAAGGATTCTGTTGAAAGAAGGAAAAGATGAGGGAGAAGCAGGGAGAAAATATTTTCAAATCACCTTTCTCACAAAACCAGTGAGAAGATATAATGAATTCTCAAAACTCAAAAGAAAACAAACAACCAAATTTTAAAAATAGTGAAAGAAAGACTTGAATAGACATTTCACCAAAGAAGATGTTCATAAGCCAAACAAGTGCACAAAAATATATTTAATATCAATAGCTATTTGGAAAACACAAATTCAATTTGGGATGGGATGCCACTAAAACACCTAGTAGAATGCATAAGAGTAAAAACAGATTCAGAAAAACTAGATGTCTCGTGTATTGCTGGTGGGGATGTGAAATGGTATAGTCACTTTGGAAGACATTTTGACCATTTATTACAAAGTTAAATGTGTAGTAATCCCTCTCCAGAGAAGAGAAAACTTTCATTCATACAAAAAAACCTATGAATGACTGTTTATAGCAGCTGTATTCATAATAGCCCCAAACTGGAAACAACCCAAATGTCTTCAAAAAGCGAATGGGTAAACAAACTGTGGTACATACATATAATGGAATATTGCGCAGCAATGAAAAGTGACAGATTATTGATACATGCAACAACTTGGCTCAATTCCAAAGGCATCGTGTTGGGTGAAAGAATTGGTCTCAAAAGATTACGTGCTTTATGAATCCATTCAAGTGACATTCTCAGGAAAACACAAAACTGTAGGGATGGGGAGCAGATCAGTGTTGTCAGGTGTTAGGCGTGACTGCAATGGATTAGCACAATGGAGTTTTTGGGTGATGGGACTATTCTGTTTCCTAATTGTGGCAGCAATTACAAAAATCTATACGTTGTGTTTAAATTTATAGAACTGTACACTCAAAATATCAAGCTTATAATATATTAAACAATAAAAAGTAAATATAAGCCCCTAACAATAAGCTATATGAGAATAGAGTCTCTTTTTAAAATGTTGGAGTATAGTTGATTTACAGTGTTGTGTTAGTTTCAGGTGTACAGCAAAGTGAATCAGTTATACATATGCATATAGCCACTCTTTTTTAGATGCTTTTCCCACATAGTCCATTACAGAGTATTGAGTAGAGTTTCCTGTGCTATACAGTAGATCCTTATTAGTTATCTATTTTATATATAGTAGTGTGCATATATTAATCCCAATCTCCTAGTTTATCCCCCACCCCTTACCCCCTGGTAACCATAAGTTTGTTTTTTATGTCTGTGGCTCTATTTCTGTTATGTAGATAAGTTCATTCGTACCCTTTCTTTTTAGATTCCACATATAAGCAGTGTCATATGATATTTGTCTTTCTCTGTCTGAATTACGTCACTCAGTATGACAATCTCTGAGTTCATCCATGTTACTGCAAATGGCATTATTTTGTTCTTTTTTATGGCTGATTAATATTCTATTGTATATATGTACCACATCTTCTTTATCCATTCTTCTATTGGGGGACATTTAGGTTGCTTCCATGTCCTGGCTATTGTAAATAGTGCTGCAATGAGCATTGGGGTGCATGTATCTTTTCGAATTATGGTTTTCTCCAGATATATGCCCAGGAGTAGGATTACTAGATCATATGATAGCTCTATTTTTACTTTTTAAGGAACCTCCATACTGTTCTCCATGGTGCCTGTACCAGTTTACATATCCACAACAGTATGAGAGGGTTCCCTTTTCTCACACCCTCTCCAGCATTTATTGTTTGTAGATTTTTTGATGATGGCCATTCTGACCGGTGTGAGGTGATACCTCATTGTAGCTTTGATTTGCATGAGAAAAGAGTCTTTATATATATTTTTATCATTGTATATCCAGCCCCTGGCATAGTTCCTGGCAAAAATTGCACACTTAAAAATATATGTGGATTAAATAAATGGAAGAATAAAGACTTATTTTTAAAAAGCCATATGTTAGAAACTAGCCTAGGGGAAATACAGTGCCTACTTAGACATACATATTTATATTTACATGATAATGCTTTGTAACAATAGCTTTCTTATGGTTAATAAGGTGTACTGTTTTATATTTAGAATATTCAGTATAAGGAGGCCACTGGTGGATTTTACACAGTGGGGCAGTGGTTGGGGGTGGGGATGGGGGTGTGCAGTTGGTCACTTGATCCAGTTTCTGGGGTTTTTTTTGGTTATTTATTTATTTATTTATTTACGTTTGGCTGTGTTGGGTCTTAGTTTCTGTGTGAGGGCTTCCTCTCGTTGCAGCAAGCGGGGGCCACTCTTCATCGCGGTGCACGGTCCTCTCACTGTCGCGGCCTCTCGTTGCGGAGCACGGGCTCCAGACGCGCAGGCTCAGTAGTTGTGGCTCGCGGGCTTAGTTGCTCCACGGCATGTGGGATCTTCCCGGACCAGGGATCGAACCCGTGTCCCCTGCATTGGCAGGCAGACTCTCAACCACTGCGCCACCAGGGAAGTCCCCAGTTTCTGTTTTAAGATCACACAGTCTGCAGTGGAGAATGGAAAGGAGACGGGCAAGAATGGAAACTATATGTTTTAATCAATACTATATCAGTGAATATACTCTACATATATCTTTGTGCATGTGTTGTATATCTATCGCTCTATCTAATTCTAAAAATGGAATTACTAGGTCAAAGAATGTGTATATTTGGGAATGTTGTACATATAACTGTATGACCCTTCAATATGGCCATAGTGTTTTATACTTTTACCCAGTATCAGGATAATTTTAATAGACTTGTAGATACAATATATGTTGATGCAGTATCTGTAATTTGAAGTAGGTCCTGTATACTTCTGTACAGCTTCTTGCTTCTTTCTTTCTTATAATAATAATAATTTGTGGGTTTTTAAAAGACTTCTAATAATGTTTCTCCAACAGGGTAGCCTATTATACCCCTGACTTCCTAGCTCCCTTCACACCCCATCCCAAAATGTTAACATTGCAATAATCCAAACCCCCCCTACCCCAAAACAAAGAAACAAACAAACAGAGAAAAAAGGCAGCCGGCTTTGGTACAAAGGTTGCCAAAGCGGAAATCGCACTTTCCGATAAAAATAGACAGCCAGTGTAGAAACAGTCCGTATCCCATTTCTACTGTATGACTCTGATTCATAAATTACTAAAGTGTATTCCTGAGAAATAAATATTTCACCCACCAGGGACAGACTTATGAGCTAATTAAAATGTGAACCCTGTAAGAAAGAATGCCATCAGCTCCATTCATAGGGCTGGAAAGTGTGTGCTGCTCCTTGCCTCAGAGGTAGACGTTTACATGTGGAAAGGAGGGGCCTGGCTTATTAAGAACAACATTTGGTTTTGGATGAAGAGAATTCTCCGTTGAAGCTGAGATATTTAAAGAAAACCAAAAATGACAACACAGAGGTTTTCTGCTCATGGGAAGAGGGAGACAGAACTGCTCAGTGGTTAAGTGCAAAAAAGCTTGAGGGTCAGGTAGCTGAGTTCAAATCCCAGATCTGTCACTTAGCAGTTGTAGGACTTTGGGTTCATTGCTGTCTTTCTAAACCTCAGCACCCTCACCTATACAACGAGCATAGAAAGACTGTCTTCCTCATGGCGGCGTGAGCATTAATAGAGGTGGTGTGTTTAGATCATTAGCTGTGTGCCAAGCAAATAGTTACTCAATACATGTTAGATAACTAGTGCCAACTGTTTTATTCTCATGAAGTCATGTGTAAATGTCCAGTTTTTCTGTTAAAAACTTACAGCCCATTAGATTATAAGCAGTTTTCCAGTGCAAAGTGATTTGCTCCCTTGGAAAATAAAGATGACACATATTTTTTTAGGACTTGCTATGTGCTAAGTCAGGGAGGGTTCCAAGCACTTTATATGCACTCTCTCATTTAATCCTCACAATAACCAAAAAGGTGGATATCATTAACTCCACTTTACAGAGGAAACTGACCTATAGCAGTAATGGATTGTTTGCTCCAAAACTCAGTGTAAGTTGTTCTTTTAAAAACTTTTTTATTTATTACAGTTCCAACCTCAAACAGCTATAAAGGGTTCATCTTGGATTTTGATTCCAAATACTTGGTAGAGAGGATCTAATTGTTCCTTACTGGACTCCTTTGATCTAAACAGCTATGGGCAAGGGGAATGGTTCATGTAGTCATATATAATGGCCAATGTCTGGATTGCAATTTCAGAGAAAAAAAGTCTCTGTGAACTGGGAACAGATGTCTACCAAAAGCACAAAATCATTATTCAGCATTTTTCACATTTTCTTTTATTCATGGTGTTGTCAGCAATATGTAATATTTTCCATAGTACATATCATACTGTGTTTGTCTGACTGCAAGAGAGGAGATAGTGTTACATGTAACAATAAAAACAATAATGCCTGTAAGAGTGGCTAATAGTGTTTCCTATGTATCAGATCTGGTTATGCATATTTTATAAATAGTAACTTAGTTGATACTTACTATCACTGAATGAGGTTGAATACTACTATCATCCCCAATTTATAGATGCCAAGGTAATACCAAGGTATGAAAAAATAAGTATTTTCTTGTTAAGAAATAAACAGAGCTGTTTTTGATGACAGGGATTTACTTACCAGTCTTCTGGGATCTAGTGTATACTGTGTGTGTGTGTGTGTGTGTGTGTGTATGTTGGAGCTGGGCAAATCAGTTCTGAACCAGGGTTTGAATAAGGCAAGGTGTATCAAGAATGAATGAATGACAATTCCTAGTGTGGTGATGGTTTCAGGTAAATGCATAGCTGAGGAATGAGTGAGTTTTTTTTCCAGTGGACTTTGGGCTGTATATTCTTCAGGAATGGTCCCTGTCTTCTACATTTTTCTTCATAGCCCCATGCAGGCTAGCTGAAGCCTCAACACGTCTTGAAAGGATGACCTGACTTAAAAGAAAGGTAGTTTGCAAGAACATAAGGAATTTACTAAGCAGCATATTAATCTGGACTCTGAATGCAAGTGAAAGAATCACAACTCAAACAGGCTTAAGTAGAAGAGAGAATGTATTGGTTTACCTAATTGCAAAGACCAGGAAGAGACTGGATCCAGGTGTACAAATACATCACCTGGAATCTTTTCTGGTTTTTGCTCAACTGAATTCTTTTGGCATCATTTCTGGGAGTTCAAGAGATATAGCAGTAATGGGCTTTTTTCCCACCAACCCTAGTAGAAAATCAATGCTTCATTCTAAACATTCTCACCAAAAAATGAGGATTTTCTTTGAAAGAGTAATAGCTTGTACCAAATGCCAGCCACTTTTCTAAATACTTTACATATATTTTAACTTTAGTAACATCTTTAATCTTCACAACAATCCTATAAAATAGACACTACGATGACCCACCTTTTAAGATGATGAAATTTAGTCACAGGATGGTTGTGTTAGTTAGTCATTGCTGTGTAACAAACTAGACCCAAACTTAGTGGTGGTTCTTGTCTCAGCTGTGCTTGCTTGTGAGTCTGCAGTTGTCAGATCTTGTGGTACCTGGGTCCTCTAGTGTGCCCTTGGATGAGATGGCTCAGTTCTTCACCCGACATCTCTCACACGCCCTCAGCAGGTTAGCTTGGTGTTCATAGTGAGAAAGTGTAGAAGCCACAGTAACCTAGCACAGTTGTAGAAGGAAAAAGGGCAGAAATGCTCAGGCTGTTTTCCACCAGCTTGATTGAGATATAACATCATTCAGGTTTAAGGTGTACAACGTGATGATTTGATCCAGGTATTTATTGCAACACAATCACCACAAAAAGGCTAGTTAACACATCTACTGCCTCGCATAACTGCTATTTTTTGTGTGTAAACATTTAAGATCTAGTCTCAGCAACTTTCGAGTATGTAATACAGTATAGTTAACTAATATTCACCATGCTGTGTATTAGAGCCCCTAAACTTATTCATCTACTAACCAAAAGTTTATACCCTTTGACCAACATCTCCCCATTTCCCACACTCTCAGCCTTCAGTAACCACCATTCTACTCTCTGTTTCTATGAATTCAACTTTTTTTTTGATTCTACATAAAAGTGAGATCATATAATGTTTCTCTTCCTCTTTCTGACTCATTTCACTTAGCATAATGCCCTCAAGGTCCATCCATATTGTCACAAATCGCAGGGTTTCCTTCTTTTTTATGCTGTATGGGACTCTCTGTGCTTCCAGGACTTGATTAACTATTTCCTTCCCCATATTAGGGAAGTTTTCAACTATAATCTCTTCAAATATTTTCTCAGTCCCTTTCTTTTTCTCTTCTTCTTCTGGGACCCCTATAATTCGAATGTTGGTGCGTTTAATGTTGTCCCAGAGGTCTCTGAGACTGTCCTCAGTTCTTTTCATTCTTTTTTCTTTATTCTGCCCTGCAGTAGTTATTTCCACTATTTTATCTTCCAGGTCACTTACCCGTTCTTCTGCCTCAGTTATTCTGCTATTGATCCCGTCTAGAGTATTTTTAATTTCATTTATTGTGTTTTTCATCGTTGCTTGGTTCCTCTTTAGTTCTTCTACGTCCTTGTTAAATGTTTCTTGCATTTTGTCTATTCTATTTCCAAGATTTTGGATCATCCTTACTATCATTATTCTGAATTCTTTTTCAGGTAGACTACCTATTTCCTCTTCATTTGTTAGGTCTGGTGTGTTTTGACCCTGCTCCTTCATCTGCTGTGTGTTTTTCTGTCTTCTCATTTTGCTTATCTTACTGTGTTTGGGGTCTCCTTTTCACAGGCTGCAGGTTCGTAGTTCCCGTTGTTTTTGGTATCTGTCCCCAGTGGCTAAGGTTCGTTCAGTGGGTTGTGTAGGCTTCCTGGTGGAGGGGACTAGTGCCTGTGTTCTGGTGGATGAGGCTGGATCTTGTCTTTCTGGTGGGCATGTCCACGTCTGGTGGTGTGTTTTGGGGTGTCTGTGGCCTTATTATGATTTTAGGCAGCCTCTCTGCTAATGGATGGGGCTGTGTTCCTGTCTTGCTAGTTGTTTGGCATAGGGTGTCCGGCATTGTAGCTTGCTGGTCGTTGAGTGAAGCTGGGTCTTGATGTTGAGATGGAGATCTCTGAGAGATTTTCGCCATTTGGTATTACGTGGAGCTGGGAGGTCTCTTGTAGACCAGTGTCCTGAAGTTGGCTCTCCCACCTCAGAGGCACAGCCCTGATGCCTGGCTGGAGCACCAAGAGCCTTTCATCCACACGGCTCTGCCCAGGGAGAAATTCCAGCAGCAGGTATGGGTGACACATCCTTTTCTTTAGCAGGTGGCAGCCCGGCAACTCCTGCAGAAAGTCCAGCAGAGCCCCACTCACACCGGGCCACTCATAGAGCCGTGGGCCCTACTCCCTCCCACCAGCCCAACCCCGAGACTGCTGACGGGGCAGAGAATATGGCATCAGGCACAGCTGCCCCTTCTTTTTTATGGATGAAAAATATTCCTGTGTGTGTGTGTGTGTGTGTATTTCCACATCTTGGCTATTGTAAATACTGCTGCAGTGAATGCCGGGGTACATATATCTCTTTGACATAGTGATGGTATTTCCTTCAGATAAATACTCAGAAGTGGGATTGCTGGATCATATGGTAGTTCTATTTTTAATTTTTTGAGCAACCTTCATATTATTTTACATAGTGGCTGTGCCAATTCACATTCTCACCAATGGCGCACCAGGGTTCTCTTCCTCCACACCCTCGTCAATGACTTGTTATTTCTTGTCTTTTTGATAATAGTCATTCTGACAGGTGTGAGGTGATTTCTCATTACGGTTGTAATTTGCATTTCCTTGATGATTAGTGATGTTGAGTTTTCATATACCTATTGGCCATTTGTATGTCTTCTTCAGAAAAATGTCTTTTCGAGTCCTCTGCCCATTTTTTAAATTGGATCATTAGTCTTCTTGCTATTGAGTTCATGACTTTAAAAAAATTTTTTTTAATTGAAGTATAGTTGATATACAGTGTTTCAGGTGTATAACAAAGTGATTTAGTTATACATATATATTTCTATTCTTCTTCAGATTCTTTTCCATTATAGGTTATTATAAGATATTGAATATAGTTGCCTGTGCTAAACAGTAGGTGCTTGTTTTTTTATCGATTTTATATAGAGTAGTGTGTATCTGTTAATCCCAAATTCCTAATTGATCCCTCCCCAAACTTTGGTAACCATAAGTTTGTTTTCTATGTCTGTGAGTCCATTTCTGTTTTGTAAATGAGTTCATTTGTATCATTCTTTTTAGATTCCACATATGTGATATCATATGATATTTGTCTTTCTCTGTATGTGACTTTCTTAAATACTTAGATGTTAATCCCATATCTGATATATGGTTTGCAGATATTTTCTCCCATTCCTTAGGTTGCTTCTTCATTTTGTTGATTGTTTTCTTTAGCTTTGCAGGTGCTTGATGTAGTCCCACTTGTTTATTTTGCTTTCATTTCTTGTGCTTGTGGTGTCATATCCAAAAAAATTGTTGCCAAGGCAAGAGGCAAGGAGCTTTCTTTATATGTTTTCTTCCAGGAGTTTTACAGTTTTAGCTCTTATATTTAAGGCATTAATCCATTTCAAGTTAATTTTTGTGAGTTGTGTAATATAGGGATCCAATTTGATTCTTTTGAATGCAGCTATCCAGTTTTCCCAACACCAGTTTTTGAAAAGAGAATCCTTTTTCCATTGAGTGTTCTTGGCTCCCTTGTCAAATATTTTTTTTAATTAATTAATTAATTTATTTTTGGCTGCATTGGGTCTTCATTGCTGTGGGCGGGCTTTCTCTAGTTGTGGTGAGCGGGGGCTACTCTTCGTTGTGGTGCGCAGGCTTCTCATTGTGGTGGCTTCTCTTGTTGCAGAGCACAGGCTCTCGGTGCACGGGCTACAGTAGTTGTGGCTCACAGGCTCTAGAGTGCAGGCTCAGTAGTTGTGGCACACGGGCTTAGTTGCTCCACGGCATGTGGGATCTTCCCAGACCAGGGCTTGAAACCATGTCCCCTGCATTGGCAGGCAGATTCTTAACCACTGTGCCACCAGGGAAGTCCCTCCCTCGTCAAATATTTGTTGACTCTATATATGAGGGTTTATTTCTAGGCTTTCAATTCTGTTCCATTGGTCTATGTGTCTGTTTTTATGCCAGTACCATATTGTTTGATTACTATAGCTTTGTCATATGGTTTGATCAGAAAGTGTGATGCCTCCAGCTTTGCTTTTCTTTTTTCAAGATTTTCTGGCTATTAAGGGTCCTTTGTGGTTCCATATCAATTTTAGGATTTTTTTTTCTAATTCTATGAAAAACTCCATTAAAATTGTGATAGGAATGGCATTGAATCTATAGATGGCTTTGGGTAGCACAGACATTCTGACTATATTAATTCTTCCAATCCATGAACACATACCCTTCCATTTATTTGTTTCTTCAATTTCCTTCATTGCTGTCTTATAATTTTCAGTGTACAGCTCCTTCTCCTCAGTTAAATTTGTTCCTAAGTATTTTATTCTTTTCGATGCCATTGTAAATAGGATTATTTTCCTTATTTATTATTCAGCTCATTTATTTTCAGTATATAGATTTGCAACTGATTTTTGTATGTTGATTTTGTATCCTGCAACTTGACTGAATTTGTTTATTAGTTCTAACAGTTTTTGGTGGCATCTTAAGAGTGTTTTATGAACAAGATCATGTCATCTGCAAACAGAAACAATTTTATCCCTTCTTTCTTATTTGGATGCCTTTTATTTATTTTTCTTGCCTGATTGCTCAAGGCTTTTTGAGACTTATGCTTGGAACTGAAACACTGTCATTTCTGCCACATTCTTTTTGCCAGAGCAGTCACAAGTCCAGTCCAGATTCAAAGGATGGGGAAATAGATTACTACTTCATGGGAGGGTACTGAGATTCACGTAGAAAAATGGCAGTAATAGATAATAGTGTGAAGAATCAGGACCATTTTTTGTAATCTGTCTATTATAGTGACTATGAAACATGTTCAAAGTTACACATCTGGCAGGAATCAAACCAAATTGGTCTGACTCTAGTGTCCAAATTCCTAACTATTACCATTTTCTTTATTCGTATATTCTTTTGATTGACTCAGCTTGGATTGCATCCCCATAACTGAACTAATCATTTTGGCTAGGGTAATGAAGTATTCTCACTGGTTAGGCTTGGGTCATGTCTGCATCCCTGAGGTGGGAGGGAGAAACCAGCCCCACCTGAACCACACAGCTACTGGAAGTAGTCTAGGGATAGTGGCATAATGGAAAATCATTTTCAGAAAATGAAATGAATAGAGATCAAGACACAACTATAATGCCCCCCCCCACTGAGAGGGCTGGGATAACAGGAAATGGTAAAGTTCAAGGGAAAAGCCACGTCTTAAGACTCTTAGATCACATGTGGAGAGATGCTGTATGTGCTCTATTTACTGGGGGAGATGATTGAGGAGTTTCAACTGGCTTTAAGTTCATGCATCCGGTGGATAGCTGGATAATGATAAGGATGATATGAGAATTAGGAGGAGATGTCTTATTGGTATGGGGCAGAAATATCAAACTTCAAGTGTCTTAGAATGTCCAAATGGAGCTGTTTGCATTATTTTTTATTCTCAGGGACTAGCACAACTCCAAGCTTAAAGGAGACGTTTATCACACTTTAAAAAAAGAGGTGGACAGTTAGATGGATGGATGGGTAATGGATGGATGGATTAATAGAGCGATAGTGGATATATAGATAGATGGAAAGACGGTTGCATAGATGGATAGATAATACATGAATAAATTAACAATGAATGAATGTCTAGATGATGAGTTGAATCCTGTATTGTTTTCTACTTTCATGGCTCAAATTTTGTTTGCCAGCATTACCAAATTGGATATACATTCTTCTACTTCCATCTATACCTGGCCTCTGTGTCTTAGCCCATACGGTTCCTTCTGTTTGGAATCTAATCTGCTCTAATCATCTTCATTTTTTGCTCTAATCGTCTTCATTTTCTGAAGATTCATCATTTTGAAGCCAGTTGAATGGATTAGGTGCCTTTCCACAGGGCTTCTGTAATTGTCTGAGCATATTTATATTATTACACAATACTTTTTATGATAATCATCCTTTTACACACTTAGAAGCTCCTCAGAGCCAGCATCAATGTCTTATTCATTGCTGTAACCCAGTGCCTGACCCCAATGCCTAACTTAGAGCCTGACCCAGAGAGTGTGCATAGTAAGTATATTTTGAATGATTAAATGAACAGATTATTCATCAATGTACAAGTAATGTACATTGATAAGAATATGTAGGATCTAGGATAGAAATGTAGATTGTATAGCCAGTGACATTCCCAGTGCTCTTTTCCTTGATAAATATGACTGACTAAAAAAATAATAATCAATGTTCTAGAAGCCCATTCTTCGCAAAATTCTCCCCCTTGAATACTGTGCTCCCATTTTTGTCAATGCATTTTAAAGGAGTAGCAGAAAGCTAGAGTGGAGACCAAGAACAATGCCAGTCTTCTCACCTTACTAATAACCTGTCAGGCAATTCTGGGCTGTCACCAAGAAGAGATCATTAGGGGACAGTGGTACAGCAATGTCTCACTTCAGTTTTATGATCAGTCCTATATGGAGAAGACACATTGCCTATAATGGGAGTGATCAATTCTTTTATCTCTAATCAGATGGGTATTTTAGGGACTTCCCTGGTGGTCCAGTGGCTAGGACTCTGCACTCCCAATGCAGGGGGCCCAGGTTTGATCCCTGGTCAGGGGAACTAGATCCCGCATGCCACATGCAGACGCAGCCAAATAAATAAATAAATATTTTTTAAAAGGTAGGTATTTTAAAGATTAGGAATCTATGACATTAAATTGTCTTTTTTTATCATAAGAATAATAACTTCTGCTTAGACAGGGCCTACTTATGTGCCAAGTACTGCTGGCTACTTTATGTTTATCACTTCTGCTCAGATAGGTTTATAATCTCCATTTTATAGTGAAGGAAACTGACAAGGAGAGAGTAAAAGAAACTCACTGCAAGTTGCATGTCTGGCAAGTGGTTGGAGCTGAGATTCGAACCCAGGCTCACTTGACTCTGAACACGGCAGTCTTTCCTCTGTACCATCCCAGCAACAGAGAGCTGGGCAGAGCCTCCTTCGGAATAGATCGGTCTTCTCTTTCTGGCTGACAGTAAGCAAAGCAGTCTCTCCTACATCTGACTAGAGGCTCTTGTACAAATCAGTGGCTCAAAGTCTTGGATGAAGCTTTATTTAGAGTCTGTTAACAGTCCTGTGAGTATCGGGGCACATAAAGTAACTTGGGCTGGATGGAAACCATGATGGCCTATTACCTTTATATGTGATTTTTGGAAAAAAATAAATGCATCCAAAGTATTGATGCATAATATATACATATAAGTTTTCCCTATTTCTAAGCTTCTGAATGCCATAACTTTCAGAGTGCACTTCTTCCTTCTAGGGGTGAGAGCCTTCACAGTATCTTAGAAAAGTAGTTCTTAACCCCACCTACCCATTAGAGTCACTTGAGGGTCTTTAAAAAGTCTCATGCCCAGCACACCCACATTCATAGCAGCATTATTCACAATAGCCAAGAGGTAGAAGCCACGTAAATGACCATGAATAGATGTATGAATAAAGCAGATGTGGTATACACATACAGTGGAATATAATCCCACCTTTAAAAAGAAGGAAACCCTGTAATCTACAACATGGCCAAATCTTGAGGACATTGTGCTAAGTCGAATAAGCCAGTCACAGAAAAGAGACAAGTACTGCATGATTCTACTTATATGAGGTACTTAGATTCGTCAGACTCATAGAGACAGAAAGTAGAAGGGTGGTTGTTGCTGGGGTCTGGGGGAGGTGGGCATGGGGGAGTTAGTGTTTAATAGAGTTTCAGACTTGTAAGAAAAAGGGCAAGAGAGCTGCTTCACAACAATGTACAGATAGTTAACATTACTGTATTGTACACTAAAAGGTGATTAAGATGGTATATTTTATGTGATTTTTTAAATAAGAGATTAATTGGCTTTATTAAAAAAATACATTGCAACATAATTATCTTAGGACAATGTCAAATGTCCTGTTGAATCTATGTTTGTACTCAATAAACATACTGTCTAAACCATTTATCATAAATTATAATCCCCATTGATAATGAAAAGGAAAAGAAGAATGCTTTCACAAAAAAATATTTACAGAGTAAAATTTCTCAGAAAAAAATCCTAAAATTTGTGTAATCTTTAAACTTTTATATTTAAGATGATCTGTAAGCTTTTTGGAATGGATGTTTTATACTGTAGGTAAAAAATTGGCCATATATAATTTACAGAAAACTTGGTATAGTGTCACTATTTCAAGTATTTTTTGACAGAAAAAGTGGACTGTATTCAGCTGTCAGAATTATATAACATCTTTAATAAAATAGGAAGTAGACAAAAATATTTTATGTGATTTTTATCACAATAAAAAAAAAAACCACTGATGCCTGGCCCCTCACCAGAGCAACTGAATGAATGAAAATCCTTTGGTGGGACATCTGGATTCACTCCATTCGTAAATTGTCTGTTAATGAAATAAGCATCCAAGGCTGAGAACCACCACCTCAGAGCAGTTGTCTTATCAGAATCTCAGGGTGTCTACAAGACATCCAGATTCCTGAGCCCCACCTAAGACACTGCAGATCAGAATCTTGGAGTGAGTCCTAGCATCTCTATTTTTAACAAGAGACTTTTTTTTTTTTCTTTCTGGTGATTCTGATGAATTTGCAGACTAGACTCAAAAGAAAAAAAAAAATTTAGTTCTCATGCGCCCTGGTATTTTCTTGGCTCTCAGGAGTGACCTCATTATTGTAAAACTAGTTTTTGATATTATGATTTGCATGTAGGAAATAAACAACTTTTAATACCAGAATTCATGACCTAGAAGAGGGTTTAGTATCATATTCTGAAGGTTTTAGAGGATAGAGGAGAAGAAAGAACATAAATTTTTAAAATTCTATTTAATCCATGGGAAAAATGTACATTTTGGCAAAATACTGTTTTATATCTAAGCCATGGAGAGTAAACTTGACAAGTTTTGGCTGTTGGGATATTCAGCTTTTAGACTCTGGTTTCTGCGCATCTGTAAATTTCACTGTGGGAGGACAAAATCGGGTGAAGAATACTGCAACTCATGTTTTTCAAAAGAGAAGTGGTTAAGACAGTTGAGTTGCTTTAGAATAAAAGTGAGATTTTTAAACAAAACCCAATACTTTCGGCAGCTCTTGTTGCAATAAACAGTCAATGACAAGAGAGGGAGAAAGGAGAAAGCAATCCTTGCCTTAATTTAAAGCTAGAAGGGATACATCTGATTAATGCCGAAGAAACCTTCCATATTACTCATGGCATACAAATATAATTTTAAAGTTTATTTGCATTGGTGGAAGGCAAAAGAGAAAGAATAGACAGTTTCTTTTAAAAATGACATTTTTCTGAGTTGTGCTTACACTTTCATTCTACCTATAATAGCACATCATTAAGAAAAGTAATAATTGATCTGCCGTGAAAGAAAAATAGGGACCCACTCAGCTTCTTTGCTGTCAGTTCTCTTGTACTCCCAAACATAATGCTCATTTTGAAATATCATGGCTAATCCAAAAAATATACAGCTAAACAGAAAAAACAACATCAGTTCCAAATATGAATACATGAGCTGCTACTTAATATGTCAGTGTATTTGTCAGGTTGATCACATTAGGCTCTGCGGCATTCAATTCTAAGCCTTGCAATATTTGAAGTCTGATATTGTGCTTCACTAAATTTAATACATGGGCCTCTGTAATGGAGGGAATCGCGTTACCACTTGGCAGTTTGTTATGCTGTATAAAATTGACTGCCCTGCAAATACAATAGCGATCATAAAAACGGTGGTCAGCAGAGAGGGTGTAATGCATTTTTGAGGTTTCAGTAAAGGTCCAGATGAAATTTATTGAGATTTTTGCCATTTGGGTGATGATCAATAGAGCCGGGCTAATAATTTGTTGTGAGGACGTTCTCTGGGGATATGACATTTTGCTGTGAAACTTTGGAAATTCAGAAAGTAGACTAAATGATGATACTGCCCTAGTATATATAACCGTCAAAGACTTTAACATCAGTCTGAGAGAGGATTTACAGTGGTGGTGATTACTTCTTCAGGCACTGAGAATGTGATGCACTCAATTATTGATATGTTCTCATGCATTTCCCAGTTTGGACTCACAATCATTTGATTGCATTGCTGTTTCAGCCCAGGGTTTTGTGGTAGGTTGTTTTTTTTTTTTCCATTTCATTCACAGTTTCTAAATCGCCAGCCTATTTTCTTAATTATGTCATTGATTCCTCACCCCCTCTCCCGCTCTGGCCAGAAAATGATTTTCTTTGAAGGAAAGAATTCCTGTTAGCCTTCACTCACACGGGCAGAACCTACTTAGAAATCCTGACTGTTAAAACCACCTTCCTTGTTGTGTTGTGGTTACTGGTGTACAGGGCTCCTAGGCTGTGCTAAATTTGCAAACGGGGCCTCTGAGTTAAAGGAATACGTGACATGCAGATAGCGTTTGTGATCGTTACAGTTTTAATGCACATATGTCAGGGGACCTGTAAAATCACCATGAGGCAGCATTCTCTTGCTTTATGGTGGTTGCTGCTGGATTTATCTTTTTTTCAATTTTGATTAGCTGCATTCCAAGGGAGATGAATGATCTGATCTTCACAAAGTTGGATTCCTCTGCTGACAATACAGAGATATTATTCGGAGGGGAAAAGAAAAGCACAATATAAAGAAGATTTTAAAGGTTTGCATTTGTAATATAGACTTCCTGTATGCCCATTTTCACGTCTGTACTGTGAGTATGTTAGAAAAAGAAGTTTCAATTTGAGTTTTTGTTTATTTCCTGGATTACCGCATTTTTCTGTTTCCGTATGATATTTCATTAACCTGACCAATTAAGTTGCAACCTGTTCTCCTAAGGAATTTTGTTGTTGTTGCTGTTGGATTAAAGTGTACTGTAACTCGCCACGTACATAGGTTTACAGACACTCCAGTTATTTGTAGGGAAGTGGAAAATTGTCGGCACCTTCTGGAATGCACACTGAGACTAGGCACAGCAGAACAGTTTATTTTCAAGGAGCACGCACAAAGTAAGATGTATGGGTTTGTATCTCTGATGACATTTCTTACACCGTTACTGAGCTACAGCAAATTAAAGGGATCTGTGAATACTAAGGGGTGTGTTTCTGTAACGAGGGAAAAGAGACAGAGCAATAAGAAGATAATTAAGGTAACAACTTGTGAAAAATGAAAGCGTTTCCCTCTTTCATTTTTGAATCTCTGAGCATAAACTTTGTAGTTGTTAATTTAATTGCTACTGTTTGCTGCATCCCTGAAGAATATTGAGGATTAATCATCGGGTTCATTCCAACAAGAGATAAAGCCTAAGTGAATTGAAATTTTACCAATTTAACCCTGTCTTCCTCCTAATATGACATGATTAACATTTTTCAATTAGCAACATGTAATTATTCTGAAGGCCTCATTCCACTTAGTTTGGTCTTTTGGACTGTGGATTTGCCTTTTCAGGTAGTTTGGATCTAGAATAACTCCAAGGAAACTCTGTTTGTTCTGTTTTGTATCTGGCACACATGTTCATCTGCACTAGGCCATTAGAATTGCCTTTTGATCTGGAAATAGCATCTGTAAGAGTTGCGCGCATTTTTGCTTATGTGCACTTTCTATAAACTGTAGTGCTGTTCATTTGAAGCCTGAAGAAGTAACATGGTGTTGCTGGAGCAATATTTCTGACTGAATTGAGTGAAAGACTAAATGCCTTCAAGGTGAGAATTCAAAGGTAGAGGCTGGTTGAAAATGGTTTCCCGTGGCAAGTGGAAAAACCTTGGGACGCTGGAGAGCTTGGCATTTCCAAAGAACAGAATAAAGTCTGGCTCTGCTGAGCTGGCCGATGTGGTCGCCACCAGCCACGGGGACTGTTTACGTCTAAATTAATTAAAATGAAATCAAATTTAAAATTCAGTTTCTCAGTCACACTCGCCAGGTTTCAATGGGCCCATGTGACTGGTGGCCGCCACATTGAACCATGCAGATGTAGAGCATTTCCATCATTATAGAAAGTTCTCTTGGACAGTATAGAACAAGAGGCTAGTCATCTAGTGGGTGAGTGGTTAGTACTAGTCAGGATATGCTAAATTCTGAAACAGTAACAGCAATCCATGGACTACAGGGGTTGACGCTGCAAAGATTTATTTCTCTCTTGTGCAGAGTTTACTGTGGGCCTGGACAGCAGGAGAGACCTGCTGTGGTCCTTGTTGCTTCTCCTTATGGTCCTCTGGCCAGAACTGGTCACCACAGCCCTAGCTCCCTGAAAAAGGCTTATAATTCAGTCTTCTGTGTGCCAACTGAGAATTAATTTACTATTTTTACTACCACCTACTATTATTATCCCTGTTTTACCAATGACAAGCCGGGCACATTAATAATATGTCCAAGATTAAATACTAAAACATGATTGAGCAGGGTTCCAGGTACAACTGAGTCCAGCTGCAAAGTTCTCATCTTTACTCAGCTATGCGGACTCCTCTGGTGCACACTGGGAAGTTATCAGGGGGTTTATGGCTCTGGGAAACCTATTAGGACCACCACAAAGAGCTTGGAGGAAGTTCAGGGATAGGATGCATGGTTAAAACTCTGATATATCACAATAGCAACTTAACCCAAAGGGATGACAGTATGAAACCAAGGCTAGTGACACGATAAACAATTCCCTGCAAGGACTTAGAGTGGAAAGAGTGAGGATCTATTTAATTTTCAAATTAATGTGCAGGGGCTCAAAAACTATTTTGCATAGACAACTCTGGCTAATTTTTATTGAGCATCTATTATTTGACAGGTCCTATTCTAAATGTTTAGCTTTCTATGTATTACCTAATTTAATACTCAAAACATCTCAGTGCAGTAGCTTCTCTCTTCATGATTTTAAAGATGAGAAAATGGAGGCAGAGAGAGCTTATGTAATTTGCCCAAGGTCACAGCAGGAGAGCTGGAATTTTCACTAGGTAGTTTGTCTCCAAAGCCTTCTTAGTCAAGAAGTGGTGTTTGGAAAGAAGGATGACTCAGAGGTTTGAAGCATAGTCTGGCAATGGGGGCAACACTGTTGACTCAAATAGGGTGATCAGATAATGCTAATGGAAAGAGTAGGATGTAAGGATCAGACTTGGCAAGAAGCGTGGGGAAATGGATACCTGAAGTCATGAGAGATAGTAAGATTGCTGAGAGAGAAGATATAAAGAGAAAAAAAGTGAGAGGATGCACATGGCGTCTTTGGCAATAAGACTTAGTAAATAAGGCCATGAATGTTGGTGTTAGATAGTCTTCTGTTCATCTTGGCTTTGCCACTTTGTGACATGGGCAAGCCAGGTAAACTTTCTGAAGTAACATTCTCTTTTCGGCAACATGGAGGCAAGTACAGGAGGTTGTAAGGATTAAGGGAGAGAATGCATGTGTGAATCTGTGCTCACAAACTCAATGGTGCAAGAAGGAGCATATTTCTGTGCTATTTTAAAATAAAGTTCATTTTATCCTCATCCTTGTTTCCACTTCATGGGCGGGAAATATCAATATAATCTTCATTAAGCAAAGGATCCAGACTCTTACCTGGTGCCTAGAGAGGTGAGGGGCAGAGGTAGGACATTGCCTGACCATCACCTTGATTATCTTCTAGATACACAGGTTGCATTTCTTCAGGGCATAAGCTTGAGATTCGAATATTTGGTGGAAGCTGGGACCCCATACCCATTTCCCTTTGGAGGTCTCTGCTGCTTATGAAACTCATAGACTTTGATCCTCTTACAAGTGTCTGGGAATCTCTGTTATAATCTGTGTGAAATCTCTCTCTTTTTCTCTCTCCTTTCCTCCATCCCTCTTTTCTTTCTCTTCCAGTCTTTCTGTTTCCATCAGAGATGCCCCAAATTCTCCATGCAGAACACTGGGCATAAGCACCTCAAAAGGCTTTTGGAAAGCAAATTCTTACAGGCAGCATTGCCTTTCTGACCTGGCTGTCACCATCCCTCCACGACTCCCTCCTCTCCGCTCTCTTCCTCATCTTGAGACCAAAGACCAAAGAGGGTCTTTCCTACCTGTCTGAGTGATGAAAGCAAGAGGAGAAAACACAGGGAAAGAAATCCGAAATAAATAGCTCCAAATAGTTTGCCACCAGCTTTGTGAAATACTCAGCACAGTGCCTGGCGTATTATATGTGCTGAATAAAGGGTAAGGTACTTCTACCACTACTATTTTTATTGGTGATGGTGAGGAAAGGAAGAGAAACATGAATAAACCAGGGACAGTTTCAGGAGAAGGCTTAGACAAAGAGGCAAAGGAAAGGAGACAGTTTCAAGAATGTTGGGATGGTGAAAATCAAAGGCTGTGAAGATGTTGAAGGCTGAGAAATAAACTGATTGGATTTGAAAACAAATTCACTGTTGACCTTTGAGGAGGCGGCTTCAGTTGAGTGTGGAGAGAGACACATGTCCAGGTATTAAGGAGTGAGCAGGTGATGAGGGAGCCAGGACACTAAGGATGGGGTCAGCCTGCAAAAGTTTTGGCTATGGAGGAAGGGGAAGGTAAAGACAGCATCCTGAAAAGAAGGGCTGAGGTGAGTGTGGTTGCTGATTACATATTCAAGGGGAGATGGCAGAGGGACACAGAGCACCTGGAAGAAGGTCACTGCCAGGTCTTTAGGGGGTTGGAAATATTAGCCATTTCCATCCCCATCCCCATCCCCATCCCCATCCCCATCTCCATCTCCATCTCCATCTCCATCTCCATCTCCATCTCCATCTCCATCTCCTTCTCCTTCTCCTTCTCCCTCTCCATCTCATCCCCATCTGCATTTCCACCTCTATCCCTCTCATTCAATGAATGGTGGGTCCCTTCTCAGTTTTACAACTTAGCTTAAATGCCGTCTCCTCTCCACCTTCTCTTATTCATCTCTCCTGACCATCTCATCTAAGTGCTTACCTTCCCCCACCCCAGTCTATATTATAGCACCTGAATCATTTTTCTTTATGCCGCTTACTATAATTTGCAATTATACATCCATTGCTCTATTGTCTGTTTTCCCAAGCAGACACTTTTGTGAAGAGAGGGGCCCTGTCTGTTTAATCCACTGATGGATACCCAGGACCTGGCACATGGTATGAATTGAATAAATATGTTTTTAATGTATAATCAGTAAATTGGGAGCATCTTTCTATTTTTTAACGAATGGATGAATTTTGTGGCATCTTTCTCGACATTTTTTGGTAAATACCTGAATCAACAGTGCCCGTCTAAAACCCTTAGAGCAGAATTTCTCAGAGTAATATCCCATGCAATAATGATTAAAATTAGGAGTGGACGATGGGACTTGGATCAACAGGTATTTATGGGAAAGGTAGCCTTGAACTGTCCAACGTGTCTCCTTTGTGTGATCACAATGGGTTTCAAAGAGACAAACGTCTTGAAGCATTGCCGGTAGCATGGCTCGATGGAGTTCTTCTGTGAAATGTTTTCATAAGTAATTGGCATTTCCACAAGGAGTTCAAGGATGGTTTCTAAGTGTCTCAGAGCCTGAGGTGGAAGTGGGAGGGAGAAAGAGGATGAACTCCAGCTGGAGGGCAGAATGAGGCCCACTGTGCTTCCAAGAGCCCTGTGGGAAGCCACCTTCAGCGCACCCTGGGGGCTCCCAGCGATTATCCATGGTGGTTTCCTACCTGTGATTCATCGCATTCACCATGGCTCTGGCTTTATGGGAATGGTGTATCTAGCCTTGCAGTCGGCTGGGGAAGGAGTGGGAAGATCCTTGTAAGGAGACAAGGAAACAATTGGTGGGTGTCAGGACTGGGCTTGAATGACTTCCTGTCCTTCATCTTCTGAAGACTCAGAGAGTTCATTTCAGGGCATCTCTTCACATCCAGTATTCATTTCAATGTGCCCACAGGATGTCAGACACAGTGCTTGGTTCTGGGAATATAATGCTGACAAAGACAGAGATGGCTTCTGCTCCGATGGACCTCGGAATCCAGCTAGGGAGACAGTGAGGGTAACTTATCAGAGAGTTCTTTAATGAAGGTTGTGAGAGACGATACTAGGGAAAATTATGCAGGCTTCAATGAAAGCATAAAGCATGGAAATATAATTTTGTTAGAGGGAGTCGATAATCATTTGGGCGGGGGGGGTGGCAAGGAGAGACTTGTGACTCTCCCTGACCTGATAAAGGACCACATGTTTACAAATATCAACGCCATTTGTACTTTGGATGCATTTAAACTGATCTAACATTAGCGTTTCCAGATGTTTCAAAGAGATGGACTACTGTAGTCTTCCTGAACCCCTTCTTCCCCTTTATCTCAACACCCAATTCACCAGTGAGTCCTAAAAGGTTTCCCTTCCATCCCCGCTGCCATCGGCCTGGTCAGAGCCCCCAACAATGCTCCCCTGGGTGACTGCACTAGACTCCGAACTGGACACTTTGCTTCCACTTCTGTTGCCTCCTTTCAGTTCCTCACTGTAGCCAGAGTGACCTTTTAAAGAAATAAATCCCATCCTGTCCTCTGCCCTCCCTTAAAATGCTTCAGTGGGTTTCCATTTTACTTAGGAAAAAATCCAGACTCGTTACCCTGCCCATGTGGCAAGACCCAGCTCCTGGGTTCCTCTGTGACCTCATTTCTTGTCACTTTTCCACGAGCTCCTGTGTTCCCTACTCTTGCTTCCCGACAATTCCTGGAACATTGCAAGTTTTTTGTTTTTGTTTGTTTTATTTTGGGGGGTTTTGTTTGTTTTTGTTTTACCTCCGAGTATGTGTACGCGCTCTTCCCAATGCTGTTTTTCCATGTGGCTGGCTCTTTCGTGGCCTTTGTTCTCTACTTCAATATGATTTTCTCATTGGTGCAGGGACCACCTCTGTTGTTTCGTACATTGTATTCCCAACAACTGTGCTATTTGGGGAAGGTTGGGTTGCTTTAAAAAGTGTTGAATGAATGAATGCGTGAAAGAAAATGCTCAGTCCTGAGTAATTTTCTTTTAGTTTTCTTCCTTCTTCTTTAGCATCATCTGCTGACACATTTGGAGAGTATTTTTCTGTGAGAAGCCATTTCTACCTATGATATAGCTGGTTTCTGACCCTTGAGATAAAACTCCAGAATTGGAACTGGGTGGCAGAGAGTGCTTTAGGAGAGGTAAAATTTGTCATTAGTATTATTGTTTATTTGTCCAGTGTCCTTCATATTTTTCCTTTTATAGAGCATTTGACATTTGCAAAATGTTTTCCATTTACTTTTGTGTAGGGGAGAGCAAAAAGGTGGATGTGGGTTTTTTTGTAAGTGAGCATAAAGGCAAGGTGTCTGATTCAGGGTGATATTTGTGCTTTGATCAGGGCAATTGAGAGAGAGAGAGTGACAAAGAGAAACAGACAGACAGAAGGAGAGAGACAGGCAGAGAGAAAGAGACAGAGGTGATAATGCATCACACTCTCCGTTCAGCCCCCACTCTGCCCAGCTCTCAGGGAAAAAGCCCTGAGTCCTTGGAGAAGGGTGGGAACATTAAACGACCCAAGAAAATGGGAAATGGTGTGGGGTGTGAGATTTCTTTATTAGTCAATTTAAAATAAAATGTGGCTCAGTAATTTAGAACGTGTTTGGAGTCAAGCAGAAAATTAACTATATTCACATATGCTACCTCCTCCCCTGAAGGCAGTAGAAGCACCAATAAAAATAAAAATAACAATACCTGGTATTTATGGGGTAGCTTTCCCCCAGAGCTTCTTCTCACTCACCCCTTTTATCTTTTCTGTGTCCTTGGAGGCAAGCAAGGACCCAGAGCCTGGGAAGTCAGCTCCGGCAAATATCCTCTTTACCATGAAAACTTCTTAGAAGGGCTTCATTGGATCTTACATTCATTCATTCATTTATTCATGTATATTATTCAACAGGCTTTATTGAATATCTGTTGTGTATCAGGCACTGTGATAAGCCTGGGGGGTGGGGGCAGTGCAACCTGTGATCTTTTTAGTGAAAGCCCCTCGCCTCCAGGATCTTACACAATAATGTTTCTTCATAGACTGTGGAATGATCATGACTTTCTTTAAAGCATGGTAGGGAATTCCCTGGCAGTCCAGGGGTTAAGACTTTGAGCTTCCACTGAAGGGGGCACGGGTTGGATCCCTGGTCAGAGAGCTAACATCCTGCATGTCACACAGCGGCGTGGCAAACAAACAAACAAACAAACAAACAAATAAATAAAGCATGGCATTGTCTTCAGAACATTCCTATTTTGGTTCCTGTGTGCCCTTGAATGGCTTTAAAATCTGAGTTCAGGGTTGATATTTCTGTAAGTTTTCTCTTTTGGGGGAACATGTCTGTACAGGATTTGCCCCTCTGAGTGGTAGTATATGACTATCTTTGCAGTTTGCTAAGATGATGGTTTAGGATATCTTGAAGATATCCTCATTTGGAGAGTCTCCGAATCCTCAGAGGCTAATGAAAGTGAAGCAACTTCTCTCTAGAGGAATGGATATATGCATAAACACAGTGTTTTGCACCATTACTTGGGGTCCACAATTGCCGATACCCATCCTGGATCCACAGTTAGCAGGTGAGAAGCTCCTGATATCGAGGAATCTAGACTTATTTAGAAAGTTTACATGTGGGCATTTAGGGATGCCGTGGGAAGCCCTTCCTTTCAGCTCCCCTTAGGTGATGCCATTGCTCTGCCCAGCAGCCTTGCCCCTACTTTCCCCAGACAGACTTCCTCCTACTTACATCTGAGAAAATAAAATGTTTTCCTGCATCACTGTGAAAAAGAGCCTTAAATCAATAGCAAATCAAGCTATGGAATAAAAGAGTATTTATGGTCCGAGAAGGTGATTTCTGAAGGTTGCTATTTGGCAACACTGGGTTTGTGTCTCCCTGGGGGTCTCCAGCAGTGCGGTGTCTGTGATCTGAGGTGCCTTTGCCCACACAAAAGTCATCCCCTTCCTACTTCCTCCAGTGGAGGGCAGGGAGATATACAAATTCTGGATGGGTTAGTGGGCATGGTTTCCTTTACGATTTTCTTCTCAGCAAACCTTGATTCAGATGGGGCTGGTTGGCTCCTTTGACAGTGATCCCTTTCCCAGTGTAAGTCTCCCCGGGTCTCAGAATGGCTCTCCTATAGTCAAGGACACACCTCCCTAACCCCTCCTTCTGCCATGTACCTGCTTTGTTGTTGTTGTTTGTTTGTTTGTTTTGTTTTGCACTTAAAGGGTGTTCAGGTTCTCATATTATGACCTGCAGGCAACTGCCATGTTTCAATTTTCCTGGGTTATGTTACAAAGAATATGTAGGAGCCAGGTTCATCTTGTGGATGCTTATTAACAGCTGAGTTTGGCCTCATCTAGGTGCTGTCTGCAGATCTTGAGACAAAAGAGCAAAAATGTATCTTTTGAGCTTGATGTATCCCAGCAGCATGGCCTCATGTTGGGAAGACATGGCCAGTTCTGAATCAATCTCTTTCACTCCCTCCCTCCCACAATGCCTCCCCATGACTTCTGCACATGGCCAGTCCTCTTCATTCATGGACAGTCTGCTTCTCGGAGGGCTGCAGTCCCTCGGGTCTACCAGCCCCATGGCGGGGGTGCAGCAGCGGTGGCCACGTGCTTGCCTCCATCACCATTTGGCAGCCACTCCTTCCTTCAGCTCTCCTACGGGAGAACTCACCCCATCTGCTCGGCTGTTTGGTTACCTGGCTGGGGGCGAAGAGTCCCGTGATGAAAACTGCTAACTCC
This sequence comes from Balaenoptera acutorostrata, assembly GCF_949987535.1. Classification (NCBI taxonomy): domain Eukaryota; kingdom Metazoa; phylum Chordata; class Mammalia; order Artiodactyla; family Balaenopteridae; genus Balaenoptera; species Balaenoptera acutorostrata. Next base: position 33,748,026 of record NC_080078.1, on the reverse strand, counting down.
CCTGTTCTTCGTTCTGTTCCAAAGCGGGTAGCGAGGAGTTTTCAAATGAGATTTGAAGGTTTAAGCACATCTAGGTTGAGGAGGCGAATGGCACTACATAAGGCACCCTGGGTACCAACTGCAGGTCCTAGTTCAAAGCACTTCTCTGTTTCCTCCGAGACCGGCGCCTAAGACCCCGTCTAGTAACTGCCAGTGTCACGTATTGAAATTCCAAGTTTCTCTGGCACTAAAAATGATAGCTCTGCTTGCTAGTACTATATCTTGCCTTTGAAAATGTACTTGCAGCAATGGTCTGTCTCAAAGGCAGAGAGGGAATTGCAGCGTCCGCATACCTAGCTGAACCAGCTGAACATTTCACTTACCTTCTAGCCCTTTCCCTACCCTCCAGAAAGGCTGGCTTGGTAGTGATGATGAACAGAAGTGGTCCTCAGCTTTCTGGTACTAGAGAGGGCTACACTGCATAGGCCATCGGGGTTAACTTTTGCATTTCGTTCAGCTCTTCTTGAGCTCCTTGTTAAAACCAGGCAAGAGCAATATGCCTATGACATAAAGCTTGTTCCCCATCACTCCAGAAACTCTGAAACTGGCACCCACAGGTGGTTCTAGTGTATGTTTGCATTCTGCTTTATCATGCATCTTCGTGTTATCTGAAAGCCTGCCCAGAGATTTCCACTGTAGTGGGTGTGAGGCATAACATATACAACACATTATTCTATGAATTCACCAGCCAAAAGCCACAAAGTGGATGCTGTTGAAGCCAAATTCCCCCTCCCCCCACCTTATGATTTTCTCTTGCTTCATCTCTTTGCCTCTACCTTGCCATTGACACTGTTGCTATGGGTGATTACGTAGTTTGTTCTTCAGGAGAAATCTAATCAAGCAGCATGTTGAGTTTGATAGCAAACGTGAAGGACCATAGGGTGGGTGGCTTATTAAGGCAGCGGTCCCCAATCTTTTTGGCACCAGGGGCCGGATTCGTGGAAGACAGTTTTTCCATGGATGGGTGGGGGGCTGGTTCAGGCGGTGATGCGAGCGGTGGGGAGCGGCTGATGAAGCTTTGCTCGCTGGCCCGCCGCTCACCTCCCACCGTGAGGCCTGGTTCCTAACAGGCCGTGGACCGGGGCTGGGGGACCCCCGTATTAAGAGACTTCCATGGAAGCCATTACTGGAATAAGGCTAAAGGTGGGACAAGGAGCTGAAACAATGGGGGTTCTTTTCTGAGTGGCTTTCAAAGGAGGTATACAAAGGTAAAAATGGCCACCACCAATCAGAGCCCAAGTGAAAAGGTTGTTCTTTAGAAGGTGACCAAAGATTGGATGGACTGACCTGATCACAGCCAGTCTCTAGGAAATGAGGCACAATCTGCTCAGAGGAACCAAAAAAGTGCTGCTTCTCAGTCCTAACTCATAGGATCCAGATCTTTAGACCTTGCAGTGCCTGGTCTCTGTCAGACCAATAGGTACAATGAAAAGAAAATTTCTGTACAAACAGATGAGATTTAAAGGCATCACGGATGTTGTCTATAGAGCAGTTTCCCCTTTAATGATCATTACAAAAGATCTCCAAGAAGTCGGATTTCAGCAACCATACAGGCTATTACAGAATGAATTTTTTTGCATTCACCTATACTGTCCCCCTCTTTTCCTTTTGCCTTGTCTCAATTTCTTCCTTTACATCTTTTACATCTTTTCCTTTCTATCTTAACACCGATTTTGCTGTATGCATCTCTACCTCAGATCCCTTTTCTACACCAAGAGGAGGCTGTATCTATTTAATGTTTGAAGGCTGCAGTGCCCAGTTCCCTGAGCGGAAAACATAGCTGTTTGATCGCAAGTGGAGATTTTCCAAGTTTGATTTTCTAACGATTCACCCTTTTCCTTGTACTTGTGATAAATTCCAGTTGTATAGTTTAAATGGTCATTGAATAGATGTGCTGCTCTGCTGTCTACAGTTTTAACATGCTTGAATGATCTCAAAATGAGGCAATCGTTTGAGCAGAAACCTGAAGAGGCCTGGGAGGCAGAGGCTGCTTGAGACGGATCCTGAATTCAGCAGCCCCACGTACTTGCCTGCAGACAGGCTCTGAGTATGTTTGTAGCCGTGTGACCCATGGGTCACTTTTTCTTTCCTCCTCCTGCTCACAGTACTTGGCCAGATGACTCTGCATGTACCTAAAATCAGTTCAGTCTGATGCCTTTTTGTGGAAGGAGGCATCAAGATAGAAATCCGTGGAGTCATAATGTTCTGCTACTTCCCTGTTCTATAGATTTCTTCAAGGTAAGAGGCCTTCTGGTCTACCTACCCTACACTTGTTCTTGTTTTTTCTTTCTAAAAGACTCCCTACCTCACAGTAGGAGATGGTCTTTGAAGATGCAGGTTTAGCGAGATGGAAGTGAGAAACCCAAGTGTTGGAAATCATCTTTGGCAGCCCAGTTTTCCAGAATCTCCACCTTTGTGTCTTTGACTCAGAATCACGCTTACTGGACTTTCTGGTGTTGTTTCAGTCTGGTAGCAGCAGCAGTTGCAATATGGCTGTTTGCCTGTTAAGGACTTGGCTGGAGTCTCAGAGTGAAGAGTCCAGTCTCTGGGTTTCACCTCCCGATAATCACAAAAATGCACACATTTATTCCCTGCTACATGTGCACTGCTGTGTCTGGGGTTAAGACCACTGTCATCCCATGGATTGGTGCAAGTTCTCTGGGTTCCGTATTCTCCACACCACACCCCATCTCCACTCCATTCTGCCAACTGCTGCTCTAGTGGTCCTTTCATCAGTACAGTCACTTCCTACTGAAGACTCTTCAGAGGCTCATCACCGCTCTCAGCAGTGAGCATCTGTGCCTTAACACAGCCCTTCTCACCTGGCCCCTACCCACCATCTCGTCTGTCCTCCAGCTACATCAGATGACCTGTTGTCCCAAGAATGTGCCATGCCTTTCTTACACCTAGACCTTTAGGTACAGTGTTTCCTCTGCTCAGACCCTTTTCTACCTCTGTTTTGCCTTGCCACTTATTTTAATTTAATTTAATTCTATTTTATTCTCTTCTCTTCTCTTCAGTTCTCTTCTCCTTTCCACCCTTCCCTTTCCCCTCCCTTCCTCATTAAAGAATCCAGAGATTTGAAATCTTATGGGAATCTGTCTGTGATCTCCTGCCCCAGGCTGGGTTGACTGTCCTTCCCTCCCTCTTCCCCTTATTTATTCCAACCATAGGGCTTTCATGGTCTATTGATGTTTCCTATTCAGTAGCCTCCTTCTGTTAGAACATGTACCCCTTAAAGGTAAGGAATATGCTTTATTTACCCAGTGGCTGGCAACCACTTAAATGCAAGGGGTGGAAGAGACTTCCCTACCTATTTGTGCAACCTTGACTATGCCCCTTCGCTCTTTCTGGATCTTTTTTTTTTTTTTTTTGGTCTTCTTTATCACTTACACAGTGGACTCAGCCACCCTGTGTTAATGCCCCATGATCTGAGGAGATTATTTGTGAACATCATAAACCTAAATTGGTCCCTAGGCTATATGTGAGAACTGCTGATTCACACCCTACTGTATAAAGTAACAGCCGTTAACAACTTGCACCATTACTAGCACTCAATGATAATATCAGTTCCGTAAATGATTGCACCATGAAGAAAGTAAGGAATGAGACTGTTTGATCAACTCATAAAAGATGGTCTCTCTTGACATTGCTCACTTCTCTATTCACTACTTAATTCTCTACAACCGTTATCTCCTCCAGAAAGAATTATTCAAAAGTACAGTAATGTTGTGAAAGAGATAAATCAAAGATTGTTTGGATATCAGCTGTTAACTTTTTGCTTCTTACTTGAAAAAAAAAAAAATAGAGAGCCAGCAGTGTGCACTGGAGCATGTGTGGGTTATTAATAATTTACTCAATCTATTGAGGCTTGTTAATTGCAGTAGCTGAGACAAGTTAGTTAATGACGTGCCTGCTTGCACCACATTATAATTATGATGGTAGTTCCCCTATTATTAGGGCTGAGTAGGTGTTCCCATTAGAAACCTTAATTTTCGAGCTGATTGTCTTAGCCATTTTAAATTACACCGGGCCACATCTTGGCAGACACTTTCTGAAAGCAGGTGCACTTCTTTCCAAAATTATTTTTACGGTGGCACAGGCGTTCTCTCCCTCAAATGAATGAGGCTGTAAAGTGTGTTCCATTTTCAGGAACTATTTTGTTAAGCTCAACCAACATTCCAACCTCATCATGTATGAAGTTGTCCAAAGGAAAGAAAGATTTTTGTCGATCCAGAAGCCACCTTGACCAAAATTAGACGTCTTTGGGAAAGAGGATTTTTAAAACTCAGCCACAGAGTGGGAGGTAGGTCACACTTTTCCTGTCTTCACTTGGATTCATCAGTACAGTTTTTATTACAAGTGACAGAAACCAAATTCCAACAAATTTAATCTTGCTTTGTAACAGTGAGATTTATTGGCTCGTAAAATTAGGAATTGAAAAAATATGTTGTCTTAAGGCAGTGCTGGGTCCAGGGGTTCAAATCATGTCACCAGTGTTACGTCTAGTCTCTATCTTTTGGCGTCCTTCTGAGTGTTGGTTTCATTCTCGAGCAGATTTTCTTCATGAGGCCACTTGTAGCCTTCAGGCTATATTCTTAACAGCTCGTGTTTTGAAGCAAAACATGATCCTCTCTCTTCTAGCTTCCATCTATAAAATAAGAGAGATATCAACTCTCTTTGGATCACATTCTCGTCCCTGAACTGACCCCTGGAGGTAGAAGGAGAAAGAATCTAAGTCCAGCACGACCATGTATCAATAGCAGTTACACAGGTGGGGTTAACATGACTTTACTAAAAACACCATGTGGGAAGCATTCTATCAGTGGAAAGAGAAATGTTGCTACCAAAAAAAAAAAAAAAATGGGGAAGAGATAATGGGCCAGGAACAAACTGTGGATACACTACTACTATGTGTATCCACTATCTCATCCCATCCCTTGGCTGACCTGTTAGCCAAAGAATGTTGCCATTACCTCTTTATACCCATCACAGTTCAAAACCCCATTAAAGCTTTGATTTCAGCTTGAACCCTAGCTTCTTTAAAAATGGTGTCCATTAGGTTTTGTGCTACCAAACAGCTGGTCATGCAGTCTTGGTGACGATATGCCCTAAGGTCTTTGGTTCTATTTGCCTCATTGCCAATGGTCTCTCTATTGTGTCAGTGATGTTGAAAAAAACCTGAGTCTGGTGTGTGTACATGTCAGTGAGAAGGAATTTGTTTTCCTTTGGAAATACAGCATGAGAAAGACAGGTGTGTCCTGGTTAGCTCAGCTCCTGCAAAAAGTAGTTTAGGTGAGTTACTTCTTTGTGGGGTATAGACATGAGATTTCATTCCCAAACATGGTGGGCCATTTTCCCTCTCCAGAAGAGGCACTATACGATGAGTGGTCCAGAGCCAGCACTAAGAAACTGAAATTTTTGGAAGACTCCAGGAGACCTGAGAGTCCAACAGACAGAGATGGTTTCTGAGAACACATATAACCTGGGCAAAAAGTAAACCAAGGAATGGCCATTGTCACTGCATGAATCCTGTTTAATCTTATGAGCCAGGGTATGTTCATCTATGATTCTGATATTTTTTTTGGCGGGGGGAGGCTATCATTTGGTTAATAACATAGAACCATGACACAGTTTAATAATTTGTGCAAAATCTATCTTTTAATGTTATAATCTGTAGGAAAAATAAGAGGAGCTGAATTTCCTCCTTCCCTCCTGTTATGAATATATCTGTGTCACTTGGTGGACACATTTTTTTATTCTGCAATAAGTCAACTTAGGGGGCTGGGTAAAAACCTCTCTCAAATGCATACCTAGAGGCATGGGTCAAAATCTCCTGAACTTTTCCATGTCTATTGATTGAAATAAATCAATAAACATGATCTGATTTAGTCTCTATGGCCAAACTATAAATGCAATCTTTTATTTTACCTTTCCTCCCCGTCCCACCTTGAAGAAAATTTTGACTTAAGGAAGCAGGGCATTTATTGGATGGAAGAGGCATCTACTTTATTGCTGTGCTTGTTATCAACTAGTCATTTTGAGAGGAGAAATATCATGAAGAAGGTTCCCCAAAGAAGGCAGTCATCACATGCTTTGGCTCTTGATACCAGGGGATAGGAAATAGATGTAAATTATTCTAGTTAGGCATTAAAGCTGATAGAAACATCCCTTCTCAAATAAGGGGAATGGAAACAAAGACACAAAAGCATTCTATTGACGTCTCTGTGGATTTACTTTTCAATTTATACATCATCGCCATCATTGCTGCTGCTTCTGTTATTAATATTTTAACAGCAGATTTGTTTAAGTCTTCTGTCAGAATATTGAAAGGTCTAGAATTTATAAGGGAAACTCTGTAGATGGAAAAACACTCAAGGTTGCTTTGCAGGATTGATTTTATCATCCCAAAGTCGTTCACTGAGCACCTACTGTGTGCCTAGTGTTGTGAGATGAAGAAATAAATAGGATCAAGTCACTGCCCTCAAGGATTTCCAGTCAGAGGAAGACATGCTATGACTATAGAAATAGTTACACGCTATTGTGCTGTCAGGGACGCAGGTGAAAGATACTATATGTAGAGGGCCGAGAATCAATCAGGTGTCTACACCTGGGAGATTAGAAAAACTACAACTGAAGTGCATGGCCAGCATTCCATGTGAATGTGGAAAGGAGCCTGAAAGAGCCCTGTCACAGAGAGACCCTCGTATCTTTCTTACGATTCATCCCACAAGAGCTCGTTTGCTTGAATACCCTCAGTGTTGGGACTGTCTCACAAGGCAGCCACTTTTGTATGGCTTTTTTAACTCTTAGAAGTTCTTTATGTTAGATTGAGCTGAATGCCTACTCTTCTTAAAGAAGGCATTCAGAAAAAGTTCAAGGTAAATATACAATTATAAGAAAATGGTAAGAGAGTCATAAAACTTAGTTTGGGAAATGGCTGGACCCTCTGCCTTCAACTGTATGTGTGTGTTTACATATACCATGTATACATAAGAATTGAATATTATTATTGGATAGACATTTTAGCAAATGCTTTATGAGTATTATTTCATTTAATATTTTCAACAGCCGTATAAGGTATGTCTGGTTATCAAACCCACGTTATAGATAGGGAAACTAGAAAGAGGGTTTGATAAATTCGTCAAATTTACATAGCAAGTGGTAGAGAAGGAACTTCAACTCAGCTTTAAATAAGTTTAGTCTCAAAATTGACATATTGGCTTGAATAAGGTAGATCCAACATAATATGGATTACTATAGAGCTGGAATATTGTGTGTGTGTGTGTGTGTGTGTGTGTGTGTGTGTGTGTGTGTGTGTGTCCCTTATGATATTAACGCAAACTTCCCAGACTCTTGTTTTAGAAAGATGAGCAATTGTTCTCAGCATGCACATTTTTGAAGAGGCTGAGTAGCATCATGAAATATGTCTTTGTAAAAAATCAAAGCTGAAACAAAGTTTGGGGATTTTTTTTTTCCTATAGATTCTGAAAGAGTGACCTTAAAAAAAAAAACTGTTGTGTTAAGGTGTAATTGATATACAGAGAATGACATATATTTAATGTGTACAGTTTGATAAGTTTGGACATATGCATAAGCCTGTGATATCATCACTGTAATTAAGGTAATAGACATATTCAGCACCTCTCAGAGAATCCTGGTGTCTCTTCGTTTTGTGTGTGTGTGTGTGTGTGTGTGTGTGTGTGTGTAAGAACACTTAACAGGAGATCTACCCTCTTAAATTTTGAAGTGCCTGATACCATATTGTAACTCTAGGTACTATATTGTACATTAGATCTCTAGAACTTATTCATCTAGCATGACTGAAACTTTATATCCTTTGAATAATCACTCCCTATTTACCCCACTCCATAGTCATCTTCAGATGTCCTTAGAGTAGCAGATCTTGAGAAAGGAATCAAGAACCACAGAATAAGAGAAGTAGCAATATTCCCAGAATTGGTCCATGAAAGATTTATTAGCTACCCATCAAAAACAGAAAGAAAGAAAGAAAAAAATAATTAGCCATCCAGCTAGTGCTCTAATATTTATAAATGAGTATGGCATATATAATAATTCCATACTGGATTGTATAGAACTAACTTATTCTTTTTAATAGCTTCATAGTATTCCATTTTATGAATTAAGCAGTGTTTATTTAATGGATTCCTTATTAATGCCTATATAAATAGTTTGGCTTCAGCGTTTTTTTTTTTCCCCCTATTTCAAGCACTGCATTTATTTATACATCTATCTCTTGGTGTTTGTGCATGTATATTTATAGGATAATTTCTTAGTTCTGCAAGGGCTGGATCAATTTACTTTTCATAGATATTGCTAAAATTTGCTCTCCAAAAAGGTTTCATTCATTTACATTCCTACAGTGTATGTGAGAACCTGTTTTCTTCACCAACAAAAAAGGTGCCTTTTAAACAACATTCTCCTTATAATAAACAGACATCCTCTGCTGTCAGACAGTGAAAGGCTGAAGGAAGTTTGCAAGGAGTTCTCCCATTCTGCCCCTATTATACTTGATTATGCTACTAAATATTCAGCAACTTCCATGCTATTGAGTGTGGGAGAAGGCAGTAATATTCTCATTGGTGCAGGTTAATGGAAGCAAACTCACCTGAACATCTTTTCAGCTTCAGAATTGCAGGCTGAAAAGCTCCTCCTTGTGTGTGTGTAATGCCTGGCAGTTGGCTGTTGTGAACGCTACCGAGGTTCTTGAAATGGGAAGACAGACCGTATGCTTCATTATTAAATGAATTCACAGGACAAACTATCACGGAAAACATGTGTAGTACAAGATACCATTTCAATTTGGAAATGAATGTAGGGTAAATGGAAGGTTGCAGCCCATGCAAAATGCAGTTAGGATATAGGGTTGCCATGGAATCAAAGGAAATGTTTTGCCAGCAGTTAGATGCGATTCTGCTTTGGAATGTGGGTACTCTGGGATTGGTTGGGGGCTGACAGAACCATTCAGAATCAGAGTCAAGACAAACTGCAGGGGTTTGGGTAGCTTAGCTCTGAACTCCAGGCACATGTCAATGCCAGAACTGGGTCTAGGAAATCCAAATTTCTACCAGTACTGGTCAGCTGATACCAACTGGAGACGGTGGAGATGACAAAATCTCTACACCCCAAAGCACTTCCACGTCACCTCATTTTGTGGTCACTGCAGCCTATGTTGACAGAGTGGAAATATTTTTAAATAATCAGAATCTATTCAGGAAATTAGACTTATTATATTTCTTTTCTTTGGTTTTGAAAGCAAATATGGATAAAAACCTGATGCTGTACTTGAGGGAGGACAAATAGATTTCAACTTAGCGTGATCACTTTGATTGTTGGTAGATTTCCAAAGGGCTGTTTTTTTTTAAAAAAAAACTTTATATTTTGAGATAATTATAGATTTGTAGATTCACAGAAAGCTTACAAAATAATACAGAGAGATTCTGGGTACCCTTTAATCAGATTCCTCTAAGGGAATCTTAAAAAACTACAGTAGCACATCACAATCAGTGATTGATCTTACTGATACAATGAGATCTATGGCTCTTACCCAGACACTGATGTCATCTACTGATGGAATCTACTGATATTATTCAGATCCCCTGTTTTATTTGTACTTCTATATGTGTGTGTGTGTGTGTGTGTGTATTTAGTTCTATACACCTGTATCGGTTTATGTGTCCACACCAATATAGCACAGTTTGATCACCACAGGATCCCTCACACTGCAAATCGCCCCACTTTCTCCCACCCTACCCCCATCCCTAACCTCTGGCAACCACTAACATGTTCATCATTTCTTATATGTTGCCATTTCAAGAATATTATATAAATGGAATGTATGGTATGTAATATTTGGGGATTGGCTTCTTTCACTCAGCGTAATGCCCCAGAAATTTACCCAAGTCGTTGCATGTATCAATAGTCTATTCCCTTTTCTTGTTGAGTAGTATTTTATGATACGATTTTACCACCCAAGTTGCTTCTTTGGTAGAGACCCTGAGGCTGATCGGGAAAAAGTGCCGTTATCACCTAGTAATGTCTGTCACAGAGATGGAGACGGACACTAACTTACCTGGCTTACATGTCTGTGCTGATATTTGAAAGAGAATCAGGAAGGAGAGAGGATTCATATCTATCTCGTGTCCAAGAAAGAATTCAGAAGCCTCATGAGGATTTTCACTAATGAAGCTGGTGATGGTTTGAACTCCTATTTCATGAGCTAGATATGCAGCTCCAGGGATGGAGGGCAGGATTTGGTCGTGTCTCCGCCACTTGTTCAAGGCTCTCTGCACTCCATTCTCTCTGCTATTTTCTCCGGCTTTGTTTTGCTGGTGCTGGAGAGCACACAATTTGCAGGAGGTGGTTTTGCTCCAATCTGCCAAGAACAGATGAGGTTGCCTAGTCTGTTGGGTAGCCTGATCGGCCTCTTGAAATGCCTGCCTTTCCTCTCTCCCATCAAATAGCTGGACTCCAATGCATACCTCCCATCTGCACCAACAGAATGTTTTTAGTTGGTACACTTGGAATGGAAAAATAATCTTTGGCTTGGCTTTGATTATATATACTAATTATTGCTAATATAGGCGCCAGATGATTGCGTTTTATTATATCCTTGTTTTTCACTAAACGTTTGAATTGCTTCCTTGGGGGAAGTTGTCATACTAATTAATTGTTTTGTGTTTTGCTTGACATATCTCAGCACTATCTGTACAATTGTGGCCATGTGTCTGTTCTAAATATTTGAGGCATTTATAACAATAATAGAATTAATTTCTCCCCACAACTAAAATATTATCCTCTTTGAATTTTCCATTCCAGTCAAAGGAATTCTGATGCTTCTGGGTTTCCAAACCTCATGTAATCTTTGACTTTTTGTCAATTTTGTTCACGCAGTAAATCATTTCCTAAGTCTCATTATTGTGTCTTTGGTCAGATTCTCTCTTTTTTTTTTTTTTTAAGTTTAATGTGTCCTCTTATCTCATATTTGGATTGCTGTAATGTATTCTCTCTTTCCTTTTGTGGAACCTTGTTTTTTTTGAAATGAACCTTTTAATTCATCCTAAAACTAGAGCTGATTTCACTTTTTCACGCTCATCCCTACTCTGACATTCAAGAATGGGCTCAACACCTAATCAACAATCCCTAAAATGATTGGTTTAGAGATGGGCCACATCCCAGACTGGGCCCCTAGAATATTTCTTTTGTTTCTGTGTTTTTTTTTTTTCAAGGAAAAAATAGTTTACCACTCCTCACATTTGACCTATTACCAAGTCCTGTTGATTTTCTCCCCTTAACGATTTACCAAATCCTTCCAAGATGTCTACCTTGGTCCCAACTGCCATCTGCTCTGACTTCTCCTGAAATAGCATCCTAACTGGTCTTCCTGCTTCCAGCATGCATCCCACAGTCAGTTCTTCCAGTAGATCTTTTCATATGCAGACATGATCATGCCTCTCTCCTGCTTATACCGTTCCATGGCTTCCTGTTTTTTCCTAGAGTAAGACACGAACCCATAACCTCGTCTATAAGAATTTGCATGCCCTACCCTTTGCCAATTTACACAGCTTCTTCTTCCACTAGAGTGTCTCTCTCCTCTAGAGCCATAATGGCTTTCGCTTCTTTCCTTGAATAAACCACCATATCTAAAATTGTATATTCTACCCCAACATTCTCTACTCCCTTCCTGCTCTCCTTTATAGTGATCACCACTTAACATATTATGTACTTTTAAAATGTATCTTGTTTATCATGAGTCTTTCCACTAGAGTGGAAGCTTCATAAGGGCTGGCATTCGTGGGTGCTTTATTTACTGGTCTTTCCCAAGTAGTTATGACTGTAACATATTTGGCCATAAAGATGTGTTTATTGAATGAATGAATGAAAGGATGGATGTATGTTTGCATCCATCAATGAATAGAAAGCCCTAGGAGAAGGCATGTACACATAGTATGTTCTCAGTAATTGCAGATTAGGATTGCTTAATTATGACTAGCTGGTCAACTTTTTTTTGGTGTATTTGTGAATCCATGTTAGTGGGGGGATTGCTTGCAGGCACATTGTCAAACTAAAGAGAGTCAAGTGATTATAGTTTCTGTCATGTATTATGTGATAGTAATACCTACATATACTGAACAGAGGTGGGTGTTCATAGTGGTTGATCTTGCGTCCTCACCTTGGATTGTTACAAGCAGTGTGCCTGGCCACTTTTTTTAGATAAAGTATGGCAAAGAAGTTTAAAAAAAAAAAAAACCCTACTATATATTTTAGTGGTGGATGGGGACACATGCCAGACTAGTTACATCACTGTTCTGAGCTTCAATTGCCTAGTATGTAAAGTGGCTCTAAAAACAAACAAGCAAACAAACCTTTGTTTCTTTTCCTTCTCTCTCTTTTCCATCTGTTTCTTCCTCATCCTTCCCTCCACCTTTTCCCTCCTTCTTCTTCTGTAAGGTTGCATAAAATAATGTATGTTAAATACCTAACACACAGCATGGAAATATGTTTATGGTAAGATATACATATTTTGCTATATATTGTTATATTTTTATAATTGCCATTAATTTGTTGTTTTTTGTTATTGATTCTACAAAGTTTCCTTCTTCTATTAGCTGAAAAGTCACAATACAAATAATTATCCTACTGCTTTCTTTTTTATGATTCACACAGTTCAGCCAAGCCTTTTTGAGGTATAATCCTCATCTTAGTTTTATTAAAGGGCTTTCAGTAATTCCTGTGCTACATTTTCAGGTAGGTTCTTAGCATAGATAGCTGAGCCAGTCTTTTTTTGAAAAAATTTTAAATTGATGAATACTGCAGGTTTCAACTTTGGAATCTCTTTTTAATTCCCCAACTGAACTCTGAATCCTTCAGCCTTTTCCTTCTCTGTAGCCAATTTCACATTTTGTCAGCCCCAAAACTTCAATGCTTAGGAAAAAAGAAGCCAACTCTTTACTTTCCCCTGTAGATGTTATGCTCCTTTTTGCTACGATTTTGGCCCAAGTTGTTTCCAGCTATTTAAATGCCTACCTTCATCGTGTTTGCAGACCTTTATTTATTGTTTCTATCAAGACCAATGTCTGGGGTTATAAAATGGTTTCATGTCACTCTCTATCTCTGGATAATTGGTAGTGTCTGTCTACAGCAGGATTTTGTAGAGGATTATGAGGTCATAGACAGGTTCATGGGGAAAGAGTGCAGTGATCAATTAATGATGTCTGCCATGGTCATGGGATAGGAAAATATAGTATGTGTGGTGTATATTTGCTTAGCTTCAACACAGCACTCATTTCTGTCTCAATAGCTGATTCCTCCCTTATTTTGTATTCCCTCAGCACTTCATGTGCTCACCTAATTCCCCCACCTTTCAAGAAGATCTTAGTGCAATAAATAGGAATGCCGAGTGGAATTTGGCATGAACAGAGGGAGTGAGTTACATAGCTGTGGTTTCCTGACTCTGCTATTCATGTAGCTTGGAACATAATTGTTCACCTTCCTCCTTCTGCAGAAAGGAGCCTCTGGAGGCTTGGGGAGTTTAAGAGTAACGATTAGGAACTTTATATCTACCCTAAACCTTTTCTCTCCCATTTATCCATACCTCATCACAAGCTATAAATAAAGTACTACATTGGACTTAAACATAACTATTTTAAATGGATGTGCTTTTTGAAATGATTGTGTATATATGTTGCTTTAGAATGGATAACTAAATTTATTATATATTTGCTGACGATATCATTCCCCCTAGTACTATTCGTCGGTACATTTACTGCTAAGTGTGAAGCACTAGAAAAAGTCTTCCAATCTTTATTTCTTTTAATCCTTAGGTCACTCTAGGAATTAGGGAATATTATTATCCCCATTGTACAGATACAGAAACTGAAGATGTGGTAGTAAAGTTTCTGGCTAAGTAACTAGATACCTAGTAAATATCGAAACCAGTATTTGAATATGGGCAATGTAATTCTAGAGATTTCTCTGCTCAGATACTGAAGGTAAAGTTCGCCTTAAATTTATACAGTGCTGTATGTCAATTACATCTCAAAAAAACTGGAAGCAAAGCAAAAAAAATTTGAGAATAACCTAGTAGTCCATCAGAAAGGGAATTTTGGATTAAACTGCACAACAACCCTAATGAAAGATTCTATACAGGCATCAAATATGATAATGCAGAAATAAGTGAATTTTTCCATGAGGGTCTCTTTTCTTCATTTGAATTACTCTCATTACTCATGAGAATCATCTTTCTAGATATTTACAAGAATAGAAGCCAGCATTTGTAGAAGTGATGCCAGCATGAGTGCTGGATGCTGAGAAGTTTCTAGTCAGTCCTTGAGTGGGAAGATGGAACATGTCCAGTGATCTGCATTTGGAGGATCCACAATGAGAGCATCGGTGCTCACTCTCCCTCTAAACAGGCTCAGAGGTCGGGGGGGGGGGCCCCAAGTTGAGTTTTCCAGGTCAAGAACCACTAAAAACATATTTGTTCCCAGCACACAGCCAGCTGGTAAGATTGTCCCACTGGTGCTGACATTTACTGTAACAAGAGTCTGTTTCCTTCTCTCATAGACGCAGCCAGCTTCTTACAAGGAAGTTGGTGTCTTGCCAGAGAAACCCCTCCAAGCTCCAGCAGACGTGCCAGGGAAGCCAGCACTTTTCCCTGTAGCTGAAATGTGTCAATAATGGTGGAATGATGTCTAGTTTTTTTTTTTAAAGCAGGATAGATTTTTATTTTATAGGTATTTGCTATCTGTAAAGAAGAAAGACCTTTTCAATAATCCAGAAATTTTCTTTTTCTTTTTTTTTTTAAGGATACTTTGCTTACTTATTTAACCATTTCAGGATTATATTTTTTTAGGGTTTTTTAAAATTGAGATATAGTTGATTTACAACTATATCTCAGGTGTACAACATAGTGATTTAAAAATTTTATAGATTATACTCCACTTATAGTTGTTATAAAATATTGGCTATATTCCCTATGCTGTACAATATATCCTTGTAGCTTATTTATTTTATTTTATTTATTACTTTTTAAAATTTATTTATTTATTTTTGGCTGCGTTGGGTCTTCATTGCAGTGCACGGGCTTTCTCCAGTTGCAGTGAGCGGGGGCTACTCTTTGTTGCAGTGTGTGGGCTTCTCATTGCGGTGGCTTCTCTTGTTGTGGAGCATGGGCTCTAGGCGCACGGGCTTCAGTAGTTGTGGCTCACAGGTTCTAGAGCTCAGGCTCAGTAGTTGTGATGCATGGGCTTAGTTGCTCCGCGGCATGTGGGATCTTCCTGGACCAGGGCTCAAACCCTGTCCCCTGCATTGGCAGGTGGATTCTTAACCACTGTGCCACCAGGCAAGTCCCCTTATTTTATACATAGTAGTTTGTAACTCTTAATCCCATACCCTTGTCTTGCCCCTTCCCCGTCCCCTTCCCTCTCCCCACTGGTAACCACTAGTTTGTTTTCTATACGTGTGAATCTGTTTCTTTTTTGTTAAATTCATTTGTTTGTTTTCTTTTTTAGATTCCACATATAAGTGAAAACATCCAGTATTTGTCTTTCTCTGACGCATTTCACTAAACATAATACTTTCCAGGTCCATCCATGTTGTTGCAAATGGCAAAATTTCATTCTTTTTTATGGCTGAGTAATATACCATTGTGTCTCTCTCTCTCTCTCTCTCTCTCTCTCTCTCTCTATATATATATATATATATATATGTATCTTCTTTATCATTCATCTATTGATGGACACCTAGGTTGCTTCCTTGTCTTGGCTATTGTTAATAATGCTGCTGTGAACATTGGGGTACATGTATCTTTTCAAATTAGTGTTTTTGTTTTCTTCAGATATATACCCTGGAGTGGAATTGCTGGATTATATGGTAATTCTATTTTTAGTTTTTGAAGAACCTCCATACTGTTTCCCACAGTAGCTGCACCAATTTACATTCCCACCAACAGTATACAGGGGTTCCCTTTTCTCCACATCCTCGCCAACATTTGTTATTTGTGGTCTTTTTGATGATAGCCATTCTGACAGGTGTGAGGTGCTGTCTCATTGTGGTTTTTTTTCTGGAATCTCATTTTATTTTATTTATTTTTATTTTTTATACAGCAGGTTCTTATTAGGTATCTGTTTTATACATATTAGTGTATACATGTCAATCCCAATCTCCCAACTCATACCACCACCACCACCACCACCATCACCACCCCACCTTTCTCCCCTTGGGGTCCATACATTTGTTCTCTATATCTGTATCTCTATTTCTGCCTTGCAAACTGGTTCATCTGTGCCATTTTTCTAGATTCCACATATATGTGTTGATATACGATATTTGTTTTTCTCTTTCTGACTTACTTCACTCTGTATGACAGTCTCTGGGTCCATCCACATCTCTACAAATGACCCAATTTCGTTCCTTTTGTTGGCTGAGTAATATTCCATTGTATATATGTACTGCATCTTCTTTATCCATTCACCTGTCGATGGGCATTTAGGTTGCTTCCATGACCTGGCTATTGTAGATCATGCTGCAATGAACACTGGGGTGCATGTGTCCTTTTGAATAATGGTTTTCTCTGGGTATATGCCCAGTAGTGGGATTGCTGGGTCATATGGTAGTTCTGTTTTTAGTTTTTTAAGGAATGTCCATACTGTTCTCCATAGTGGCTGTATCAATTTACATTCCCACCAACAGTGCAAGAGGGTTCCCTTTTCTCCACACCCTCTCCAGCCTTTATTGTTTGTAGATTTTTTTTAAAATTAATTAATTAATTAATTTATTTTTGCTGTGTTGGGTCTTCGTTTCTGTGTGAGGGCTTTCTCTAGTTGCGGCGAGCGGGGGCCACTCTTCATCGCGGTGCGCGGGCCTCTCACTGTCGCGGCCTCTCTTGTTGCGGAGCACAGCCTCCAGACGCGCAGGCTCAGTAATTGTGGCTCACGGGCCTAGTTGCTCCGTGGCATGTGGGATCTTCCCAGACCAGGGCTCGAACCCATGTCCCCTGCATTGGCAGGCAGATTCTCAGCCACTGCGCCACCAGGGAAGCCCTGTTTGTAGATTTTTTGATGATGGCCATTCTGACCGGTGTGAGGTGATACCTCATGGTAGTTTTGATTTGCATTTCTCTAATGATTAATTCTAGTGATTTGATTCTCTAATGATGTTTAGCAGCTTTTCATGTGCTTCTTGGCCATCTGTATATCTTCTTTGGAGAAATGTCTATTTAGGTCTTCTGCCCATTTTTTGATTGGGTTGTTTGTTTTCTTAATATTGAGCTACATGAGCTGTTTATATATTTTGGAGATTAATCCTTTGTCTGTTGATTCATTTGCAAATATTTTCTGCCATTCTGAGGGCTGTCTTTTCATCTTGTTTATAGCTTCCTTTGCTGTGCAAAAGCTTTTAAGTTTCATTAGGTCCCATTTGTTTATTTTTGTTTTTATTTTCATTACTGTAGGAGGTGGGTCAAAAAAGATCTTGCTGTGATTTATGTCAAAGAGTGTTCTTCCTATGTTTTCTTCTAAGAGTTTTATAGTGTCTGCTCTTGCATTTAGGTCTTTAATCCATTTTGAGTTTATTTTTGTGTATGGTGTTAGGGAGTATTCATTCTTTTACATGTAGCTGTCCAGTTTTCCCAGCACCGCTTATTGAAGAGCCTGTCTTTTCTCCATTGTATATGCTTGCCTCCTCTGTCATAGATTAGTTGACCATAGGTGCATGGGTTTATCTCTGGGCTTTCTATCCTGTTCCATTGATCTATATTTCTGTTTTTGTGCCAGTACCATATTGTCTTGTTTACCATAGCTTTGTAGCTGTAGTCTGAAGTCAGGGAGCCTGATTCCTCCAACTCCATTTTTTTCCCTCAAAATTGCTTTGGCTATCCGGGGTCTTTTGTGTCTCCATACAAATGTTAAGATTTTTTGTTCTAGTTCTGTAAAAATTGCCACTGGTAATTTGATTGGGATTGCATTGAATCTGTAGATTGCTTTAAGTAGTATAGTCAGTTTCACAATATTGATTCTTCCAATCCAAGAACATGGTATATCTCTCCATTTGTTTGTGTCATCTTTGATTTCTTTCATCAGTGTCTTATAGTTTTCTGCATACAGGTCTTTTACCTCTTAAGTAAGTTTATTCCTAGGTATTTTATTCTTCTTGTTGCAATGGTGAGTGGGATTGTTTCCTTAATTTCTCTTTCTGATCTTTTGTTGTTAGTGTATAGGAATGCAAGAGATTTCTGTGCATTAATTCTGTATCCTGCAACTTTACCAAATTCATTGATTAGCTCTAGTAGTTTTCTGGTGGCATCTTTGGGATTCTCTATGTATAGTATCATGTCATCTGCAAACAGTGACAGTTTTACTTCTTTTCCAATTTGTGTTCCTTTTATTTCTTTTTCTTCTCTGATTGCTGTGGCTAGGACTTCCAAAACTATGTTGAATAATAGTGGCAAGAGTGGACATCCTTGTCTTCTTCCTGATCTTAGAGGAAATCCTTTCAGTTTTTCACCATTGAGAATGATGTTTGCTGTGGGTTTGTCATATATGGCCTTTATTATGTTCAGGTAGATTCCCTCTGTGCCCACTTTCTGGAGAGTCTTTATCATAAGTGGGTGTTGAATTTTGTCGAAAGCTTTTTCTGCATCTATTGAGATGATCGTATGGTTTTTATTCTTCAGTTTGTTAATGTGGTGTATCACATTGATTGATTTGCATATATTGAAGAATCCTTGCATCCCTGGGATAAATCCCACTTGATCATGGTGTATGATCCTTTTAATGTGTTGTTGGATTCTTTTTGCTAGTATTTTGTTGAGGATTTTTGCATCTATATTCATCAGCGATATTGTTCTGTAATTTTCTCGTTTTTGTGGTATCTTTGACTGGTTTTGGTATCAGTGTGATGGTGGCCTCATAGAATGAGTTTGGGAGTGTTCCTTCCTCTGCAATTTTTTGGAAGAGTTTGGGAAGGATAGGTGTTAGCTCCTCTCTAAATGTTTGATAGAATTCACCTGTGAAGCCATCTGGTCCTGGACTTTTGTTTGTTGGAAGATTTTTAATCACAGTTTCAATTTCATTACTTGTGATTCGTCTGTTCATATTTTCTATTTCTTCCTGGTTCAGTCTTGGAAGGTTATACCTTTCTAAGAATTTGTCCATTTCTTCCAGGTTATCCATTTTATTGGCATAGAGTTGCTTGTAGTAGTGTCTTATGATGCTTTGTATTTCTGCAGTGTCCGTTGTAACTTCTCCTTTTTCATTTATAATTTTGATTTGAGTCCTCTCCCTCTTTTTCCTGATGAGTCTGGCCAAAGGTTTATCAATTTTGTTTATCTTCTCAAAGAACCAGTTTTTAGTTTTATTGATCATTGCTGTTGTTTCCTTTGTTTCTATTTCATTTATTTCTGCTCTGATCTTTATGATATCTTTCCTTCTGCTAACTTTGGGTTTTGTTTGTTCTTCTTTCTCTAGTTCCTTAAGGTGTAAGGTTAGATAGATTGTTATTTGAGATTTTTCTTGTTTCTTGAGGTAGGCTTGTATTGCTATAAACTTCCCTCTTAGAACTGCTTTTGCTGGGTCCCATAGGTTTTGGATCTTCCCGTTTTCATTGTCATTTGTCTCTAGGTATTTTTGATTTCCTCTTTGACTTCTTCAGTGATCTCTTGGTTATTTAGTAATGTAATGTTTAGCCTCCCTGTTTTTGAGTTTTTTAAGTTTTTTTTCCTTGTAATTGGTATCTAATCTCATAGCGTTGTGGTCGGAAAAGATGCTTGATATGATATCAATTTTCTTAAATTTACTGAGGCTTGATTTGTGACCCAAGGTGTGATCTATCCTAGAGAGTGTTTCATGTGCACTTGAGAAGAAAGTGTAATCTGCCTTTTTCAGATGGAATGTCCTATAAATATCAATTAAATCTGTCTGGTCTATTGTGTTATTTAAAGCTTGTGTCCTTATTAATTTTCTGTCTGGATGATCTGTCCATTGGTGTAAGTGAGGTGTTAAAGTCCCCCACTATTACTGTGTTACTGTCAATTTCCTGTTTCATCGTTGTTAGCATTTGCCTTATGTATTGTGGTACTCCTATGTTGGGTGCATATATGTTTATAATTGTTATATCTTTTCTTGAAATGGTCCCTTGATCATTATGTAGTGTCCTTCCTTGTCTCTTGTAACATTCTTTATTTTAAAGTCTATTTTATCTGATATGAGTATTGTTACTCCAGCTTTCTTTTGATTTCCATTTGCATGGAATATCTTTTTCCATCCCCTCACTTTCCGTCTGTATGTGTCCCTAGGTCTGAAGTGGGCCTCTTGTAGACAGCATATATATGGGTCTTGTTTTTGTGTCCATTCTGTGAGTCTGTGTCTTTTGCTTGGAGCATTTAATCCATTCACATTTCAGGTAATTATCGATATGTATGTTCCTAGTACCATTTTCTTCAGTGTTTTGAGTTTGTTTTTGTAGGTCCTTTTCTTCTCTTCTGTTTCCCACTTAGAGAGGTTCCTTTAGCATTTGTTGTAGAGCTGGTTTGGCGGTGCTAAATTCTCTTAGCTTTTGCTTGTATGTAAAGCTTTTGAGTTCTCCATCGAATCTGAATGAGACCATTGACAGCTAGAGTAATCTTGGTTGTAGGTTCTTCCCTTTCATCACTTTAACTCTATCGGGTGACTCCCTTCTGGCTTGTAGAGTTTCTGCTGAGAAATCAGCTGTTAACTTTATAGGAGTTCCCTTGAACGTTATTTGTCATTTTTCCCTTGTTGCTTTTAATAATTTTTCTTTGTCTTTAATTCTTGTCAATTTGATTATTATGTGCCTCAGTGTGTTTCTCCTTGGGTTTATCCTGCCTAGGGCTCTCTGTGCTTCCGGGACTTGGGTGGCTATTTCCTTTCCCATGTTATGGAAATTTTTGACTCTAGTGTCTTCATATATTTTCTCTGGTCCTTTCTCTCTCTCTTCTCCTTCTGGGACCCCTATAATGCGAATGTTGGTGCATTTAATGTTGTCCCAGAGGTCTCTTAGGCTGTCTTCATTTCTTTTCATTCTTTTTTCTTTGTTCTGTTCCACAGCAGTGAATTCCATCATTCTGTCTTCCAGGTCACTTATCTGTTCTTCTGCCTCAGTTATTCTGCTATTGATTCCTTCTAGTGTAGTTTTCATTTCACTTATTGTATTGTTCATCTCTGTTTGTTTGTTCTTTAATTCTTCTAGGTGTTTGTTCTTTAATTCTTCTAGGTCTTTATTAAACACTTCTTGCATCTTCTCGATCTTTGCCTCCATTCCTTTTCCGAGGTCCTGGATCATATTCACTATCATTATTCTGAATTCTTTTTCTGGAAAGTTGCCTATCTCTACTTCATTTAGTTGTTTTTCTGGGATTTTATCTTGTTCCTTCATCTGGTACATAGTCCTCTGCCTTTTCATCTTGTCTATCTTTCTGTGAATGTGGTTTTCGTTCCACAGGCTGCAGGATTGTAGTTCTTCTTGCTTCTGCTGTCTGTCCTCTGGTGGATGAGGCTATCTAAGAGGCTTGTGCAGTTTTCCTGATGGGAGGGACTGGTGGTGGGTAGAGCTGGGTGTTGCTCTGGTGGGCAGATCTCAGTAAAACTTTAATCTGCTTGTCTGCTGATGGGTGGGGCTAGGTTCCCTCCCTGTTGGTTGTTTGGCCTGAGGCGACCCAGTACTGGAACCCAGAGGCTCTTTGGTGGGGCTAGTGGTGGACTCTGGGAGGGCTCATGCCAAGGAGTACTTCCCAGAACCTCTTCTGCCAATGTCCTTGTCCCCGCCTTGAGCCACAGCTGCCCCCTTCTCCCCCGCCTCTGCAGGAGACCCTCCAACACAAGCAGGTAGGTCTGGTTCAGTCTCCTATGGGGTCACTGCTCCTTCCCCCAGGTCCTGATGTGCACACTACTTTGTGTGTGCCCTCCAAGAGTGGAGTCTCTGTTTTCCCCAATCCTGTAACGTCCTGTAGTCTAATCTCTTTAGTCTTCAAAGTCTGATTCTCTTGTAATTCCTCCTCCCATTGCTGGATCCCCAGCTTGGGAAGCCTGATGTGGGGCTCCGAACCTTCACTCCAGTGGGTGGACTTCTGTGGTACAATTGTTCTCCAGTTTATGAGTCACGCACCCAGCGGTTATGGGAGTTAATTTTATTGTGATTGCACCCCTCCTACCATCTCACTGTGGCTTCTCCTTTGTGTTTGGATGTGGGGTATCTTTTTTGGTGAGTTCCAGTGTCTTCCTGTTGATGGTTGTTCAGCAGTTAGTTGTGATTCCGGTGCTCTCATGAGAGGGAGTGAGCGCACGTCCTTCTACTCTGCCATCTTGCCCCAATCAGCCGTGGAATGATATCTAGTTTTTAAAATAAATTGAAATAGTATCTATATATCATCTATCTGTCTATTCTCTCTCTCTCTCTGTCTCTCTCTCCATATTATGATTATATGATGGTTAAAATGAATATGTATAGTCATATTCATTTGAATATTCATTTTACTATTATCATAATTCTATAAATACAAATGAGCAAGTTTCTTTAGACCCTATTGTGCAGATGATAACACTGATATAAGAATCCAGATTTCTTGATTCCCAGATAAAGAAAAAGCAAAGGTCAATTTAAAACAGCTCTCTTCTTCTCTTCTTCCTCCTTCTTATCTTTCTCTTTCTTCCTCTCCCTCTTTTTTTCTTGTTAAAGAATCATAGACTCAAAAATTGGATGAATAATGTAAGGTATTCTCTGGTCCATCCCCTCAAAAGGCAGGTTGAAGTTAAGACAACTGGGCTTAGCTCCCATTTTGGTCAAGATCTGGCATTACAATCTTGGACAGATCACCTAGCATCTTTACTGTTCTGTTCTATTGTATGTAAATGCAGACTTTTCTATATTGTGCCTAAGTTTGCAGGGAAGGGATTATGCCCATCTTATTTATCTGCCAAGCAATGTGGTGCCCATATAAATAACTCCCAAACTAGTGAAAGCATCTGCAACTCAAGACTCTTACATTTTATTTTTCTTATTTTAATATCAGCCAACCAAGATTGGAAAGGGTTTTGACTTGTCTGAGTTGAAGCACAGGGAATCTACTGGCCAATTTCCTTTGAGTATTACCTTG
Source organism: Balaenoptera acutorostrata (assembly GCF_949987535.1). NCBI lineage: Eukaryota > Metazoa > Chordata > Mammalia > Artiodactyla > Balaenopteridae > Balaenoptera > Balaenoptera acutorostrata. Next base: position 33,724,856 of record NC_080078.1, on the reverse strand, counting down.
TTTGATTTGGATGGAGGAGCAGGGAATTGTATAAATGTCACTGTGGAGAGCCCTTGTCCCCTGGTAATTAGTAACCTTATCAGTTCAGAGCAAAGAGACATGTTCAGAGATTTTGCTTTAGAAAACAGCACACGGATGAGGGAATTTTATGACTATGTATGAAGAGCCTGGTCTGGTGATGTTCTGCTTTTGCAAGTGGGTGACTGACCTCATTCACCATCTGATCTGTTCCTTTCATCGCCTGGTTCTTCTGTTCCCTTTATTACTCCCTAGAATGTCAGTCTTTCTCCCACTTCCCCCACTCAGAGTTTCAATAAACTTCCTCAGGATCTCAGTTTGTAAACAGCAAAATAGTTTGAGGATATTTTTTTCAAGTTTATGTTTATTTTTTTTTTCCATGACAGAAATAATCCATGTCTGTTGCAAAAATCCAAAACAGAAAAGAATAAGAGCGCATGAAATATAGGAAATTCCCCTTCCAAATCCTATACTCTAGAGATAATGGCTTTTCTTGTTTATAATTTCTCTCCTCTGCATACAGACACACACACACACACACACACACACACACACACACAACCACGTTTCAAAATGATGTGAGTATGCACACCATGTTTTAACTCATTTCCCCAGCTACTTGATGCCTGTATAGAATCTTTTGTTACAGTTGTCACATAATTTAATCCAAAATTCCCCTTCTGATGGACTACTAGGTTACTCTCAATTTTTTTTGCATTTGTTCCGTCCAGTTTTATTGATATATGATTGACAGACAGCACTGTATAAATTTAAGGTATGCTGCATAATGATTTGACTGACTTACATCGCGAAATGATTCCCACAATAAGTTTAGTGAACATCCATCATCTCATATAGATACAAAATTAAAGGAATAGAAATGTTTCCTTGTGATGGGAACCCTTAGGATTTACCCTCTTAACAACTTTCATATATAACACACAGCAGTGTTCATTATATTTCTCATGTTGTATGTTACAGCCCTAGTACTTATTTTTCTTGTACCTTTTGATTGCCTTCATCCAATTCCCTCTCCCCCCTCCCCCACCTCTGGCAATCACACATCTGATCTTTTTTTTCTGAGTTTTGTTTGTTCATTTTTGAAGTATCATTGACCTATAATATTATGTTAGTTTCTGTTATACAACATAGCGATTCAATATTTCTATAAATTTCAAAATGATCACCACAATTAAGTCTAGTTAACACCTGTCACCATGCAAAGATACTACGTAATTATTAACTATATTTCCCCACACTGTACATTTCATACCTGACTCATTTATTTTGCAACTGGAAGTTTGTACCTCTTCATCTCTCTCACCTATTCCTCTCCTTCCCCCTACCCCCTCACTTCTGCAACCACCTTTTTGTTCTCTGGATCTATGATTATTTCTGTTTGGTTATGTTTGTTAGATTCTGCATATAAGTGAAATCGTACAGTATTTGTCTTTCTCTGTCTAACTTATTTCACTTAGCATAATACCCTTCAAGTCCATCCATGTTGTTGCAAATGGCAGAATTTCATTCTTTTTTATGGCTGAGTAATATTGCATTTTACTATATATATATATATATATATATATATATCATATCTTCTTCATCATCCATTCATCTATTGATGGGCATTTAGGTTGCTTCCATATTTTGAATATTGTATATAATGTTGCAATGAACATTGGGGTGCATGTATATTTTCAAATTGGTGTTTTCATTTGTTTTTCGGATAAATTCCCAGCAGTGGAATTGCTGGATTCCCTTTCCAGATATATCATTTGCAAAAGTCTTCTCCCATTCAGTAGGTGACCTTTTCATTATTATTATTATTATTATTATTATTATTATTATTATTATTATTATTATTATTATTATTATATTAGCTTTTAAAAGCATTGCTGCCATACCTCTTTGCAGACATTTTCAAGTAACTCTAGGAGGGGCAGGAAATTTTAAGTGAACTATTAAATAAATAGTCTCCTTCTTGAATTAACCCTAAATCATAAACTAGAATAGGAGACCAGGTCTGGCAAGGACCAAGACACATCACATTAACCCCTTCCTGAAGCTGAGGCCCTGAAGAAGATTTGTGATTGTTTTGAGCCTTTCAAAAGGCCTCCAGACCACAGGGGCGGAGCTGCCATTTCAAACCCTCACCTTTGTCTTTGGCTGCCAAGAATGCAATCCTATCACTGTTCACTCTTTTCACAAGCATTTGTTGAATACCTACTAGTGTTCCATGTTATCTATGTCAGGCACTGAGCATTCAGGAGGTTAAAAGATGGGCTGGGTCCCTGCCAGGGTCGTTGTGTACAGTTGTGTGGTTTGTGTACTGCTCCCAGGCACCTAGCTGTGGAGGGTCAGAGGCACTCTGCTTACAAGCCATGCACTCTGCTGTGAGGCTGAGTCAGCCAGTGGACAGAACCACCAGAGGCCCTGGTCCCCACTCTGGAGCTCTTAATTTTGACTTATTTGCTGCCACTTCCAGATCTGTGATTCTGAGTAGGGTGAGAATATCAAATTTGATTTGCCTTTTTCTAGGCCAGGAATCAAGAGATTGTTATTACTCCTTTTGATGTTTTGTTCCTGAATGGTGATGTAGCTGGAGATTCCCCCTCTCTGTCTCTATCTCTCTGTCTCTCTCTCAAACACACACTTACCAGATTTCCTCCAAGGGAGTGAGTAATCTATATTTAAGAGAAAAACCTAAATCAGCAAACAACTTGAGGAGTTAAGGGTGAAGTTCTTCGGCTGTGGGTTAGAAGGAAAACAAGAAAACTAGAGAGAGGCCTATGAACAGACTGGGATTCAGAGAGGAAGGGGGATGGAGAAGAGGGAGCCTGTGGGTGTTCAGGAAGATCAGAGGTTGGAGACTGTGGAGCAGGGTGGCCTGCGGGAAGCCCCAGGGTTGGGATGGCCAGAGGTCAGTTAAGAACAGCCTGATGACCAGTTATAAGTTCTTTGCATGGTTGTAACAATGGACCACAACACCCTCCTGTTACACTTGAACAGTCAGATGGGGGGTACCTGGCTCTGTGCCCCAGTCTTCTCTCGGCTGATGAGCTAGGATGGCTCCAAGCAGGAATTCTGGGAGACACCAGCCACAACAGCAGTGGCGCATGGTAGAACTCTGAGGAGCCCAGAGGGGCAGCTGTAATGTGGACTCAGGGTGGATAGCCAACAGAGCATCCCTCAAAAGGGCATGGTAACATTCCCTAGGATGTGGGCCGCCTCACTGGGGGAGCAGGACCTAAGCTTGCACGATGCACAGACATGGCATCTGGTAGCGCTCCTCTCTTTTGAATGTTCTTTCTGTCCTGATGACAGCAGGGAGAAATACCAGATGGATGCACTTGCATCTCTACCTCCTCTCCAGCGCTTGCCAATCTCCATTCTTAACAGAGAGGGCGTTTGGGGCTTAGTGTGTGACTAGTATAACAGTGCCCCATTTTCACTGCAGTTGTGTTTTTCCTCTGGCCATCTATGTGTCAAGTTCTGAAACATAAAGGGAAGCACTTCTTCTAGACCAGGTGGAGTGAGTTGAAGAGGGCCTCCCCCCCCGCCCCAAATTCACATCCACCTCGAATCTCAGAATGTGACCTTATTTGGAAATAGGGTCTTTGCAGATGTAATTAGTTAAGAATCTTGAGGTGACATTTTTCTGGAGTCAGAGTGAACTCTCAATCCAAAGCCTGGTGTCTTTATAAGAGAAATAGAGGGAGATTTGGTCACACAGAGGCACAGAGGAAAGGTCATGTGAAGACGGAAACAGAGATTGGGGTGATGCTGCCACCAGCCAAGGAATGCCAGGAGCCACCAGAAGCTGAAAGGAGCAAGAGACACTCCTCCCCTAGAGCCGTCGGAAGGAGCGTGACCCCCCTGACACCTTGACATTAGTCTTCCACCTTCCAGAACTGTTAGAGAAAAAATTTGTGTTGTTTTAAGCCACCGCATTTGTAGTCATTTGTTTCAGCAGCCCTAGGAAACTGATGGGTCTGCAAACTAAGGACTGAGGGCCAGAGCTAGACTGCTTTAATATTTACAGAAACACAGCATCGCTCATTCATTTACATATTGTCTATGGTGGCTTTCAAGCTACAGCGTCAGTGTCGAGGTTGCACAGAGACCATATGGCCCACAAAGCCTAAAATATTTATTCTCTGGCCCTTTACAGAAAAAGCATGCCAACCCCACTTCTAGGGAAGTATTTAATTTGTGTGCCTGTCTAGTGATGTTGGGAGATCATAAGAGACTGTTCTTAACAGCATAGAACCACACAAGGTGGGGATTTTTTTTCTTTTTTTTTAACTTAGATTTCAATTTTTTATGAAGCAGGTTTTTCCTCCCCAGAGGAAAAACATAAAATGCTCTGGAATAGTTTACAACATTAGCTACATTTAAGGGATTCAATGAAGCAAAATGGTCTTTTTTCTGTTGAATCAATCAGCATTAAAGTTCACTTACCAATGACAGCTTTTATATGAGCAGCAGCTTTGTATTAATAATGCTAATGGGGGTGTGGTTCCCCCAGCAAGCTGAGGTTTAATCTGGAAGGTTTGGAGAGCCTAAGTGAGTTTCTTCACTCTGAGCAGTAAATGAACCAAGGTCTGACGTGCAGCTGGCCGGAGAGTGAAGGAAGAAAAATTTTGTTTGCTATGCTCTAGAGAGTAAAACTGAGCAGGCGAAGTTGAACAAGTGAACAACTAACCTTAATGGTCTCATTAACAAAATGAAAAGGCAACCTGTAGAATGGGAGGAAATATTTGAAAACCATATATCCAATAAGGGGTTAATATCCAAGATATATAAAGAACTCATACAACTCAGTAACCAAAAAACTAAGGGACTGAATAAACATTTTTTTCCAAGAAAGACATTCAAATGGCCATCAAGTCATGAAAAGGTGCTCAACATCACTAATCATCGGGGAAATGCAAATCAAAACCATAATGAGCTATCACCTCACACCTGTTAAACTGGCCATCTTCGAGAAGACAAGAGATAACAAGTGCTAGTGAGGATGTGGAGAAAAGGGAACCCTGTTCCCTTTGTTGGTGGGAATGTACATTGATTCAGCCACTATGGAAACAGGATGGAGGTTCCTCAAAAAATTTAAAAAGGAACTACCATTTGATCCAGCAATCACACTTCTGGGTATGTGTCCAAAGGAAATGGAAACAGGATATTGAAAAGATACCTGTACTCCCATGTTTATTGCAGCATTATTTATAGTAACCAAGATATGGAAACCATCTAAGTGTTTGTCAGAGGATGAATGGATAAGGAAGATACACAATGGAATGTAATTCAGCCATGAGAAAAAAGGAAATCCTGCCATTTGTGACAACAGGGATGGATCTTGAGGGCATTATGCTAAGTGAGATAATTCAGAGAAAATCAACTACTGTGTGATATCACATGTGGAATCTAAAAAAGCTGAACTCATAGAAACAGAGTAGAATGGTGGTTATCAGGGGATAAGGGATGGAGGAGTTGGAAAGATGTTGGTGAAAAGGTACAAACTTGCATTAGAAGATGAATAATTTCTGGGGATCTAATACAAGGTCGCGATTATAGTCAACAATACTGTATCATATACTCCAAAGTTGCTGAGACTGGCTCTTAAATGTTCTCAGCACAAGAAAGAAATGATAACTTTGTGAATTGATGGAGTTGTTAGTTAACTCTATTGGTGGTTATCATATTGCAATATATAAATGTATCAAAATCAGCACGTTCACTTTAAACTTACACAATGTTATATGTCAATTATGTCTTATTAAACACACACACACACACACACGCACACATAACAATGGTCAGATTGTCCTCCAGCTCTCAGGCAATGTGAATTTGTGAATCTCATTGGCCAGCTCAGGAAGATAGCCATAGGAAACCTAACTAATTTCATTCATGCTGGTACAGAAAGCCTTCAGTTGTAAGTTAATAGAAACAGCCACACACAGGCAAGAGCAGAGCAGTGAGAAGGGCCTTACTTGTTTTTCTGCTTTACATCTTGGTGAGGCAATTTTTATTTCCTTTGCGTATTTCACTGAGAAGCCTCAACCACTTCTACCCATAACTTCCTTTCCTTCCTGTAACGAATTTTCTCCCTAGATTTATTCTTCGGTCTCTAAAAATATCCGTCCCACATTATTTATTCACTCCATAATGCATACCATCCAAAGACAACAATTTTGCCAATAAACTGTTATTCAATGAATAATTCATGCAGCCTTCATTCTCGTGACATGAACAAATATACTTTCAAATGGGAAGAGTGTGGCTGTATTTTAGTCTTAACTCCATTTTTTAACATTATATATTTTTTAAAGGTTTTCCAATGTCCTTCCTTGGGTGAACTCCATGGGGAATAATTCTAATACTCTAATTAAAAGAAATAAACCATGGCACAGAATCATAACTGAATTTATATACAGTGTTTGTTACACTGACAATAGGTGTTTGGATGTGGAGGAAGAAGGCAGCAGATCAGCCAGTGTTTCAGGGTAGGGAAAATGTGAAGTTCTCTCCTGATAGGAAGACATCACCAATCATTGTTTCAAATTCTGCCAACATCCACAGCCATAGTTTCCTTCTATATACATGGACAGAGTGCAGTATGATGGTGATGATGAAAATGATGATTGTAGTAACAATAATAATTATCATCATCATCATTTTTGAGTTCCTATGAGATGCTAGGCATTGTGCTAAGGGCTTTCCATGTATCAGGGTTTCTACAACCTTGGTGCTGTTGATATTTTGGATCAGATAAGTCTTTGTTGGCAAGGGGAGTTGCTCTATGCATTTGTCGGATGTTTAGCACCATCCTACAAATCTACTCCACCCACTAGATCTAGCAGCAACACCGTCCTCCAGGTGACAACCAAAGATGTCTCCAGACATGGCCAAATGTCCCCTGGAGGACAAAAATCCCCCAGCTGAGAGCTGCTGATATGCATGACTAACTGTATCTTCGTAACATTCTTGCATGACAAATGAATTATTAGCCCCATTTATAAATGAAGAAACAAAAGCTCAGAGTCAGTGACAGAACCCAAATTTGGTGCAAGTTTTACTGCCACATCAATGTTAAGTCTATTTTGTTGCATGTGATGATTCATAGTGTCAATTCATCTGCCTTCTCTTACATGAGTGATATTTTCAAATTGAAAAAATACATAATTGATATAATTAGTATTTTGGCACACGTGCACTGGATAATTAATATTATCTTATGCGTTACACAGAGATAACTTCAAAATCCTGAAACCTCTTGCATAAGAAGTATAGATGACATGATGACAAAATTAATAATTATCACAGTAGTAACAATTATCAATAGTGATTCCTCTTCCTCTTTCCCACCACTACTTATTGGGCACTTCCTATGTGACAGGCTGAGAAATTTGCCTGGATTACCTATTTCATTCCCATATCTGAGAGGTACCTACTTTGGTTAACCTCTAACCCAATGCAGTGTGATTAAGGTTTGTTTTGTTCTCCGTTGTATCCTAAGCATTTAAAACAGTGCCTTGCACATAGTCTGGCCTCCATGGATGTTGGTTGAATGAGTGATTTATGAGGAAATGGAATCTTAGAGAAAGTATAAAGGTTGCTAAGGTGGTAATGGACCTTCAACTCAGACGCTCAGTCTGATCTCAGAGCCCCCACTGCTACCCGTGGTTTCTCTGTTCAGTAGCTATATGTTAGCTGTCTCACATCTGCTCCTTTGAACCAGTGGGTCTGTGTTTCTGACTCTACCTTCTTGTCCAATTTCCCCCCAGTTTTCCCCCAGTTTCCTCCCAGTTCTCTCTTGCTGGTGATGGCAACAAACACACTCTTCCATCTTGCTCCACATCCTTTGCTCAAACTCTGCCTTCCACCTAGAATGTCTCTTTATTTCTCTTTGTCTAAATCTTATTTAATTTTGGAGGCCCAGCTCAACTCTAACTTTCTTCTGGAATATTCTCCCTATATTCTTGAACTCTCAGGGCCTCTCAGGAATCCCACTGCCATTGTCAGCCAACGACTGATGAAGCGCAGTGCAAAACATCCAGGATTAAATCCCTGGTCTGTCCCTCCAAGAAACATGATCTTGGGCAAGCGACTTAAAGTCTTTGAAATCTCAATGTCCTCCACTGTGTAATGAGAACAATAATATTGCTGTAGCTCCCAGTTTACTGAGGATTCAATGAGAAAATACTTGGCGTAGCCCTTGACACATAGCATGTTCTTTTTTTTTTTTTTAACATCTTTACTGGAGTATAATTGCTTTACAATGGTGTGTTAGTTTCTGCTTTATAACAACGTGAATCAGTTATACATATACATATGTTCCCATATCTCTTCCCTCTTGCGTCTCCCTCCCACCCTCCCTATCCCACCCCTCTAGGTGATCACATAGCACGGAGCTGATCTCCCTGTGCTATGCGGCTGCTTCCCAGTTGCTATCTATTTTACGTTTGGGAGTGTATATATGTCCATGCCACTCTCTCACTTTGTCACAGCTTACCCTTCCCCCTCCCCATATCCTCAAGTCCATTCTCTAGTAGGTCTGCATCTTTATTCCCATCTTACCACTAGGTTTTTCATTACCTTTTTTTTTTTCCCTTGGAGTCCATATATATGTGTTAGCGTACTGTATTTGTTTTTCTCTTTCTGACTTACTTCACTCTGTATGACAGACTCTAACTCCATCCACCTCACTACAAATAACTCCATTTCATTTCTTTTTATGGCTGAGTAATATTCCATTGTATATATGTGCCACGTCTTCTTTATCCATTCATGTTCTTAATAAATTACTGTCATCATTAATGTCACAATGACCCTATATTATATATTCTCTGATTGATTTATATGAGCTTGTCTAATCTCCCCAACTGGATTGTAGGATTATAGAAAGACATTTCTTTCAGAGTAGATCTTTAACATGCTACAGAGTTCAGCATAACAGGTAAAACTGTGACCAGGAGGCCACCTCAATGTTCAAAACATAATTTGCATTCTGAGCTCTGGTGTCTTTATCAATAATATGGAAAAGGCCATTTCCATTTACTCTGCCATACCAGACGGGCCATTGCAAATGGGTTTATTTATATGGTAAGCAATCTGCCAGTGTTTTCGGAGCATATAAGCATCAGAACTGGAATAACTAGTTATCAGTCTGTCTCAATGCTTCCCTGAAGTTTCTGAGTCCTTTAGACATTGGCTTTGCCACTCTTTTTATCTGTAAAATTTTGCTTAACCTATAGCTTAAAGTGGGGGTGATTACTGAGACGCATCTCCATTTATGAGTGCCACTTAAGGGAGGATATATCCCCAGGGAGACCAATTTCCAGAACAGACACATGGACTCAGGTACCAGATCTTGTCTTCGAGGCTGTGTGGAGCAGTAAACAGACTACACTGTTCACAGAGAGGCTGGTTTCCGGTTCCACTTTTCTCAGGATGCACATGAGCTTGGGCAATTTGACAAAAAAAAAAAAAAAAAAAAAAATCTTTCTGTGCCTTGATGCTCTCATCTGTAAAACAAAGCATCCAAAACAGATAAATTATGAATTAGCTTTCATTTCTGTAATTCTGCATCCCAGAATTGAAGTTCATTGGTATGAGCCAGTAACTTCATATTTTCCCTAATTTCCCTAAAATCCACATTCCCCGCAATAAATTTACCACAGTGGTGCTTTCAAATCCCATTTAGAAAATCTGCTCCCCTCATACACACACTCGCGTTTTTTATTCCCCAATGCCCCACACATTTTCTTAATAAAGTATATAATGAAACTAAATCTTCCCACTGGAGTGTTTAGAATGTGGAAGACATTGTTATTCCCTCCATGGCAGTGGTGGATAAAAAATACATACTTCTCTCTCTCCGGAAACCACCCTTTGATCCTCAGCCTTTTATCAGCAAATCAGAAGTGCTACCTTCTGCAAATTAGCAGCACCTCCTGAGAAATTGTGCCAAGTTCCATTAAATGTAATCAGCATTCCCGTTGTTTCCTTCACATCGCAAATAATAACAAAAAAAATCTCTCTCTGAGGGGACACTCATCATCCCAAGTTATACCAACAGTGTCGGCATGAGGCTGGAAACAGAAGACTGAAAAGGATCTTAACACACAACTAGGAGTTCACCTTCACGGGGGCAAAAGTGGCAGGATCAAAATCTTCATTTTTGGCTTTTCAAAGTGAACGTTGGCTTCCCAGCATGGAGTTAAACAGCTGGCACATTGCCTTCTGAAGTGAAGGTTTGGGGAACATAGGGAGATAATTATCTCCCTCAGTATAAAACTGACCAGCCGGTGAAGTTTTGAAGCAGAAGACTCAAATATCCTAAAGCAATACATTTCAAAACCAAATTTTGGGACCCACCCCATGTGGTTTCCATATAAAAGAACTGCAAACAAAACAAACAAAAACAAAGAAAAATCTACTTTTCCTGGAATCTCATGATAGAAATGACATTTTAATACCCAACAAGCAGAAAGAATATGAGCTCAGAATAAAGAACAGTGCTTAATATTAGACACATTTTATTAATAATGATTATCGATACCTAGAAATATTATTTCATTTAATTCATTAAAGTTACAGAATTATTTTGTTATTAATATAAAAATGAAAGAAAAACAATCACTACTTTTAATCCTGTTTTATTTCAGATTTCACCAGAGGCTATGGAAATTTAGTGAAAGCAAACCTGCGTTTAGAATCCAGCTTCGTAAGGGATTTTTAGGTACAGCACAGCACCGCTGCCAAAAACAGATGTCCCTCCAAACCCCATTCACTTTAATGCTATAAAACAGAATTCAGAAGCAACCAGATACGTGTGCATATCTGTGCAGAAAGGTTCAGAAAGGAGAATGCTCATTTCAAATGTTATGTGCAAAATTGAGTTCAATTTGACAGGCATTTTTTTTTTCCTCTCGGAAGCCATTTTGTCTCTTTACTTCTAGCTTCCTTCCTTGTAGTTCAGCATTTGTCATTTCAATTACAGTACTGCAAACTATTTTTACACTTTGAATGCAATTTTCAGAAACACTAGGGAAAGAGCAGTAAAAATATTAGGAGGTGGTAGTTAAGACTGAGAATGGCTCCGAGAGGGTGGAACAAATTTAGGACGTTTTTTATTTTAATCATCTATAGAGAAAATAATTCCATAGACTCATCTACAGTTCAGTTCCACTTACAGCACAAAGCATCCTAAAATTGGATACGGAGTATTATTCTCTAGCCCAGTGTCATAACTGTTATATGATACAAGTTAAATAACTGATGTGCCCATTTGCTTCTCTGACAGTTGAGGGTGAGAACAAACATTTACCCACCCTGGATCACATTGAGAAGTGAAATAAAAGACAATTCACTCGGTCTTTTCCGAAGACAGGGTTCAGTCAAACATCGTGAGCTGGTTGGTGGAGGTTTATTCATTCAACAAATATTTATTGAGCACCTGTGTTGTGTTGGACGGTGAGTGAAGTTTGTATGACACTCATGGAACTTACTGTCCCTTCCCCATGCAAAGTCAGTTTAGATCTCTTCATAACTGAATTAATCTTGATTCTATTATTGGTGATAAAAAACTCCATTTGGACTGAGGTAAAAATGAGAGACAACTGGAATTAAGTAATGGCATGACAGCTGGTGTGTGGCTTTCCACCTCTCCTGGATCACCATATTGTCTTCATTCCTTTCCAGGAAAGATGGGCCTTCTCTACCAGGCAGGTGGCAAAACATGGGCAGATTTGGGATTTTATTCTCATGGCTTTAGTGTGAATCCAGTTGGTTGTTTATCTACAAGAGATTCCATAACTTTCTTCCCCTTCCCTAGCAGAATACTGATGTTGCTAATGTCTTCACATGGATACTCACACATCCATCTTTCTCCATGAAGTTCATGTGACACTGGAGAATCTGACCCCACTCCCATTTGGAGTTGGAGTGGGACAAGGACTTAATTGGTCTAAGGCAGTCATAATAATCCCTTGTCAACATTTCATTCTAGATGCCAGGCTTCAGGCTCTCATTAGACAATGACCCAACTGGTTGATAGTTGCGCATTTGACCTTAAAAAGCTTAATTAGAGTGAAAGCAAGTATGTTTAATTTTGGCTCTTGAATTATTGTGATAAAATAACACAGTATTTATTGTGTAAAATACTTAATTCCTTTATGGTTTAAGCTGGTTTCAATCTGGATTTGTGTTATTTGCAACCAAAAACATTCGAATTGATAAGCACCTCAAAACAACAGAGGAAATAGAGTTCTCCTTGCCTGACTCCATTTAGAAAAATCCTGAAGAAAAGCATTGTTTGGCCATGCCTGTGTCCTGTGTGAGTATTATATTCTCCAGGTTCGAGTCGTAGAAGCCCACCTCTGTGCCTGTGATTTGTAGCTTCCACCAAAACCCATGCATGGAGTGAATCTTGGCACAAAACTTAACCCAATAGCAGGGCCTGAGAAACTGAAAGAGAATAATCTTGTGCATGAAAGTTTTATTTGTTTACAGCTTATTGAGGTATAATTTCATGTCATATAATCCATCCATTATAAATGTACAATTCAATTTTAAGTGAATTTATGTGTATGCAAGTTTGCCACAATCCTGATTTAGAATAGTTCCATCACCCCAATGAAGTACCCTGTGCCTGTTTGTAATCAATTCCACTTGTACCCTTCATGTGAGGCAACAGTTATCTGCTTTCTATCTTTATAGATTTGCCTTTTCTGGACAATTCATATAAATAAAATCGTGCAATGTATAATCTTATGCATCTCGCTTCTTTAACTTAGCAGTATGTTCTTGAGCTCCATCAGTATTAATATATCAGTAGTTTCTTTTTTTTATTGTTTTATTGTATGGATAGCCTACATTTTATATATTTGTCAATTGATAGATACTTGGATTGTTTCCAGATTTTGGATATTTTACATAATGCTGCTTCAAACATTTGTTTCCATGTTTTTGTGTGAACATATGCTTTCATATTTCTCTTGAGTGAATATTTAGGAGTGGAATTGCTGGGTTGTATGGCTGAACTTAAGCTGCCAAACTGTTTTCCAAAGTGGCTGCACCATTTTATATCCCTGCCAGCACCAGACAAGGGTCCTAGTTGTGCCACTGCTGGTATGATCTGTCTTTTGGATTATAGCCAGTCTAGTGGATAAGTAGTAGTATCTCATTGCGGCTTAAACTTGCATTTCCCTAATGTTTAATGATGTTGAGTATCTTCTCATGTGCCTGACCTTTTAATGAAATAACCTTATTCACCTGTGAAATGGAACTCAATGAAAGAGTCTTACATCTCTATCCATAATTCCCTTTCTTTTGTGAATAACAAAGCAAAGGGATGGATGGAGGGGGTGAAATGGGGGAAAAGAAATCCCTCTCTTTTATGCAGAAATGTAGGGCAGGGAACGAACCTTTCCCTGTCCTGTTATATTCATAGCTTAGAGGCTAGTTGTGGCAACTCAGCATCAGTGGGGGCACTGACCTCATATGCAAATGATCCGATGCGTGGGTAAGGCACACTTTGTCTGAGAACTCTACTTTGGAAAAGATAGGATCTGGGTTCATCGTCCCAGCCTTGGAGCTCTGCGCCTCTGCTGTGGAGCTTGAAAGTAATATATGACCCTCTCAGTGCAAGCTTTCTGAGGTTAGCTCTTCCAGCCAAACAGTAGTTGGTGTTATTTCTTTTATCTTTTGATAAAATGACTCTCTCCCTCTCAGAGTAAAGCAAGGCTCTGCACGTGTTTCTCAGTTAGGTTGCGGTAACCTGTGCTTTCTAAGAAAAGGTCACTTAGAAGAGCTGAAAGGACTCGAGGTTCATACATTGGCCCCCCCTGAGCATATATGAGCCCCAGATACGGGTTCCTCTGTTGCTCAGATTTTCAAACCTTGAAAGCTCTGAAAACAGAAGATTAAATATCTGGGGGGTGAGTGCACAGCAGCCAGCCGATGTCAGCTTCTGGGTATTTTGACACGTGACCGAGATGGATTTCAGCCAGCTGAAGTCCCTACTGAACACCACTGGGGTGGTTAAGAGCACGTCCTTTAAATCAGATTTCTTCAGCTGGAATCCCGGCAGTACATGCTGTGTGTGTGTGTGTGATTTTGGATGAGCTACTTAACCATGTTAAGCTTGGGTTAACTCAACTGTAAAATGGGATTAATAACAATACTTGGTTCTTAAAATCATTGATAGGATTAAATGAGATAATGCATGTAAAGTGCTTAGCTTCATTCAGAATTTCTTCAGCTGTTAAAAAGTTTTTTGTGTTATATTTGATTTTATATCGTTGGAACTTGGAAGAAAGCCTGACAGAGAGTGTGCACTTAGTGACTACTGTCTAACCATATTCAGTTGAGATATTCATTCATTCATTCATTTGTTCATATATTCCATCCCTTCATTTGATGGTGCTGTGATAAATTCATTCTATGTATCACTCATACAATAGATATATATGAGGTGCCAGCGATGTGATGAACAACGTTCTAGATCCTGGGGCAAACTATAACTCTCAGGACAAATCCAGCCCTCCACCTGTTTTTGTTAATAAAGGTTTGTGGGAACACAGCCACGCCCGTTCATTTGCATACAGTGTATGGCTTCTTTGTGCTACAGCAGCAGAGTTGAATAGCTGTAACAGAGATTGATTGACCCTCAAAGCCTGAACTATTGACTCTTTGGCCCTTTAGAGGACAAGTTTTTCAACCCTTGTTTTAGATCTTGAGAATCAAACAGTGAACAGAATAAGGTGATATTCTGGCTCTCATCAGGGCCCGGACAAAACAGACAATAAACTTGTGAATAAATGCATTTGTACATACATACATACATACACAAACTGTTTGTAGTGGTAAGTGCAATAAAAAACAAAAAAGTAAGTATAAGAGAATAGAGAAGAGCCGAGGGTAGGGGTAGGAGCGTTTTTTATTTTTAAGTTTGTCATTTGAATGTCTCTAATATCAGGTTAGAAGTTCAAAGTTTCTCTCTAGTAATTTATTTTCAGGATAATTTTCAATAGCAACACAAATACTCACTGCCCCGTGGAGTCTCATTGACATTCGAAAACCACCCCAGGTTGCAAATAAATCCAGATGTGGCCTACAAAAAAATCTGGTTTGGGGAGACCTCATAAACAGTATCATGAAACTAACTGAAGACCACTTGGCATTTTGCTGACTGGTATATGTTCTTGCCCAGGAGTTGGTTTCCCACTTGGAGAACAATAAGGGCATCACTGCTTCCAACAAAAGAGGAATTACACTTGTGGTCCTCTTTCAGCCTGGTTATCTGTGGCCAAGACTAAATTGAAAAGTATCCATTCTACAAACAATAAAGAAGCCCTCGGGGCCTCAAGAGCTGATGAAAAGAGGAGTAAGAAGTAGGTCAGAGATGCTATGGAAGGTCTTCTACCCTGTGTCTTATTTTCAGTAGGGTTTTCAGTGCCTACTTGTTGTTGGACAGTTTGCTTGCTATGGTGCTGCCCTGCAAGCAAGTTGCATTATTAACAAGGCTGTAGCAGGAAGCAGGGCGCTTCTACAAAATTCTAGCGTGAGGGTCAGCCAACCTTTTCTGTAAAGAGCCAGATCGTAAATATTTTAGATTTTGCAGATCTTAACGACCTCTGCTGCAAGTACTCAACTCTTCTGGTGTAGCACTCCAGCAGCCTTGGATGATACGTAAATGAATGGGCATGGCTGCGTTCCAACAAAACTTTATGTCCACAGCCAGAGAGGATTGGACCTGTGAGTTGTGGTTTGCCAGCCCCTTTTCTAGTGCACTTTTTCTTCTGCACGTGTGCTCCTCAGATCCATTGGGGAGCGTATGCAACACACATATGTTTTGTCTCCTCCCTTCTGACCTAATGACTCAGGCCAGCCATGTGCACATGTACCAACGCTACCACAGATAGTCAGTGTAGGCCAGGCTATGCATATAACCCACAGAATCCCAGTGATGGTAAAACAGAAGCGTGTGTCCTGTTCGTGAGTGTACCCTGGGTAGGGGCGATTTTCCAGGGCCGCTGTCCTCCATGGGGCGACACGGCAATTCAATCCGATGGAGGCACCATCAGCCTGTAGCTTCACTTTCTGGAACACACAGCCTCCTAGGTTACTGTGGTTGAGAAAGACCAAGAATAGCAAACGAGTGAGAAAGACCAAGGTCTTATAACAGCAATTAAATGGCTGGGTCACTAACAGTTTGGCCATAGCTAGTCCCAGGGTCCTAACCAGCTTCAAGAAGGTGTCAAATATAATCTTTCCCGTATGCCTAGCAGAGGAGGGCAACTGGATCTGGGTAAATACGCAAAGTTCTTGTTTGATCGGTTGATTTGATTGAGGAATTAATTGGTAATCATTTCTAAGCAATCAGATGTGTCCACCGGTGAAGAAACTGTGTGGAATTTACAAGGATATGTTGTTCACATCAATTTTCCGCTGGGGGGAATCTGAAAGAAAACACCCACTCGACTTAGGTTCAGACACTTTTTAGTGACACATATTCTTGTATTTGATGTTAAAAGCCATTATCAGTGTTGTTAATCCTAGATCTGATCTTAGAACGTATCTCTGTCCTGTAAAAGTCAAGCACATTCACACTGACTGAATGTCTCTTGACATTGGGTTTCACCTGTTTATTCTATAAGTTATGCTTAGTGAGTACTCACCTTCACTTCCTATACTGATCCGGTTTGGTTGGCTTTACTAATTTGGTTAACAAGACCATAAATAATAATCCAGTCTCGCTTTGTTTATGGTTAACAATACTGGCCCATTATAATTTTCTATGGCAGCCCATATGGTGGGTAATAAACTAACTAATAAAGCTGCCACATGGAGGGTAGGTCTGCTTTTATTTTTATGGCCATTTCTTTAATCTGATACATAATTAATGTACAAGGTTCAACTACATTTTTGGGGTCAGTTCCCAGTTTATTTGATACATTCTGAGGTGTTCATTTTCTAGATGCATTTGTGGGTAGGAGAGTGGGATAAAACTACAGTTTTTGATATGGAAAGATGCTTAACCAGGATTTTTTTTTTTTAAAGGAAGACACTTAAATTACCTTTGCTTTCAGAATTCATTTCTATTGAAAATATAAAGTGATTCTATGCTCAGACTCAAAGCACCTCCCCCTACTTAAGAGAACACAGTTCTAAAACTTTTCTCCTTGGAGAGTAACTTCCTCTGCCTTCCGTCTGTCTCAGTGATTTGCTCAGTCTCCACGATTTGTCTGCCTCCCTCTTGAAGTGATTTATGAGTCACCAAAATCTGTAGGAGAATTTGCCAAGCTGCAAACCAATTAATTATATTTGCTGTTGGACCTATCTGTTAGGTGCTGGCGTTCCCATTTGGTCAGATGTTTTAAATTTCATGTGGACATGTGTTTCACTTTTGTTTTCTTAAAGACCAGGCTGACTACCCAAGGGTGATTCCAATAACAACAAAGACAAAAATTCATTGGAAATGTATTATCCTTCATTTGTATACAGAATCTTTGAAAAATTCACAGTTTTCCCAGAAATTTTACACAGGGCTTGCTTCTTTTAGAGAAAAGATTCTGTGTTTTGTCCACAACATCCTCAATACCCACAGTGAAAATTGTGCTGTCCATCTTCTGCTTTGCAGGACTATTATTATAATGTAATAATAATAATAATATCCAGATGACAATAGCAGTTGTTTATGTAGAACTCCCTGTATGCCACACAATCTTTTTTTTTTTTTTTTTTAAGGTCAAAGTGCTATGGGGGGGTGGGGGAAGGAAAGTTTTTGTTTTTGTTTTTAAATTTTATTTATTTATTTATTTTTGGCTGTGTTGGGTCTTCGTTTCTGTGTGAGGGCTTTCTCCAGTTGCAGCGAGCGGGGGCCACTCTTCATCACGGTGCGCGGGCCTCTCTTGTTGCGGAGCACAGGCTCCAGACGTGCAGGCTCAGTAGTTGTGGCGCACGGGCTTAGCTGCTCTCCGGCATGTGGGATCTTCCCAGACCAGGGCTCGAACCCGTGTCCCCTGCATTGGCAGGCAGATTCTCAACCACTGCGCCACCAGGGAAGCCCATGCCACACAATCTTTTAATGTATACTTTACATATATTCACCCTTTAAATTCTAATGTAATTCTGTAAGGAGGGAAAATACTATTCTTATTCCCATTTTTTTTTAAGATAGGAAACTGTGACTCAGAGAGGTTAATAAGTAAATGACTGATAGCACACAGCCAGAAAGGAGCAGAGTTTCGGGAAGACTGTCTCCTCATGATGGGATACCCTTCTCATCAGATATGCAGGGCAGGGCAAGTCCCTATATTCTAAAGGCATGTTTTTGGAAAGCCAAGCCATAAACTTGTTTATACACCAGTATTGATTTACCTGGTAGGGTCCTTTGATTTTACTGGATAGTACTTTACAGGCTGATGGATGACATGGCACTCTAAGTATAGTGACACTGTTTTCTTCCCTTTTCCTGTAAAAGGTGAAATGGTTCCCTGTGGTGTTAGAAAGGATTGCAACAGATTTGCTTGGGGAAAATGATCTTTCCCTCCACTCCTCCACTCCATTTCTTCTGTGAGTTATTATGATAAAAAAAAAAAAGCCAGAATACTTGCTTCAAGGTGAAAATATTTAGGCAAAACATTACCACAGGGAAAGTTTATTTTAAGCATCATGGTTAAAAAGAAGTAGGTGTCAGGTTTAGGATTTTATACTTAAAGTTCATCACAATGCCATAAAGCATTTGTTGACAAACTTTTTCCTATAAATGGCAATATAGTAAATACTTAGGCTTGTGGATTGTACCATCTCTGTCACAACTACTCAGCTTTGCAGCAAAAGAGATCACAGGCAATGCACAAATGAGTGTGGCTCTGTTACAATAAATCTGTATTTTCAACAGTAGGCATCAAGACAGATTTTGCCCTCAGGTCATAGTTTACTGACCCCCCCCCCCTGATGTAAAGGAAGCACCAGGGGTTTGGAGATAGGCTTTCTATTTTGGCCTGCCATTTGCCAGCTGGATGGCCTTGGATAAGTCATTGAACCTCTCTGAGCCACCATCCCCCAACTGCTTAATGGGGAAATGGCTATTTACCTATTAGCATGGTCATGAGAATTAAATGAATAAGCACTGAATGAGTGAAGGACCAGATTCAGTAAAAGAAATTCCATTCCATCCGTCTCTGCCCTCTTCAAACTCGTTTTTCTTCTACCTCTTCCTACCTTCTGCTCATTGGTTAGTAAGTGATCATAGTTATGGCTGCCTGAGAATTTTTGAGTGTCCGTATTTTTTGGTTATGCCAGTATTAGAAGAGTACTTCTCCCTGCAGACGAGAGCTTTCTGAATAATTGCACGTGAAGTGGTTTTGAAATAGTTGCTAGGAAAAAAAAGTCTTAGCCATCATGGTATGAAGAGGAAAAGGTTTAATTCCTTTGGACCAGAGGTGGTAGATGAAGAGGACCTCACCAATTCCACTGGTCTGCCATCCATGGCACACATCACTAGGCGATCACGACCTTTCTAACTGATGAATTGATTAAGGATTCAGAAGTGTGTTCATGGCAGTTTTTTCAGTCACCAACAATGGTCTGTAGCTGTCTCATAAGATGAAATTTATTAGGTGTCTTTGACCTAGATAATTAGCTTTGAGGGTCAGAGAGTTTGAAACGTTCCTCAGATTATGAGCTATGTGAAGCTGTTGAAGAGTTGCCATTTTTCCCTGTTTTGTGAGCAGTGATATTTTTCTTTAGGAACCTTAGCTTGAATTCTGAGGCCACACACACAAAACAAGTAAAAAGTATATTCCTCCCTCCCTGAAGCCTGAGTTCTTCATGAAATGGCTTCACAAAGAAACTTGGTGAGATCTCTCATTTTCTTGGCTCCCAAAAGGCTTAGCAGCAGCTGAATACCTGCTCTCTTTTCTTGTTCTTCAAGCTTTTTGCCCTTTTCCAGATATTCTATGGTTAGCTATGGGTCTAGAAATCTGGGAATAAGAGGGAGTCCTAATTCTTCTTGGTGAAAAGAACAGAAACTCATTTCAAACTCACTTAAGTGAAAAGGGAGCATTTAGTTTGAGAATAT
This sequence comes from Balaenoptera acutorostrata, assembly GCF_949987535.1. Classification (NCBI taxonomy): domain Eukaryota; kingdom Metazoa; phylum Chordata; class Mammalia; order Artiodactyla; family Balaenopteridae; genus Balaenoptera; species Balaenoptera acutorostrata. The sequence goes on along the minus strand of NC_080078.1, from coordinate 33,704,746 downwards.
TCCACAGATGCCAAGAGGATACCAAGAGGGAGAGGAGCAGGACACACAATGGACCAGGAAAGGCATCAGCACCCTGGACAGCAACCCATCCTTTTCTCTGTGAGTCATGACCAGCCCATCATATTTGCCCTTCTTCCCCACTTTGCATATTGCAGGTACTCCTTCTTGTGTGTTCTCCCCAGATCCTTGCACTGCTAGTTTCTTTATATTAACTGAATTTTAGCACAGGTTACCTTTTCCAAAGGTCTTCTCTTGCCATACCAATCGCATGTCATGATCATAAATTACCTTATGTTCTTTGTTCACTCTTTCATCATATGCATCCCCCCTTAGGACCTAAGTTCCTATGAGCAAAGACTTATTTAAAACAATGCTTTACACATACTAGGCTCACAGCAATGTTTTTTTGAATATCAAAAATTATAAATAAGAGAATGGCATCCTTAATTCCAAATTCTCTAGGAGAGAGAATTAAACTTGCCCAGTTTGGGTTGGAATTCAACCACGGTCCTATTAATTGAGGCACACTTCTTTGGGTACCTGTACCTGAGGGGAGATAAACTTGTTTTGGGAAGTCAGCATGGACTAGGAAGATATATCCCCAAATGACTACAAGTTGGTGTGCTTGTAAGTTTACAGAGGATGGTGAGGGTAAGTGATTGCTCTCCTTAAATTTGGCAGAAGAAACAGGGATAATTTTTTTGTTTGAAGTTTGTTGTACCATCAGTTGATTCCCACTGGACACTATGGAAGTATCCTGAACCAAAACTTTTACTTATTTATTGTTGTTAAATAAACCTTCAGAGGTCAGTCCAAAGTTTAGATACAACAGGTGCTTTGTGCTTCTCCCCACCCTTTATTTTTTCAATACTTCTGAATAAAGTGTGTGTGTGTGTGTGCACATGCACACATGTGTGTATTTTATTCCCAAGTTTCCAGAAGCCTGTGTTAATGATCTCATAGGGTCCTGAAACAGGAAGATGTACTCAGCATACAGGGCTAAATGGTAATCTCCAGGCAGGAATTGTGCAATAGGTGACACATGTAAAGCAAGCTAGGGCTTAGCATTACTGTTAGAATGAAATTGCTGCAGTTTATGAAGAACTTTTTATCTTCTTTCATTTTTGTTCAGCTAGGAGGTACTTAGTACTTACTGTTTTCAGGTAAGGTTTTAGCTGTGAAGGATATCAGGTCTCTGCCCACATGAAACTGCCCTTCTAATTTGGGGAGTGGTTTAAAAGAGATAGAGAATAAGTAAACCAATAGAGAGAGGATACAATTTCACTTGTGATGGTGTCATTAAGAAAATGAAACAGATGGTAAGAACTGGAATGCCTAGGGGTGGTGCAGGTGACCAGGGGTGGCAGGCAGCCTTGTGGGGAAAAGGAAGCCAAGATCTATGAGGGGAACCTGAGAGTGTGAAGGCATGTGCATGGTCATTGCCGGGGAAGAGCGTGGTGTGTTTGAAGACCAGGAAAAGGGCAGCACGTGGCTGGAATGACCTCCGAGAACAAGGGGGAGAGAAGAAGGGAGAGTGAAGGAGAAGTAGATCAAGGAAATCTTTACTCATGGTAAGGAGCTGGACTTTTAGTCTCAGAGCAATGGAAAGCCTTTGGAGTGGCCTGAGAGAGGGGACATCATCCACATTATAATTTACAGGAATTTTGTGGACCGGAGAGGGGAAGAGTGGGAAGCAGGGGGGTAAACTATGAGGTTTTAGCAGAAGTTCTGGGGAGAGATGATGGTGATTACAATATATCCACAAACTCCCCGCATGACACAGGGCATCGGTTCATCTGTGTAGGTTTTTACCTCTCTCTAGTTACCCACAGCCCCTATCTCATGGTCAAAAATTAACCAAGTTATTTAAGTTTGGTACCTCTAGAATGGCTTTAAAACAATCCTTGCTGGGTTAGCAACAGTATGATAACTCAGAATCCCAGGGGGTTCAGAATATACAGGTCTTGATCCCATGGGTGTACTTAAAGAGACATGAACCCCCATGCATGAACTCTTTGTGAACGCTTGTGAAACTTTATTTATTTATTTATTTATTTTAAGAATTTGAGCAATGAGGAGCTGTAGGCAGAGCTTGAGCTTTTACAGACAGAGCAACCTTGATTCTAAATTTCTGTATATCTGCTTATCAACTCAAAACCTTAAACAGGATCCTTGTCTTCCAAGCCTGTGTGTTTAAGGGGATACTAATTAACAACAGTAATAATGCTTCCTCATAATTGTTACTTAGTACTAAGTAGAAGAGTGCTTATGTTGCCCTAAATGTATGCTTGAAACTTTATAGACATTATTTCTTTGAAACATTACAATGACCACCTATTATGCATATTAATGCATCACACTGCAGATAAGGAAAATGAGCCTTAGATTAAGTAATGCATGTGGAATTGTGCAGTAAGTCAGTGGAGGAATGTCCATTGAGTTGATCTCATTTCATCCACCTAACAATGGGATATTATGAGGTAGCGTGTGGAAATACATGGCATAGCTTCCGCCAGAATGGGTGCTTGACAACTTTCATGTTACATATCTCTCTGCAGATTTCAACTATTTATGACCACAGAATTAATTCCAAGGGAAGTAAATTGAAGGCGGTGTTTGTGTGTAATTTTTTCCCCTAATGATTCCACTGTACCCTTGAGCATTTCCACGTTTGTGTTTAATCACAGCATCTCAGCCATGATGTTTCTGACAGGTAATTTCCTTAATGCATTTGACAGAGATGGATTGCATGGAAGTCCATTGGACTCTGTGCTTTTGTCTGCAAGGGATGAGACTAGATTAGAACTATCTAGGCCTACTGCCTCCAATGATACTGCCTCCTAATAATTCCCATAATAATATGGATCATCTTTGTGGACTCACACATTCTTGGCCAGATGGGAGACACCAGTTTGCAAGAAACCCTGCCATTTTTATTATACCTTGAGAAACATCTGGGCTGATATGTGAGTGTCAGAATCATAAATCAATTTAGTCCTCAGAGATAGTCCTAGTTATGCAGTTTATCTTCAAATACACTTGTTTTGTTTTCTTTTCTTTTCCCTGCTCTGACTGAAAGTGTTAAATGATGAGCACACATGTCAAGCTATCAGATTCCTTTTTAGATTGCAAAGTCTCTGAATTGGCATGTAAAGATCTGAGCATCAACAAGGCTCACAGGTACTTGGTGAAGAACAGCGATTCATGTTTCATGGCAATTCATCCCTAGGTACCAACAAACCCAATCCATTCTCAAGCAAAGATGCAAATGCCCAGCGGAGACTCGCTTCATGACCCCCTTCTCCTCCTCTTCTCAAGTATTTATCAGCTGTTAACCCCTATGGTTTGTTAGTGTGTTTTAGTGTAGATCAAGGGGGCTAGAGAGTCAGGGTCAGGGATCTCTGATACCCGTGGGAACCACAAATGCTGCTATTTCACAGGATATCCTTTAGGCTATTCATGTCACTGGCTGTCAGCAGGCACACTCCCAGGGAGCATCATGGTATACCAAAAACAGAGATTCTGTTGCTGCCAATCTACTTGTAGTGTTTTAACACTTGAGCCACCTGGACCCCACTGTGTGTTTCCATCCCCACTGAGAAGAATGTTTTGGTTCCTTTTAAAAATTAGTTTTATTATGAAAAATGTCAGATGCGTAGAAAAGGAGAAAGAGTAATACAGTGGGCATTATATACTAACATTGAGATTTAAGAATTGACCAGCTATGCATAACAATTTGAAAGGATGTTTCCACACATCCTGAAACTTGCCTCTAAATACAAAAGAAATAAATATAAAAGAAATTTCATTCTATATAAAACCCTGATGACATTATTGCAACTAACAGCATTATCTTTAATACATCCTATCATCAGATACCCAGTCTATATTCAAATTTGCTAAGTAGCCCCCCAAAATATCCTTTATAACTTATTTGTAAAACATAGCCATCTAGTCACTTTGAACTCCTGACATTGTGTGTGTGTAGAGAAGGAGAGGCAGGTGGCCTAAGATAGGATATAAGTATTTAAAGTATTTTTTTCTTTATAGTGCATCTATCTTTCCTTGGTCCTTCTGAGAGATTATCAATCACTTAAAAATCATGTTAAGTCTTTAAAAGGAGTATACATATAATTTGGCACTATGGAAAAGCCCTTTTAAAATTATGGAAACAGATATGACTCCAGAAAAAAATAATATTTATCAGCATTTTTCTTAATGGTGAAAAATTGGAGACAACCTAAATTTCTGACATAGAGAATTGACTGATTTATGGTGGTCATATTAGAAAACGCTCACAATGTGTTGTCAAGTCAACAAAGGAGATTCCACAACTGTATGGGTGGAATCACAGCCCTTTAAGAATTAGCTCACACACAGAACAAAAATCCTGAAAAAAAAATGTTTTTGGTGTGTTAACCATAGTTTTCTCTAGATAGTAGGGTTATAGATTATCTTATTTCATTTTATTTTTCTTTCATTTTTACATTTTCTGCCTGAAATGTGGAATATTTTGGTGATTGAGTTAAAGAATTTTGATGAATCAGCCAACTCAGCAAAAGATGTATTGTCTGACCGGAAAGGAAAGTAGAAGCATAAATGTGCCAGAACAAACATCCTCATGCCCATGTACTCAGCATAGGTTTCTTGAGATGGACCACAGCTGCAAAGCTGGAGAAGGTAACAGAAGTGTTTTAGGTAAAATAAAGAGGCCAGAGCACATCTTCCTGTATTTCCTTTGGCCTTGTAGGTCTTGCATTAAAATGCTCTGATACTGTCTGAGTAGGGTTTCATTAAAAACCCTAAAGTTGAAATTTGCATCGCAATTAATTTCAAAATGCCATTTGGAGGAAGCTTTTAACTGCATGTTACAGAGGTCTAATACGGACAGACCCTAACTGAAGTAGTAAAAAAAAAGTAGTTTTGCCGTGTGTGCCTGTGTGTGTGTGTTTGTGTGATTTTCTCCCTCCGCCTTCCAGCTCTTTTATACTCCAAGCAAATAAGAGCACATCTTGCAGAAGACCTGTCCAGTGAGCACTGGCTCATTTACCATTTTCACTGTTGCCCTCCTGAGTTGCACATGTCCTTATGTATTTGGGACTCTGATGCAGATTTGTCTCATGATCACAGAGAGTATGACCATGAGAGATGGTGCAAGGCATTCTACAAGAGAACAAAGGAATGACATTGAGTTGGCTATTAAAAATGCAAATGTCAGGTGGTCCTGCACTCAGGTGGTGTCAGGTATGGGGCACGAGTCCTAGAGACTGAGGACTCTGGATTTTTGAAGGCAAATTCTGCATCCTGGGAGGGGTCTCTGCCACCTCTTTTCCCTGCATGTACCAGCTACAAGCTGGGAGTGGAGGGACTGACTGGTCCGTCCCACATGCAGCCTCACCCACACAAGATACGTCTGGCTTGGGGAGACCAAATGCATTGCTTGGAATTTTGCCTCATCTGAACTATCCTCTCCTTTGTCAACACCCTCCTCTCACCACAATTAAGAGTTAAGCTGTTGTTTGACAGCAGGGTGTCTCTGGACTTGGGAAGGGGTGGGGTGGGGGCATGGTGGGGGACCAGAGAGGGAATTAAAATATCTGATTGGATGAAAAAAATGCAAATGTTCGAGTTTGGGGAGCCTTCCAGGAAATGGTTGAGGAAACAGAGAGTAGAGACCAGTAGCAGGCAGTTAGGGATTGGAGGAAGTTCTCTGACACTGTGAAGGTCATAACTGCAGCCTGGGAAGCAGGATAAACCATCCAGTGAAGGGTAGGCTCAGGAAGCTCTGGCCAGAGGCACTTTGAGACTTCAGGGCATTTGATGGGAAAGTTGAGTGACTTCTAGTTGATGAAGCCTAGAAGGATGGCATCTCCATAGGGACCCTGCTATAAAGACTCACACTAATTCAGTTAGTTTCCCCAAGTTGGGGAATGTATTGCCCCATTCCTAAACACCTCCCCCCACCACACACACACACACACACACACACACACACACACATACATGCACGCTAAACAGAGGACATAAGGCACTCTGTGAGGCATGATTATCTGTATCTCATTATCTCTTAATTTATAAACTAGCCTCTCACTGGGAGAAAGGTGCTGGAGGTTGTAAAGTACTGAGAAGATATAGATCAGCAGTCTACACAATTCTCAGACACCTGCAGGCAATCTCCTGTGTAACTCTTCCAAGACATCCAGTGAATAAAGTTTTCTTTCTTTCCTCCAGCTTTCTGGAGGAACCTGTTCAAGCCAGTCTACATCCTGATGACCTGTGTGTGTGTCTGGAATGGGTCCAACCCGAATATAGAAGCAAGAAGGACCATTAGTCTAATTGACATTTAAGACCATTGGGCAGGACATCAGTTAGTGATGCAAATGCAGAGTTCTCTGTTGAGTAATGATGAAATCCCAAGACTTCTTAGGAGGCCACTAAGGAACAGAAAACCATTGATAAACTGGTGTGTCCAGCACAAATTTAAAAAATTTTTTTTAATTTTAATTTAAACTAAAAGTCCTCCCAGCCAGAGTTAACTGCCCTTATTGGTTGTTAACCTTTATAAGCATTCATGTTTCTCACTCTTCAGTGCATTCCCAACAGAGATTTTTGACTTCCCATCCAGGAACTTTTTTTTTATGAATGAAATTCTGATCTCTAAATGATGAACTAAGGGGAGATAGGAAGTGACCTAAGTTAGAAGGGAAAATGGAGATGGTTGGGCATTCAGAGTGGCCCAGAAGTCAACACCACTTGAAGCATCCCAAGAGCCATCAGAAAGCGAGTGTGGTTCTTCTGGCTGCTGTGGTTCTAACTGTGTAAAGTAAGTTGTTTATTGGGGCATATAGAATCCCACATATTAGCTGTACCACTCATTTGCTTTAAGAGTTCAAACAGACTTGTCTACATACACACTCATGCTAAACAAAGCTTGGCTATACTTCAGAGGATGTCCACTGTTCAGAGAATCATGGACAAAGCTCTTTGGAAAAAAAATACATGGGGATTTTCAGGCTTCTCCCCAGTCTTCTCAATTAGAACCTTGAGGAAGGGGTCCAGGATTGCATATTGCATGCCCACCTTTTCCCACGCACATAGGATCCTGAGGATCAATCCAGTTTGGGGACTCCTAGGGTCTGAATGTGATATGATTAGGACATTATGAAACTGTGATTCACAACCCAGAGGGAAATCCATCTTAATTCTTTACCATCATACTTGACGGTGCTCTCTTCCTAAGGAAACCCCTCTCACTCCCTCCTATTTTTTTAATATGGAACTTTGTCATAAGAATGGATTTCCTCATATTTAATATTTGATTGGAGAACTAATTCTGGTCATGGTACATCAGAAAGCTGCTTTTTTCCCTCTTTCTAATAAGAACTATAATCCGTTGCTGACAAAAAAAAAAAAAAAAAACTCTACAGCATTTCCTGGGTGCTTTAGAATACGCTGTGACAAATGGCGTCTTGCATTTTACAGTCGTCCTCATGGCTTGTAATACATCGTTTAATGAATTGATCACAGTGGAATGTAAAGATGAAGCAGCATTTATTTTGTATGTTATATTGCATATAATTTTTAGAGTTGACATTTATAACCATGGAGGCTCTTATTTTACATATCATGTTCAAACCATATCAGCCTAAAACACATTTAAATTTAATAAGCAAGTAGATTAGATTTGCTTTTAAGCTAGGCATATCATTACAGTGCGTGTTTCCGGCAAGAGGGCACTCTCACAATTAAACACTGTCTTTAGTTGTCTTAAAGAAACAAAAATTACAAAGAAGGGGGTGAGAGCAGAAGCTGAAATAATTAAGTTGGAAATCCAAAGAATACCCTTTGACAGACCACTCTAAGAGAAGCCCTCTAACCATTGAGGCGAAAGAGTCCTGTTTGGTTTTATTAACCATCATCAGGCAACTTTGAGGCTGAATACAGGCCTTGGGAATGAAATGCAAATTCTATAATAGGAACATCATTGTGATAATAATTTATTAAATTTTCTGAGCCGTCTCCCTCTGAGGAGGGCAGCACGATGGCCCTGGTGATTAATTTTCAACACCGTTTAACATTTTATTAGAGGGAAACAGTTTTTAATCTATTGATGCCCTTTCTGTACAATTCCACGAGCTGTTTTCAAAACCAGAGGGAAGAAGGAAAAAAAAATGGAAGAGGGGGAGAAGAGGGAGCATTGACCAGCAGTTCTAGTTCTGAGATCAAGCATCTCAGACTCTCCTGTGCTTTAATGGCATTTTATTGTTCTAGCCTCATGGTAGCTCATTGGTGTTTTGTGAGAGAGTTTGCTTGGAATCTAAAGTTAGGGGAAACACAGTATCTGGGGAGAGGGTTCATCTGAGAGAGCTAGGGGGCGAGAAAGTTTGTGGATTGGGCGCTTCTCAGAATCCTAGTAGAGCTTTACTTAGACAAGGGCTGCAGACTCAAATGCTTACAGAGGCCAGAAGACTCCCAAAGTGGGGAGTATAAGAGAAGGCAGGTGGGAAGGTACTTGGTGGTACTGTTCGGCTCAACCAAATGTTGACATTCTAGAATGTCATCTGTAAGGGCACTGAAGACAAATAGCACAAAATGCAGGGTGAGACCTGGATGGGATCCTGGCCCAGAAAAGGGAAATATATGGAGGAAAAAAAAAAACTAACGAAGTCCCAATATGGTCTGCAATTTAGTTAACAGTATTGTACCAATGTTAACTTCCTGTTTCAGATCATTGTACTATGATTATAGTAAGATGTTAACATTAGGGCGAGCTGGGGGAGTGATACACAGGCATTCTCTGTAGTATTTCTGAAGTTTTACTGCATATCTGAAATTACTTCTAAATAAAAATATGTTTACGAGCAATCAAAGCAAAGTGTGGGACATATAATATAGAGATCAAGGTCAAGGGTAACCGGCTTAAAACTTCCCATGTGGACATTCTCGTATTCTCTCTGAGAACAACATGAAAGCAGGGGCAAAGGGGGCCTCAGCCGCTTTACTTTGTATGGATAGCTGTCTCACAGCTTGATAGTGTGGTAGGCAAAATCCCCCCCCCACACACACACCCTAAATATGTCCACGTCCTGATCCCTGGAACCTGTGAATATGTTAGATTAAATGGCAGAGGAGAATTAGGAATGCAAATAGAATTAATCTTGCTGATCAGATGGCCTTAAGATGGGGAGATTATCCTGTATTATCTGGATGGACCCAATACGATTGCAAAGGTCTTTGTAAGTGGAAGAGGTAGGCAGGAGAAGAGAGAGTGTCAGAGTGATGCTTTCGGAGAAAAACTTGACAGGCCATCACTGTCTTTAAAATGGAAGGGAGGCATATGCCAAGAAGTGCAGTCAGCCTCTAGAATCTGGGAAAGGCAAGATTACACATTCAACCCTAGAGGCTCCAGAAAGGAACACGGCCCCGCCGACAAACTTAATTATAGCTCAGTGAGACCTGCATCAGATTTCTGAACTACAGAGTGTAAGATAATAAATGTGTGTTGTTTTAGGCCATTAGCTTTGCGGTGATTTGTTACAGCAGCAACAGGAAACAAATACAGATGAGGAGTCAATAGAACAGCAAATGCTTATATGCTTATATGCTTATATGGTCCTTGAAGGTTATAAGCAGTTTACATGTATTACCTCCCTAATCCAACGAGGTAGTAGTACATGGTACCCTGCTTTATAGATGAGGAGCCTGGGCAGAGAGATGTAAGCTTGTCCAGTGGCACAGCTGGTGTGTAACAGAGCAGAGAATTAGATATGGGGTCCATACGCTGAAACAGCCACCATGGGCAGGCAGCCCATAGTATTAGCATTATACTCTAGCATAGCAAGTATTTAGTGGAGATTATGGTAGTACAGTATTTTTAAATAGCTTAAAATTGGAAGAAATGTTGTCATAAGAAGGAGAGAATGAGAGACAAATTTTCATGGAGAGGTAACTAGAAAGATAAAATATTCTAATAGCAGTTGAAAAGACAATAGTCTCCATCTTTTCTTTAAAAAAAGGCATTGGCTAAAATATGTCTTTCACAAACTGTGAATCCCATCTGATTATTATAGACTTAGGTGACACACGAAGATACTATTAAATAAAATTAAATCAATCATTTGGTGAAGGCGTTATTCCCTTTTAAATTCTCCTTCCATGTGCCTGTTTATGTCACTGAGACAGTCTTTGTTTGGTGCTAGGCTGTCCTTAAACATCTTTCTAATACTTGAAGATCATTTTTAATAATTAACTGGAGACCTGAGGCTCAGTGTCTGCAGGTAATGGTAGCAAAATGTTAATAACTTATGATTGCACTGTACTTATTTTATGGTTACTCTCTATTTGGAATAAGTGATTCTTTCTTTTATAGTATTGATATAAAGTTGCCTTTTAAAAATAACATATTTCAGTGAAAGCAAAGTACATCAGTGTAAAGATATTTTAAGCAGCTGATAGTTTATCATTGTGACACATGGTGGCCATTTAGTGAGAGTGGCAGAAGAATGGCTTAGGTTTGGGAACATCTGGTTCTTTGGGGCTGAAGATTTCAAGGTGTTGACTCTAATTGCTAAAAAGATGTTCATTACCAAGGCCCACAGTGATTTTTGAATCCATTTTGTTTTCTACCTCTTCACCAGAAATAAGTAATTTCATTGAATTCAGAAAGAAGAGACCTCAAGACAAATGAACCATCTTTGTAACATTAAAATTTGATTGGAATTAGCTCAATCCATTGGTCCTTAATTAGCTGTTGATTGTTCTGCTAATTCTAGAAACAAAATATCAAAAATACATAGCATTTGCTGAACTTTATTAAAAAGCTCTTACTGTCTGTTCACCTCACCGTGCTTTATGCCTTGAATCAAGTCTGTCTTTGGACATACCATATTGGGAGCTGAGCCTGTACTCTGAGAGTGGTCCAGCTTTCCCCAAACATAGCCTTATTTTTGATGATGGGAAAGAATGTGTCTCACCAGAGCTCATCCGCTTACGTTATGTGTCATCTTGCAGGATTGTAGGATATAGCTCCTTGCTAGAATTTTGGCTGTGCTGTCAACCTTAACCGATTCTACCAGTGAACTGGGGTGCAAACTGTTTGTCCACTGTACAAATTACAGGTCGAGGAGATAAGCATTATTGCACGGGCAGGGGCAGGCATCTGGCATCTGGTACCACATCCGGTACTTGGTATGGCAGAACAAGACAATGACTCAACAGCACAGGTTTAGAAGAGTTAATTGGTACGTAAAATGCTCACGATTTAAAGAAAGGTACCTGGCTTGTATCTCTTATCAAAGGATTCCTGAATGCAGCTTAGCACTTGCAACATGCTTTTTCTTTTAATCTTGGTCACATTGCTGTTTACAGCAGGATCTAAGGACTTTCTTCTAGGCTCTGAGAATCTAAAGAATGTGGGTATCATCTTTCTCAGTCTCCCAGAGGGAGCTTTGAAGCTTCATTGATGACTGTTTTTGTTTTGTTTTGGTCTCCCTCCCTCCCTCTCTTCATCCTCCTCCTCTCCCTCTTCTTTCTCCTTCTCCTTCTTTTATTCATCCAGGAAAGCAAAGGCACAGACTTGGTCCAGCGATTTTGAAATATAAATCAGTATGTCCCATAGAGTGGCAATAATGATAATAGTTACGATGACTAAATCTATTTAGTACGTGTATGTGTTGTAAAATTACTGCTCATGGTGCCGGCCATGTTATATTCATTCTCACGTTTCACTCTGCAGATCTCTCAGTGAATCTTTTACCCAACTTTTCCTGCACCCCTCTTCTCCTCTCTCCCTAGCCTCATTTACCAGACTGGCTTCGCAGTACACAATCAAGAAGCATCTTTTGTTCAGATCATTGCCATCCTTGATAGTGTAGGTATCTAAAGGTCTAAATGCTTTGCAAACATTCATTAAGTACCTATGATGCGCATGCTTTAAATATGTGAGCTCAATCTGACAACAACCCTGAGAAGTGAATATTTTTTATCCCTATTTTCAGAGGAAGCCAGGATCCCTGCCTTCAAAGAACGCACGGTTAGGAAGGGGAGACAGTCACATGTAATGATAAACAAAATTGAATGACATATGTGTCTACGGGGGCAAGAATCATGCTGAGAAGGGTGTCTTGGAAGGTGGGGGGAGAGAGGTGATTCCTGGACAGGATTTTGAGGGTGGGCAGACTTTTTTCAGACAGACGATTTGTGGAAGGATGTATCAGGCAAAGAGGACAGCATTTGCAAAGGGAAAGGGAAGTAGAATTCTGAGCCAAAGATAAATATGCACTGCTAAATATAGTTAGAATGGTGTGTAAGAGGGGAAGTTGTATTATCTGAAATATATAAAGCCAGTGGTATCATCTTTATATGCAAGTTGGGGCAATTTTAAGGAGAGTTCAAAGGCTCCATTTCAGAAGTGTACATCTTAGCCAGCCTGAGCCGCCAGGCTAATTCTCCGTGTCGTCTAACATCTGAACGCATACATTTTTTCCCCATCTCCCTCATTGTTCCTTTCCCCCCATCCCACCTCCAATATACCTTTCAACCAGGATTCTCTGGTTTCTCCAGGCTGTTGAAACTAAACACAAATGTTGTTCCTCTAAGCCTGCTACACAGCTGTTCCCCTATGGGATGAAGAAAAAGAATAAGGAAAGATACGGTTCTCGGTATCTTGTATTTCATATGGTTGCATTTGAAGCAGGGAGAGGTGAGCTTGCTGTGGATTATAACACCTGCTTTGGGGAATTCCAGAGCTTCTTTCTGTTTCTGGAGTGATCTTTTCTTGAGTACTAAGTTTAAAAAGGCATCAATAGGAGAGAGCCTAAAAACCCAGGAACAAAAAGTACTACGGCACTGTGGAAAACAGTCTGGTGGGTCCTCAAAATGCTAAGCATAGAATTATCATTGTATCCAGGATTCTACTACTAGGCGTCCATCCAAAAGAATTTAAGACAGGTATTCAAAACAAAAATTTGTGCATAAATGTTCATATATTGTTCACAATAGACAAATGTTGGAAACAACCCTGACCCTCTTCAGTGGAAGAATGGGTAAACAAAATGTGGTCCATCCATACAATGGAATATTATTCAGCCATAAAAAGTATTGACATACTGACGCATGCTCTAACATGGGTGAACCTTGAAAACATCGTGCTTGGTGAAATAAGTCAGACACAGACAGTCATATACTTATGATTGTATTTGTAGGAAATGTCCAGAATAGGAAACTGTAAAAACAGAAAGCAGAATGGCAGTTTCTAGGGGAGGGAAAATACGAATTTATTGCCTAACAGTTATGGGGTTTTCCTGTGGGATGATGAAAATGTTTTGAAACTAAATAGAGGTGGCAGTTGTACAACATATGAATGTACAAAATGCCACTGAATTGTAGTTTAAAATGGTTAATTTCATGTTGTGTGAATTTTACCTCCATTAAAAAAAAAAAAAAAGCACTAGCACAGGTTCCAAGGATACAAGTTTGCTGCCTTGCACTCAGTTTGCACAGTATGAACTGTGCTTGCAAGAAACCCTCAGAAATTGATCCTTGGAGAAACAAAGTCCATCTGGAGAGTGGAAAAGGAGGCAGCTCCAAGGACCAGGGTTCAATTTCAGTTCCAAGGGGCCAGTGAAGTATGACCACCAGCATCACGTGACCACCCTCCTCCCCAGAGGAAGTTGCAGCCTGGGAAGGTGACAGCTCATAATGTCAGAAAGCGATGATGAGAAAATTGGAAATGGATAGAGTTTTATGGCAATGCATTTTTAACTCCACTTCGGTGTAGAGGGGACATTTTAAGGAGCTAAGAGCTTAAACCAGACAAGATTTCCTCCAGTGTGATAATAAATATACCAAAGTGCCCTTTTATGTTTAATAATTCAGGATCCCCTGAGTGTTTAAAGGTTTTTCTGTTTTATCATTTGAAAAATCGAATGGTAATCGGTTAAAAAGTAATAGATGAGAAATGTTTTCAAGATGGGCTCTGAATCAGGCACTTTAAAACGTCTTTGGAAATGGATGTCTGCGTGTCCTAGGTCGCAGACGCCTGAAGGTTTGGAACTTTTAGGATAAGCAGACACATGTCATGCCAGTGCATCCTCCTTTCTGGAGGGAAGGCACCCACCTCCACACATGGCATCGGTCAACTGTCTGGGTGGGGTTGGAACAAAGTTAGACAAAAAACATTGTGGGGCCGCTCGTGCACTCACCCATTCTTGAATGTGCTCAGAATGTGTATAGCAACGATCAGAGAGCCAGATTCCTGGCAAATTCTGGAGAAAAATCTAAAAGTCAGATTATAGCTACATTTTATGATGAGGGACGTGAACCCATGGTGTCCCTGAGGAGAGGTTTGAATTGTTCTGGCCTGCAAACTGGGCTCCATGGAGAACAAAATGCTAACCTCTAGGCAGCAGTGATTTTTAGAAAGGAAGCCCCACTCTCCTTGTAGACTAAGAATGATCCTATGACTCTCAGATGAAAGGGAGATGGTTTTTCCCAGGGAGGGGAGTGGGAAGAGGATGGCCTCCAGTCTTATGGGAGAATCTGAACGTGGCAGAAAGGATCCATGCGTGTTCTTAAACATCACGTTGGAAATTAAAAGCCACTACTGTGCTTCATCCTTATTCAGCAAATGTTTATTGCATGTCTGTGTACTATGTGCCCATCAGACCCTGCAGCCTACGCTGGGGATACTGCATTACGCCACATGGACAAGATCACTGCTTGCATGGAGCTCATGTTTTCTGGTAGAGGGAAAAAAACAGTCAAGAAGGAATTGTGATGGAAATTGCCAGCCACCTACCAACAGCCGTTTATCCCTTCCTCCTTAGTAATCGACCTCCTTGGTCCCTTAGTCATAGCCAAGATGCCCAGATTAAAGGAAAATTATACTGTGTTCTCCAGCTTTCCTAGCAGAGTGGGATCACCAACAAGATGACAATGAAAATTATTAGGTGTGGTTTCTGGGCAAACCCTTCAGTAGGGGCTGACTCACTTTCAAAGCCAGCACCCATGTGCCCTCTGTCCCTTTCTCTCTCCTACTGCATGAAACTAGGTGATGCTGAGTCGACTTTGAGGGTGGATTCTATGTCCTAAGGATGGTGGAACAGAAAAGTGAAGGGAGCAACAAGATATCTGATGGACTGCCTTGTCCTGAACTTATTTTATGGGAGAGAAAATAAACCTATATTTTGTTGAAGCCACAGTTATTCAGGGACTAGGTAAACAACCACCAAACCCAAGTTTATGAGATCAAGACAGAAAACACAAATATAAAATAATTTCAGAAAGCAAAAGCTGGTTCATTTTAGACAATAAAGCAGAGAGACGTGAGAGAGGAGGACCGGGGTGAAGAGTGAGGTTACTCAGGGATGGGGAAGGGGAGAGGGTCAGGCATAGGCAGCTCTGGGGGTAAAACATTCCAAGCTGAAGGAATGCCAGATACCAGATATCAAATGGCTTCACTGAGAAACGAAAGAAAGTTAGAAGGGTCAGATAGCAGTAGGAGATGTAGAGATGTCACCAAGTGAGGTCAGGAAAGAACAGGTCCTGTGTGTTCTTGTAGGCCACATTAAGAAATAGGGATTTTATTCTGAGCAAGGCAGGAAGTCCTCAGTTTGATGTTGGCCGGAGGAGGATGATCTGATATTTATTTCCAAAGCTCCCCGAAGCTGCTGTGTAGAGAATGAGCATGACACGTGTGCGGTCAGGAAGATCATTTACGTGGTGACTATAGACCTCCAGACCAGAGCTGACTGTGGGATTTAGGTTGGAGATTGCACTAATGAAACTTCAAAAAATTTGGGCAGCTAATTAAAATCTGAACAGTCTATGTTAGGAGGTTGAGCATAGATATAGTATCTGCTTTACCTTTGGAAGAATCTCTTACAGTCTTCCTACTAGAGTCACTTAACTGTATGCCAAAAAAAAGGAAAAGAAAGAAAAAATCAACATGGGTTACTCAACATCAACAACAAAACAACCTAATTCAAAAAGGGGCAACGTCTCAAATAGGCATTCTGCAAAGAAGATATACAAATGGTTGATAAGTACATGAAAAGATGCTCAACATCACAAATCATTAGGGACAGGCAAATCAAAACTACAGTGAGATACCACCTCACATCCATTAGGATGGCTACTATCAAAAAACAGAAAGTGACAAGTACTGGCGAGGATGTAGAGAAATTGGAACTCTTGTGCACTGTTGGTGGGAATGTAAAATGTGCAGCTGCTATGGAAAACAGTACAATGGTTCCTCAAAAAAATTAAAAATAAAATTACTGTATAATTTAGTGATTCAGCTTTTGGTTATATACTCAAAAGAATTGAAAGAAGGGACTTGAAGAGATATTTGTACAGAGCGGCATTATTCACAATAGCTAAAATGTAAAAGCAACCCAAGTGCCCATCAACAGATGAATGACTAAGCAAAATGTAGTATATCCATACAGTGGAATATTATTCAGCCCATCAACAGATGAATGACTAAGCAAAATGTAGTATATCCATACAGTGGAATATTATTCAGCCTTCAAAAGGAAGGACATTCTGACATATTCTGCAACATGAATGAACCTTGAAGACATTATGCTCAGTAAAATAAGCCAGTCACAAAATGGCAAGTACTGTATGTTCCACTTATATGAGGCACCTGGAGTCATCAAGATCATAAAGACAGAAAGTAGAATGATGGTTACCAGTGGCTGGGGAAGAGGGAAGTGGGGAGTTAGCATTTAATGGGGGCAGAGTCTCAGTTTTGCAAATAAACAGAGTTTTGGAGATTCATGGTGGTGATGGTTGCACAACAATATGAATCTACTTAATACCACTGAACTGTACACTTAAGAATAGTTAAATGGTAAATTTTATGTTATGTGTATTTTATCACAATTTAAAAAATGGGGAAAAAAATCAATACGGGTTGCCCCTCGGATTGCAATGAATTCTCAGCCAGCACAATCTTGTTTATCCTTCTCACAGCGCAGAAGCAGGTCCCTTTATATGTGAGTCCCAGGCCACCACCTTGTTGACAAATAGTGTCTATGAGTTTCCCCTTTCCCTCTGGAAATATCAACTTATTAGCAGCTCTTTCTCAAAAGCCCCTCAAAACCCAGCAAAGGCAGTCTTCTGCTTTGCAAAGTGACAGAATGGCTCTGCATACACTGATTTAACTAGAAATCTAAGTATGTCCAGAAAGCTAATCCTCCAAAGGGGCCTGTAGTCAGAACTAGTCAAGGAGGACACATCCACATTTACATATGATTTGCATCTGCTTTACATAGGGCTGCACAAGCTGTGCTGTGTTCTCAAACATCACTCACGTTGTATTTTAAGACTGTCGCAATCTTTGATTAACATTTAGATCTGCAGCCTGGGTGCCTCGAACTTCTCCAGGTTTCTATATTTAAACTGGCTACAGTCCTTATCCATGGGTGGTGGGAAGTCCTTTCCCCCTCTCGGGTACCAGCTTACACCTGGTAAGATTTGTTACTTTCTCAGTTACTGCTCATTGCAATTTTCTGTTCCCTGTGATCTCCTCCCACCTCTAGTCTATTGCCCCTTTCAGACCCTCCCCAAACATCCAAGTCCGTTGTGTGTAGCAACTTTTAATGTGAGTTGGAGATGGTCGGGGCAGGGGGGATCACAGCACTGTGAACAGGTTAGAATTCAATATTAGCATCCTTGTTTTTTAAAGTTTCTTGGTCTTCTCAGACATCAGGGATTGTTCACTGGCAGTTTTTTTTTTTTTCCCTTTCATCTTGACCTCTAGACTCCTCTTGTCTTCCCTTCTCTTCTCTTGTCTTCTCTCTCAGTGGACAATGGGTGAGCCATTCATGTTATTCAACAAAGATGCCTTTGGTACTGGTGAGCTAGTAAACAAGATGTAGAGGTCTCTATCTTCCTGCAGTGTTGTGCTGGCAGAGATACCCCTCAAATATATAAAATCAGTGAACACATTGTCCACACTATGATGAGAGATAATGGTACATATTCAAGAAATTAGGATGGGTTGCCAGCTGAAATTGAAGGGTGGAAAGGTGTCTCCATGTGATGGTTCGGGTGAAGAAAGTTCTAAGTGGAAGAACAGAACTTCAAAGCCCTAACGCCAAAGGAAGTTTATCAATGTGCTCAAGAGAGACAAAGGAGGCCAGTGTGGAGGGTGGAGGCGGGAGTGGGGGGAGGGGAGTGACATTCAAGACAAAAGTAGATATGAACAGGGAGGAAGAGGCAGGCAGAGGATGTACCAGGTAGGGCTTCTGATGCCCTATTTGGTATGGATTTTACTGTAGGTGTGTAACATGATATCAGGTTTATTGAAAGCATATCACTGGAGGCTCAGTAGAAAGCTACTACTTTTGTCATATTTGCCCTACTTCTCTCCGTTTTCCCAGGCTCCTGCTCTCTCCAGGGCTGCCCACCATAACTACGAACTCTTCTTCTCTCTTTCTTAAGAAGAAGAATAATGCAATTTTCTCTTTATCACTTTACTCTCCTTCTAATGTGGTACGTGTGTGTGTGTGAAAGAGAGAGAGAGAAAGAGAGAGAAAGAGAGAGGAATTACGCCACTCCTCTGTGAAGTAGAGATGGAAACTATATGTGGGGATATTTAATTTCCTTTATATATGCTTCCTCTACCCACCCCATCTCTGATATTAAGACAGAGGCTGAGATGGGGAATAGTAAAAAAGATGAGGGTTGGTTGGCCAGGTGAATATTTTGGAAAATTCCAATCGAGTGGAAACTTATGGAGAGAAATGCCAAACTTTCAATAGTATGTCTCTGCCCACCATGTTTATGTTTCTGCCATTCGTGTTTACAATATGGGACACATTTTGAAAACTAGATCTTCGTGCCTTTCTGATCATTAATAGTGTTGACATAAACCTGGTCATTCAACCTACAGCCTTTGGTGGTGGGCAGAAAGACAAGGAAGAAAAGGAGACCCCTGAGTCTTTTAAAAGGGGAGTACAGGGTCTGTAATGATTATCTCTGGGCGGTGAATTGCCACCTCACCCCAAAGGGAACTGTGTGTAGCAATTACTGAAGAGCAAATAGTGTTCTGCTTACACACCCAAAAGCGAGGCAGTCGTTTGAGTCCACTCCTTGCATTTGTGGTGGGATACAGGAAGATTGTCGGGCTTTCTTATATGATTTGGTCAACAACATGATGGGTCCGTGGCAGATGTTGTTCTTTGCACACAGGTGTGGCTTGGTCACCCAGATGAGAGCAGATGTTTCATTTTCGTTGAACCAACTAAACTCGATAACATGTTTAGCAGATTTAGGCAAATGCTTACTTAGAGTCTAATTTAGAAAAACAATCCCCTCTGTATAGTAATATTTTTTATCAGCGTAAGTCATCTGATATAGACGGATTATCATTCTAGAGAGACTTAGTAGGTAAAATAGATTTAGTAGGGAATAATGCCTTTGTATTTGGTGTTTACACTGCAAGGATCTGGCTAAGTTAAGGGTGGGTAGTAGGTAGGAGATTCGAGATTGTGTGCTATGTATGTAACATGTCTGACTTTGCATTGCCAAATGCAACTAACAGCCCCTTTACAAGTACATTGCATGCATTTTTAGCAATTGGGATATTTGCTTACAGGTATTTTTTGTAAGAAAGAGTCTTGCAAGCTCTCAAACGCGAGTCGCCTACCCTACCATAACCCTCTGCCAATCACGTGGGTGAAGGCAGATTTTATTGCCAGTCATATTGTACTCTAGTTGAAGTGCTAAGAATGCTGTCTTATCCCTCTAGATTAGCTTTAAAAGGTGATCTTGGAGTCCTGTCAAGCAGAGAGTGAGGATTTACGAAGTGACAAACACATGTCCACGACATTTGCTATGAGATTTCCCATAGCTGAATTCCCAGCTCCTGGCCAAGAAGAAATATGCAGTGGAAGAGTTTGAAAGGGGGCCTTATAGCACAGACACATTTTAGAACACAGGCAGTTCCGTTTTTTTTTTTTTTTTTTTTTTAGGTTGGGGTTTGTAAACAATCAAACGATACCCTTACCTGAAAAAAATTGGGGAGACAGGAGAAATCATCTTGACTTGAAACACTAGCTTATTTCTTCCTAGTGCTATGGTCCGTTCCCTTTGTGTATGTTAGTCCCACTTATGGTGCACAGAACTTCATGGCCTTTTGCAGCCAATTTAGCCCTTTGCTACTCACCATAATCTCATTCTTCATCCCAGCAACTTCAAGGGCTTTATGGAAATACCATACAGCTGTGGAGGTGCTTTTGCAGTGTCTTCAGATAACCCCATCCATCTTAATGGCATTTCTTTCCTGATCAGCAAGGGGTTTACATTGTATTTTCTTTTATAGCATCTTCGTCATCTTTTTCTCATACATAGCTGTCTATTTCTGTGTATATTGCATCATCCACCAGGCTTACAGTGGCTCCTCTGGTCATGCTCTGCCCCTTCATTCTGCTGGCTTCGGGTTGATCAACCATGAATGCTTCTGAGCAGAGGGAAAATGCTTTTCATTATTTCTCCGCTGTCCCTTCCAAGAGTCTTTACTCCGCCTTCCGTTAGAGTCACATGAATGGCAGAGAGAGGAACTCCACAGCATAAAAGAGCCAAAACATAAACTTTATGAAAACCAAATCAAACACACCCCCAAATTGGCCCCTACCAGTCCTGGTGCACAATAGATGATCCAGTGAATATTGCTTGAATGATGAAATGGTTGATTTAATTGCTGATCTTGCTACAAAAAGTAATGACATGGAAATAGAGCCATTCAGGTTTGGGGCCAGATGGGTTATTTGTGAGTTTACTAGGCAGTGCAAAACCCTCACTATAAAGTCTTATAGTGCTCAGTGCCGAGAACTGTTTCTGCCTCCTAAAGATGAATGGAAGTGAAGGCAGGTCTTATGTTTCTTAACAGAACCCAACAATTGAGCAGTGACTTGGGGCTCTCTGTATGGCAGTTGCTTCTCGTCCATCCAGGGCTTATTTGTCTGTTGGACCCAGTTCATGTGGCTTTGTGCTAGAACCTTCCCTGATGGAGGGCAGTCAGCCACCATCTGTCACTGGCACCATCTGTCACCAGAGAACATCTTACCTTTTTTCAGGGGACAGAGCCATGGAGAAGATAAACTGTCACAGTGGGAGTTCAACTCCAAGGCAGTTTACCTGCCACCTCTTCTCCCTCTGTCTTAGTCTTAGGGAAGATCATCAGTTACCTTATTTGGGTCTCTTATAAGTGGAATTTATTTTGCCATCCCCTACTGAATTTGGTGCCTGTTATCCTCTCTAGCAAGGTGGAACTTCAGGCATCACCAATCCTGCAGCAGATAGCCAAGAGGGAGTTGGGTGGCTACAGGTCAACTGAGGATTGCTATTTTAGTTCCAGAATTTGGATTTGGGAGGCAGGGATTTTACTGGAGCTAAGGTATGAGACAGTCACCAATGCTCTCACCATCTGTTACGGCTGAACTTTACCCTCCTCCAAAATTCATATGTTAAAGTCCTAACTCCCATCATCTCAGAATGCTACTGTATTTAAAGATATGTAGGGTCTTTAAAGAGATAATTAAGGTAGAATGAGGTCATTAGATGGGCCCAGGTAGAATGAGGTCATCAGATGGACCCTAATACAATACGACTAGTGTCCTCATGAGAAGAGGAGATTAGGACACAGGCACAGAGGGAGGATCATGTGAGGACATAGCGAGAAGGTGGCCATCTGCAAGCCAAGGAGTGAGTCCTCACCAGAAACCAACCCTGCTGGCATCCTGATCTCAGACATCCAGCCTCCAGAATTGTGAGAAAGTTAATTTCTGTTGTTTAGGCCACCCAGTCTGTGATACTTTGTTATAGCAGCCTTAGCAAAGCAATACAGCACCCACCCTAAATGTGTTTCCATGGAAAATGTGAGGGGCTAACCCCACACAATGAAAACACAGCTGCTCTGCATATAAAGATGTGTAGAGAGAGAGAGAGACTTATTGCGAGGAATTGCTTACATGACTGTGGGTGCTGGCTAGGCAAGTCTGCAAGCCATAGGGTAGGCCACCAGGAAGACTGGGCTATGAAAGCTCCGGCAGGAACGGATGCTGCAGTCCGCAGATGAAATTTCTTTTTCTTCAAGGGAGCTTCAGTTCTGCTCTTAAGGCTTTTCAGAGATTAGATCAGGCCCACTAAAATTTCCCAGGACAATCTCCTTTATCTAAAGACAGTTGATGGTAGGTGTTAATCCCATCAACAAAATACCTTCAAGGCAACACTGAAATGAGTGTTTGATCAAATAACTAGGTGCCTAACCAGGGTGACACATAAAATTGACCATCATAATGATGGTAATGATGACACCAATTGCTGTTCTTTATTTGTATGCTGGGTAGGTGTCAGGCACGCCACTAAGATGCTTGCGTGTATTAGTTACAACATTTAAATTTCAATTATTATCTTCATATTACATAAAACGAGGTTCAGTGAGGTTAAATACCATGCCCCAGGTCTCATTGGATTAAAAAGTAGGTCGGTGTGATCTCCAGAGCCAAGCTTGAACCCATGGGGCTGGTAGCTGTCAGAAGGACAGAAATTCTGGGCTTTAGGGCTTCATCACGAATAAATACAGGAAATAGTAAAGGCTCCAATGAGGATCTTCCACGTAAAAAGCATCCCATGAATCTGAAATGACAGAGAAAGAGACCATTGTTGGAATCTAGAGCCACACCTGGTAAGTGAAGGTACCTCCTTTCGTTTCCACGGGGAAATGAACAAGAACCTATGTTACAGTAATTCCTGCGCTGGGGAAAATGGGGATACTTCCTCTTCGGCTTCCAGGCCAGGTGGGCAGGAGCCTGAACAGGGAAGCTACAGAGGGGTATCCAAAGCCCCTTGTCTCTAAGCTGCTATGAGCTTTCACATCTTCCTCCAGCCCGTCCTCCACCCCTAGCACAAGGTGCTTACAGCATTTCCTAATATAAACGCAAGCAAAATAAAATTAGAAATGTGCCAGTGTGGGGGGGGGGGAAGCCAGCTACCCACAGGTGCTGTAAATTGCCTTCCCCTCTCACCCCTCCTCCCTTCTGCTCACCCGCTCTCACCCCCATCAAGCCACCCCAAATAACCTGCCTTGCCTGGCTGAATCACTTTCTAGAAAAGCAGGGCCAGGGACGTTCCAGACAAGTCAAGGGAATGACGATTAGCTGGTGATCAGCGGCAAAATAGAGTGTCCCAAAAGAAAGGTGATATGGTTACCTGGTGTGGGTGGCTGGTCCAGGAGTGCTGCTTGAAGCAACGGCACCTGTCATTTAGGGTCAAGGGAAAGGAACCAGGAGTGAGAGAAGCTGCTGAATTGTGTCCTCACATCAGCCGCCTTTGTATTTGGTCCCTTTGCTTCTGCTTCCCCTGACATGGGCACAATTCCTTACCATCAGGTAGAGTGATCTTTTGGTTGTAGCATCAATGGCCCTAGCATCTGATGACTGAGGAACACCTATTTGATGAGTAACCTCCAACCTCCTGTACCTGAATCTATGCAGAAGCTGCTTTAGGGTGTAGGGAATTCAAAATCTGGGTACACTCTAGTGTAGGTTTTCTCAGCATTGGCAGGATCCCTAAAAATGGATTATCAGGCCACATCCTAGTCCCATTGAACTAGAACCACTGGGGATAGGTCCTGGACACAGACCTTTTTCCACACAGTGGAGGCTCACACCCCTGGGAGGCTGCAGACTCTGGCAGGAGGCATTCTCACCAGCTGTGTAAAAAAAAAAAAGGAAAAAAATCGCATCAGTATTTGAGTTTCGTTATTGAGGGTGAAGGGATAGTATGCTAAGGTAATGATGATGATGGCCTTGATATTAATGAAAGCAATAATGGCTGCACATGGCCTATTATTGAGCTGTTGCGCCACCCATATTTTGTGAACCACTTGTGGAACGTGTCATTTGATTCTTCCCAAAATCCCGGAAGAGAAGTATGATTGTCCCACTCCTAATTTTATAGACGGGAGGAAATAAATGAGAGGCAAAGAGTTGAGTAGCTTGCCAAGATTATGCTGCTAGTGGGGCTCAAGTGTGAATGGCTTGTGGGTCATTAGGAGCCCAAAACACTGCCAGAATCTAGGGAAATACAGGACACTCAGCATAATATCTTAAGCAGAGGAAAGGAGGCACCTGTGCTTTCCCCCTTTGTCAATGGTTCTCCATTCAGATTGTACACTAGGGTCCCCTGGGATGCCTTAAGAATGAATGTTGTCTGTGTCCAACCCCAGATCAATTAAAGATAATTTTAGGGAAGAAGGGCCTGATTATCAGTGTTCTTTTTTAAGTTCCCCAGGTAATTTTAATGGGCAGCCAGAGTTGAGAACCAATGCCTGGGATCGAAGATTCTTAAAATGTGGTCCATTGGTGAGATTCTTAAATTGTGGTCCATGGGTAAGACTTCAAGAGGGTCTGTCCAAAGTTTTCACACATGAGCGTTTATTGAGGGTGTGGGGCATGGCTTTTCCTAATTCTCAAAGGGATCCCCTAATGCCAACAAGCCAAAAACGATGGAAAATTGTTGCCTTGGAGGATTATGGTCATCACCATGACCTTTAATTGAAAGCCAACTGTGTGCCAGGCACTGGAATAGATTATCTCACTTAATCATCCTATCAGCCCTGGTATTATCCTATTTTATACAGGAGGGAGTTGAGGTTCCAGAAAGCCAGGGAACATACCCAAGATGTCACCCCGAATAAAGGATAGAGCCGTACACCAACTCAACACTATTTGATGCCAAAGCCAATTCTTCCTAATAGA
Organism: Balaenoptera acutorostrata; assembly: GCF_949987535.1. Taxonomy (NCBI): domain Eukaryota; kingdom Metazoa; phylum Chordata; class Mammalia; order Artiodactyla; family Balaenopteridae; genus Balaenoptera; species Balaenoptera acutorostrata. The sequence continues at coordinate 33,679,976 of NC_080078.1, read as the reverse complement.
CTTCTCTGATGGATGAGAGTTGAAAAAGTCCTGCCCAGAAATAGGGGAACAGACTTAAAGACAGCTAGAGGGCTTTGCCAGCCAGAGGGCATGCGGGAACTCCGAAGTGGTGCATATGGTTAAAAAAGGAAAACATTCCAAGTTTGCACTGTCTAGCTCAGGATTAATCTCCACTGTCCTGAGGAGCAAGTGGGAAAGAATTTGACGGTCTCACCTTGCCTAGAGCCCGATCCCGGCTGGAAGCTTCTGAACTTGGCTATGAGGAATGTCTTTTTTCGCCTCTTTCCTCCACCACCCTCCAGTTTTTTTGGTCCCTGACGATGTATCTCAAACAAGCAAGGGTTCTATTTCTAATGAAGCAGATGTAGACCCTTCATTTGATCGAGTGTCTCTCTCATCCTGTTGTCATCTTTCTTCCCCAAAGGACTTCTGAGGTTTAATTTCTTATGTGTGTGGGGTGAGGATGATCTTCACAATGACACCTTGATCTTACCCAGCAAATATGTTTCCCAATATAGATCCCGATGTTAGCGAATGGCGTGACCCAGTTGTTCAAGATCAGCACCCCTCCCTCTCCTGCACCCAACGCTCCTCTTCCTCTCTACATCCGGTAAACTACCACGTCCTGACATGCCTCTTAGGGCCGTCCATTCTCGCCTTCTCCACTCCATCTCTGGTCCAGACCTCATCTCCCTCTCAGACAGGAAACCACTGTGGCTTCTGCTTGGTCAGCCCTTAGCTCACCCCTCCTCTCCAGCCTGTGCAGCCGGAGGCATACTTTCTAATCCAGATCTGATCATGTCTCTGCATTACTTCAAACTCTTCTCCGAGTGCTGACCATACACACACATGCACACACACCACATACACATATACCCAAACACTCACATGCTAAAAAGACACATAAACATACACACAAACACCCGTATATACACACACTCACAAACACATATACACAAGTACACACAGACACACACATACAGAAAGACACACACTTCTTTGAGCCCTGAAAATAAAGTCCAGAACCCCTCACAGGACCTGCCGTGGACACAATCTTCCCTCTGTCTCCCCAGCCTCATTTCTCTCCATTGTTGCCTTTCCTTGGTGGTCCCCACCTCTGCAAAATTAAGTAGATAAATGCTCTTCATGTTTAATGCCTCTATACCTACATGAGCTTATAAGTGGGGTGGTCTGGGTAGCTTGTCTTAGAGCAAGAAAGGATTTTTGTTCTTTAAACAACCTTATTGAGATATAATTCACATACCGTACAATTCACCCATTTTGAGTGTACAGTCCAATGTTCTTTAGCATATTTGCTGAGGTTTGCAGCCATCGCCACAATCTAATTTGAGATCATTTCCGTTTCACAATGTTTACATATATCAAATCATCATGTTGTACACCTTAAATATATACAGGTTTTATTTGTCAGTTATACCTCAGAGTTGGGGACGGAGGGAAGAACGTTTTCATCACCACCCCAAAAGATCCCTGAACAGACTGGCATTCACTGACCCCCTCCCTCAGCTCTAGGCGACTACTTGTCTGCTTTCTGTCTCTGTAGGTTTGCTTGTTCTGAACTTTTCATATCAATGGAATCAGACTGTAGGAGGCCTTTAGTGTCTGGGTTCTTTCCCTGAGCATCACCTTTACCGGGCTCATCCATGTTGTAGCAGGTGTTGCCAGAGAGCATCCTGTTGTATGGATAGACATTATTTTATTTATCTATTCACCAGTTGGTGGACATGTGGGTTGTTTCCACTTTTTGGTGTTGTGAATCATGCCACTCTCTGCCTATCATTAAGAGCGTCAATAAGTCCAGATTCCTCCATTTACTATCAGCAACAATAACACCAGTCATTTGACTTTTCTAAGCCTCAGTTTTCGCTTCCATACAATAGAATAACAATGACATTGACCTCATGGGTCATTGTGATAATTAAATGTAATGATATGAGTAAAGAGATTAGCCCAGCATCTAATACGTAACAAGCACTCCATAAACCTGTGCTATTCTTCTATGAGCCCCCTTTTGGTTGGGACATAATGCTTAGGATAGCCATTACTGACAGTTGTTATTTTTTCACAGATATTTAATTTTCACTACGTCCTTGTTATTTCCTCCTTCTTTTCAAGAAAGCTGTGAGTCAGTCATTATTCTCTTATTTTCTATATGAAGAAACTAAGTCTCAGGGGAATCAGAAATGTGCCCCAGTGCACATAGGTAAGAAAAGGTATCGCAGGATTTGTGAATGAAACCGAACGCTGAATATTTGGAACCTGCGTTTATGGTGTGTTCGAATCTGTTATCCACTTGCCTCTTGACTTCCAACCCTACATCTGCTACCCTCGGTTTTATGCCTCACAAAAGGAATAAAATAGATCATGAGATAGCCACTTCAAGGAGTATAATCAAGGGCTTAGCTTAAAACGGACACCTGCTTCTTAACCGTGGGAAGGAGTGTTTGGTGGATGATAGATGTTCACTTTCTTCTGAGAAAAAGCTTTAGTCACAGCAGGAAAGACTGCAGTGAGACATCAGGAAGAACTTCCTAACGGTCAAGCCTTTGCGATCTTGGAGAGCTCATCTCAGAAGAGACTGTGGCACTATCTCCACTGACTGTGTGTGTGCATGTGTGTTTGACTATATGTGTGTATGTGTATATGTGTGTTTGTGTGTGTATATATGTGTGTTTGTGTGTGTGTATTTGTATATATGTGTGTTTGCATGTATATACGTGTATGCATATGTATGTATGTGTGTGTGCCTGTGTGTTTGTGTTTTTGTAAGTGTGTGTGTCTTTGTATATATGTGTGTTTGCATGTATATATGTGTATGCATATGTATGTATGTGTGTGTGCCTGTGTGTTTGTGTTTTTGTATGTGTGTGTGTCTTTGTGTGTATAAGGATGTTTGTATGTGTGTGCGGGGTACACATGTGCCTGACTGGATCTCCCCCCTTCAGAAACCATGCTAAATCATTCCATCTTGCTGACTCTTTCTAATCCTATGATCCTTTGGGGAAGCAAGCTTAGACCTTACACTTTCTTTCTTTTCCTGATTCTGGCTAAATCCTCTGCAAGTCACTGTTCTCTACCCCCCACAGATGTGTTGGGGAGAAGCAACTAAGAAATACGCTCTAACTAGGACTTCCTCCGTCTATGTGTTCTTTCTCTCGTTCTCCTTCAATTTGCTTCTCATATGAGCCCCCCAGATAGAGATGGAGAGATAGCGGAAGATACAGTGAAAAAGCATGAGAAAGCCAGAGGGAGAACGAGCGAGCGAGAGATGGAAATCTGTATCTGGTCCTCGTCAGCAATTCCATCGAGGAGGATGCGTGTTTGAGACAGAAAACAGTAGAACAGTAACTAGGTGTCACTCTTTTACCAACCTTCGCTGTAACTGAGCAGAGAAGTAGGCAAAAAAAAAAAAAAAAGAGAGAGAAAGAGAATGATTTTGTTTAACCAGAAGATGTGATTTGGCTTAAGGTTCTTAGGGTTATGTTGTGTGTGTGTGTGTGTGTGTGTATTTCTTTTGCCTCTACCTAACTGCGAGACTTCCGCAAGTCATCTCTCTCGGAGTGATAAAAAAAAAAGGCTTTTTCAGCAGGGATTGCCTTTTATTTTCTCGCTTCCCCTGCAGCGAGGTAATCAGGAACCTCTCTGCGAGCATCAGAAGCCGCTACTCCATCTGGGGGGCTTGAACCGCTCCACCTCCCCTGCCTTCATCAGCTGCATGCAGTTAGTATGGTCAGCACAATCTGATCTCTGGGGTCTGGGCGGGCAGAGGGGCTGTCCCTGGCAGAGCGATATCCCCAGCTTAACAAAAGTGCCTGTCTCCTGCTGACGGTCACAGAAGGAGAGGTGAGAAGGGCTCTGGGGCCTGACAGAGCAAGCCTCTGCAACAGAACGTAGCCTTGACCATCAGTAGCCTTCATTACTCTCCTCGTCACAGGCAGTCAGGCTGGCTTTTTGTCAGCCCTGTTCAGAGAAGTCTTGTTAATTCAGCCCCGTGAAAATGGAAGTTTCATACGCATTGACATAATTAATGAAGAGGCAGGCAGCACGCTCCACCAATTAACACCACAGGGAAAAGGAAAATGGGCTTTCTTTTGGCGTCTTGTGCCAAAGTTAAGGACTGTAACACACAGCAAATAAATAGAGATGCTTTTAATGAGCCACAAGATCGAGCCGAGTAACTCAGAAAGGATGGTAGGTAAACACTGCCAACTCTTTGCACCGTTAAGAGTAATTGATGAGCACAGTTAAAAGTTTGAGGGGGGGAAAGGGACCGTCGGATGCTGCAACCAGGCTCGTTTATAAATGCATTTTCCCCTGAAAGTAACTGTTAGGTATGTTAAAGAATGTCATGTGCATTTAGAAACAAATATGATAGACTAGGCATTTTGTGGAGCCCAGAAAAATCTGAGACTTGGCTGTTCCAGAACGAATACTGTGGTGGATTTTTCACACTTGATGGGATTGTCTTTGTCAGACTCAAAGCAGAACGGGCTCCCAGCTATAGATCCCTGCCCTGACTACATCCTGGAAATGGGAGGAAGAGAATTGATAAAAGTGGTGTTGGAACCATTCCATTCCTTTCAGAAAGCCAGATGGATAATTTAATTATTTTTCTCTGTGTTTGTAAGATTAAAACATGACCTTCCACCGAAGGGTTTTTTTTTAATTGTTTCTGAAAGAGCGAGTGCATTTGTACAAAGAGGTTGTCTGACCAGAGTGAAACCCATTTGATCAAAAAATAGAAACCCAATAAGTTTCAGTAGCTATTTTAAAAGGTCTAAGTTCAGTTGGTTTTTGTTAATGTGGTGTAACTGGTCCAATTAAGCTTCATTTTGAAACTCAAGTCCCTATAGTAGAGTCACCTCTTTCCCACGTTTAACCTAAGATAATGCAATTGTGTATGCCAGGCCAATAAAACCCAATAATGTTATACACGCTACAACTCCTCCTCCTTCTCAACAGCTATAACAACACAAAGGCAGGGAATTTCTTGGTGTTATTCGAGAGCTATTTCTGAATGAATGAGAGAGAAGATTCAATACGGCGCCCCTCAGTGGACCTCAGTTCCTGCCCATCTCTCTGACGGTTGCATTGCATCATGCCGACTGTGATTCCATTTTCAAATTGTGTATCATTCATGCAACAGAGCCCTAAGCACAGGTCAACAGCTTAATCAGTTGTTGCTCAAAAAAAGACCAAGGCATCAGAATAATAGTGAAGAAACTGTCAGTCCCAAATTTTTGAAGGGTGGTGTGTTGTCACCAGCATGGTACCTTCCTAAGCAATTTTCTAAGATTTGACCATGTGTGATTTCTGTTTTGTGTGCCTACTTTGGACATGACCCTAATGTCAGATGTGTCTCTTGGAAGCTGCGCCACTACCAGTTACACAGGTACCATTGCTTCATTTTCCTTCTAGTTGAGGGTGATTACCTATACTTTTCAATTATCTGCTTGGCAAATGATTTGTGGCAGTATTTTTCAGATTGTAGTCCTGGGGCCTGCCTCAGAATCATCTTGAATGCTGGTTTTGAGTGGAGTTTCCAGGCCCACTTCTGATCTAGCATATCAGGAGAGCCCTAGAATGAACATTTTTAATGGGCACTCTGGTGTGCCCATGATCCCTTGATCTCTAAGAACATTCACATGCCATTCTACTGTCTGTCACTCATGAGCCGGTACACTTCTGGGACTCTTCTATTGGATGTATGCTTAGGAAATCTAAATGAGTTAACATTTCAAGGACTGATGAGAAAGGGACACCTGTCCAGGTAAGTACATAATCCATTATTTTCCAACTCCACCAATGGAGAGCTTGGTTTATCAGGTGTGTCTTCACTCTGTTCCTGAAAATGTTGCCAGAATGGTTTTTGAGTAACTGAGTTTTGATTTGATTGCTGTCTTTTATATTGTGCCTCATATTTTGATGTCTCCATCACAGTTCCCTGTGCCTTTTAGAGAGTGTGATTCAGAATAGCCGCTTTGCACATTATAGGGGTTCAAGAAACAGTTTGGAAATTGTCAGAATAAGGACCATACAGCCACCTGGCAAGTCTCAGAGTGCAAGGTGGCCAAATTATAAAAGGGGAATTCTAACTTCTAACTCTTCTCTTCCTAAATTATCCTCCATCCTACATACATACTTGAAAATTTCAGTGGTTACTCGCTGTCTGTTGACATTTGTTATTCCACTGGAATGGTCACATCCTTTAGAACTGAGATCTGAGAAAACAAAGATGCTGAGAATTGAAAAATTAATTGATCTTCTCAGAGAAGTTCCTGATTTAATTTAAGAACCCACAAGTACTGACGTCTCAGCATGCCCGACTACAAAATGGGTAGAAAACAATAAAATGCAGAAAAGATTTCTAGTCCTGTTTCTCTTCTCTGATGGAAAAGTAGAGAGGCAGCATTTTATTTTTTGCCATTATTAGCCAACCCATCAGTCATTTAACATTTCCTCATGAAGACACAAAGCCAAGGTTTGAATACTATGTGTCACTTCTTCCAGCTGATATTATGAAAGGCGGCGGTGAATATTCCAGCTAAAAAAAGATTCCTCATTTCAAAAGCCCAGCTGGAGGTAAGAGGGTGCCACAGAAATGACCACAGCAGAGAGGTGGATCACACACTACTGTGAATTCCCCTTTGTTCTTGTGTAGTTTACTTGAGGGCAATGAGTCCCAGCAATTAAAGTGATAATGCAGCATTTGACAGGCAAACAGGTCTAATGTACCAAGTCTCATGTTGGTTGTGTAGGTAGTTTCTGTGTCAGTCCCAATTATTAATACATTGCTCAGCACTGAGAATTTTCCCCTTCATTCTTACTGAACTGTTAGGGCATGCAGCGGCCCAGAGCTCTGTCAGAATGAGTTGTCCCCCTTGAAAAGTTGGCAGTGCAGGGAAATGACAACCTAATGCACACTAAAGCTCTCTCCATAATGGGACCCAGGGGAGGCAAGGAGCCAGCACCCATAGTGTTTATTCATCAGGGTGCTGGCGTTCTACCCTCTACTGCTTGAGTTCAAAGCTCCACTTGAAAACTGTGCTTTTTATAAGTTTTGAGCACTTGTAAGCCTTGGGTTGTTGTGCAGATTAAATGAGATAATGTGTCAGGTTTAGCCTGATGTCTGACACACAGTATGTGCTCTGTAGCAATTGTTATTAAACTGGGAAGCAGAAAGCGCTGCAAGGAGCTCTCCAAGGTACTCTCCAGGAAGAATTGCAGTGTTCCATATATAGGCATTATTCAGTGGTTTACTAAAAAGGGTTATCTGTCCAGGATCCTCACTCATTAAGTTTAGTCCAACCAGTCTTCTCACTTGTGGTGACTTTACTTCCGTGAGGGTCCCACTTGCCCAGCGTAGACTTCTTTGGTGTATGCCAGTGCCACTGTGCCTTATTCTCCAACCATTCAGCTTCCTGGAAGACTCTTGTGGGCTAAAGCCTGACTGAAGGACGGATTTCTGCTTCGATATCAGCAGCAGCCTGAGAGGTTAGCTACCAAACTCCATGAAGGCAGATCACTTGCTTCTCCAAGGGTTAGAGGTTGGAGCAAAGGGCAGATCAGCTGGGACCAAGAAGATTATCATTCATGGCCAGGTCAGCCTAAGAACTCAAGTTTGAGATCAGAGTAATGACAAGGTAAGACCTCTTAGGGGAGTCTTCACAGGTCCAGGTGAAACCATGTGTGCCTCCTATTCTCAGAGCAGGTGAAAGGATTTTTTCTCTGAGCCTAGAATTGGACAGTCAGTAGTAGAAAAGGCTTCAGGGCTGATGGGTGTTCATGGTGGGGTACCCTGACAGATGTGAAATGAGAAACCAAACCAAAGTGTCTTTTTTATTCAACCATGATAAATTAGTATTGGTAATGTTACTAATATAGTATGATAGACTATGTGTTAGTGTTTTACCTGCAGGAGGTACTTAAGAGAACTCCTGTTTTACAGGTGAGTTCACTCAGCCAAGAATTTTGCAGGACGTCAAGCTCCCAACAGGTCAGCTTAACTTCCAAGCCATGTTCTTACAGGTTATGCTATTTATTTTACTGTCTCATGCCTGGGGGTTACAGAAGTGTTGAATCAGTTCCCCACTATGTGCAAAGAGTGTTGGATGTTACGGGACATATAAAAGTGTAGAATATATAGTTTCTGCCCTCAGTAGAGCCTTCAGTGTGGAAGGAAAAAGCAAGGTGTACAGAGGCAGAGAACTTATCCCTGGTCATTTTTTTTTGTTTTCATTTTGTCTGATAGAAATGGGGACACTTCCTAAACCAAAAGGGCATTTTCCCCCTAGAAACAACAATTTCTTTATTAAAATCCATGAATCTCTCATGGCTGGTTGGTCAGCACATCTTACAATTTAAAAGTACCAAACTGAAAGTAGAAATATATCGGGAGAGGAACAGCTATTTACTTTTCAGAGTCCGTATGAACTTCTGAAATAATATGAATAATAAGTACATGATTAAAATATATTATTAATATGTATTTTTAATTTATGACCATTGGGATGAACAGTTGATTCCTTTTTTTAAATTTAATTAATTAATTTATTTTTGGCTGTGTTGGGTCTTTGTTGCTGCACACGGGCTTTCTCTAGTTGTGGTGAGCCGGGGCTACTCTTTGTTGCGGTGTGCGGGCTTCTCATTACAGTGGCTTCTCTTGTTGCAGAGCACGGGCTCTAGGCATGCAGGCTTCAGTAGTTGTGGCACATGGGCTCAGTAGTTGTGGCGCTTGGGCTCAGTAGTTGTGGCTCATGGGCTCTAGAGCGCAGGCTCAGTAGCTGTGGTGCACGGGCTTAGTTGCTCTGCGGCACGTGGGATCTTCCCAGACCAGGTCTCGAACCTGTGTCCCCTGCATTGGCAGGCGGATTCTTAACCACTGCGCCACCAGGGAAGTCCCAACAGTTGATTTCTTTCTTTCTTTTTTTTTTTTTAATATTTACACATTTTCTTTTTTTTTCCTTTTAACATCTTTATTGGAATATAATTACTTTACAATGGTGTGTTAGTTTCTGCTTTATAACAAAGTGAATCTGCTATACATATACATATATCCCCATATCTCTTCCCTCTTGCGTCTCCCTCACTCCCACCCTCCATATCCCACCCCTCTAGGTGGTCACAAAGCACCGAGCTGATCTCCCTGTACTATGCGGCTGCTTCCCACTAGCTATCGATTTTACATTTGGTAGTGTATATATGTCCATGCCACTCTCTCACTTTGTCCCAGCTTACCCTTCCCCCTCCCCGTGTCCTCAAGTCCATTCTCTAGTAGGTCTGCATCTTTATTCCCGTCTTGGACCTAGGTTCTTCATAACCACTTTTTTTTTTTTTTTTTTTAGATTCCATATATATGTGTTAGCATACGGTATTTGTTTTTCTCTTTCTGATTTACTTCACTCTGTATGACAGATTCTAGGTCCATCCACCTCACTACAAATAACTCAATTTCATTTCTTTTTATGGCTGAGTAATATTCCATTGTATACATGTGCCACATCTTCTTTATCCATTCATCTGTCGATGGACACTTAGGTTGCTTCCATGTCCTGCCTATTGTAAATAGTGCCGCAATGAACATTGTGGTACATGAATCGTATTGAATTATGGTTTTCTCACGGTATATGCCCAGTAGTGGGATTGCTGGGTCATATGGTATTTCTATTTTTAGTTTTTTAAGGAACCTCCATACTATTCTCCATAGTGGCTGTATCAATTTACATTCCCACCAACAGTGCAAGAGGGTTCCCTTTTCTCCACACCCTCTCCAGCATTTATTGTTTGTAGATTTGCTGATGATGGCCATTCTGATGGGTGTAAGGTGATACCTCATTGTAGTTTTGATTTGCATTTCTCTAATGATTAATGATGTTGAGCATCCTTTCATGTGTTTGTTGGCAATCTGTATATCTTCTTTGGAGAAGTGTCTATTTAGGTCTTCTGCCCATTTTTGGATAGAGTTGTTTGGGTTTTTTTGATATTGAGCTGCATGAGCTGCTTGTAAATTTTGGAGATCAATCCTTTGTCAGTTGCTTCGTTTGCAAATATTTTCTCCCATTCTGAGGGTTGTCTTTTTGTCTTCTTTATGGTTTTCTTTGCTGTGCAAAAGCTTTTCAGTTTCATTAGGTCCCATTTGTTTATTTTTGTGTTTATTTCCATTTCTCTAGGAGATGGGTCAAAAAGGATCTTGCTGTGATTCATGTCATAGAGTGTTCTGCCTATGTTTTCCTCTAAGAGTTTGATAGTGTCTGTCCTTACATTTAGGTCTTTAATCCATTTTGAGTTTGTTTTTGTGTATGGTATTAGGGAGTGTTCTAATTTCATTCTTTTACATGTAGCTGTCCAGTTTTCCTAGCACCACTTATTGAAGTGGCTGTGTTTTCTCCATTGTATATTCTTGCCTCCTTTGTCAAAAATAAGGTGACCATATGTGTGTGGGTTTATCTCTGGGCTTTCTGTCCTGTTCCATTGATCTATATTTCTGTTTTTGTGCCAGTACCATACTGTCTTGATTACTGTAGCTTTGTAGTATAGTCTGAAGTCAGGGAGCCTGATTCCTCCAGCTCCGTTTTTCTTTCTCAAGAGTGCTTTGGCTATTTGGGGTCTTTTGTATTTCCATACAAATTGTGAAATTTTTTGGTCTAGTTCTGTGAAAAATGCCATTGGTAGTTTGATAGGGATTGCATTGAATCTGTAGATTGCTTTGGGTAGTATAGTCATTTTCACAATGTTGATTCTTCCAATCCAAGAACATGGTATATCTCTCCATCTGTTTGTATCATCTTTAATTTCTTTCATCAGTGTCTTATAATTTTCTGCATACAGGTCTTTTGTCTCCTTAGGTAGGTTTAGTCTTAGGTATTTTATTCTTTTTGTTGCAATGGTAAATGGGAGTGTTTCCTTTATTTCTCTTTCAGAGTTTTCATCATTAGTGTATAGGAATGCAAGCGATTTTTCTGCATTAATTTTGTATCCTGCTACTTTACCAAATTCATTGATTAGCTCTAGTAGTTTTCTGGTTGCATCTTTAGGATTCTCTATGTAGAGTATCATGTCGTCTGCAAACAGTGACAGTTTTACTTCTTCTTTTCTGATTTGGATTCCTTTTATTTCTTTTTCTTCTCTGATTGCTGTAGCTAAAACTTCCAAAACAATGTTGAATAATAGTGGTGAGAGTGGGCAACCTTGTCTTGTTCCTGATCTTAGTGGAAATGTTTTCAGTTTTTCACCATTGAGGACGATGTTGCCTGTGGGTTTGTCATATATGGCCTTTATTATGTTGAGGTAAGTTCCCTCTATGCCTATTTTCTGAAGAGTTTTTATCATAAATGGGTGTTGAATTTTGTCGAAAGCTTTTTCTGCATCTATTGAGATGATCATATGGTTTTTGTTTTTAATTTGTTAATATGGTGTATCACATTGATTGATCTGCGTATATTGAAGAATCCTTGCATTCCTGGGATAAACCCCACTTGATCATGGTGTATGATCCTTTTAATGTGCTGTTGGATTCTGTTTGCTAGTATTTTTTGAGGATTTTTGTATCTATTTTGATCAGTGATATTGGCCTGTAGTTTTCTTTCTTTGTGACATCTTTGTCTGGTTTGGCATCAGGGTGATGGTGGCCTCGTAGAATGAGTTTGGGAGTGTTCCTCCCTCTGCTATATTTTGCAAGAGTTTGAGAAGATAGATGTTAGCTCTTCTCTAAATGTTTGATAGAATTCGCCTGTGACGCCATCTGGTCCTGGGCTTTTGTTTGTTGGAAGATTTTTCATCACAGTCTCAATTTCAGTGCTTGTGATTGGTCTGTTTATATTTTCTATTTTTTCCTGGTTCAACCTCGGAATGTTGTGCTTTTCTAAGAATTTGTCCATTTCTTCCAGGTTGTCCATTTTATAGGCATATAGTTTCTTGTAGTAATCTCTCGTGATCCTTGGTATTTCTGGAGTGTCAGTTGTTACTTCTCCTTTTTCATTTCTAATTCTATTGATTTGAGTCTTCTCCCTTTTTTTCTTGATGAGTCTGTCTAATGGTTTATCAATTTTGTTTATCTTCTCAAAGAACCAGCTTTTACTTTTATTTATCTTTGGTATTGTTTCCTTCATTTCTTTTTTATTTATTTCTGATCTGATCTTTATGATTTCTTTCCTTCTGCTAACGTTGGGGCTTTTTGTTCTTCTTTCTCTAATTGCTTTAGGTGTAAGGTTAGGTTGTTTATTTGAGATGTTTCTTGTTTCTTAAGGTAGGATTATATTGCTCTAAACTTCCCTCTTAGAACTGCTTTTGCTGCATCCAGTAGGTTTTGGGTCGTCATGTTTTCATTGTCATTTGTTTCTAGGTATTTTTTTTATTTCCTCTTCTATTTCTTCAGTGATCTCTTGGTTATTTAGTAGCATATTGTTCAGCCTCCCTGTGTTTGTATTTTTTACAGATTTTTTCCTGTAATTGATATCTAATCTCATAGCGTTGTGGTCGGAAAAGATACTTGATACGATTTCAACTTTCTTAAATTTACCAAGGCTTGATTTGTGACCCAAGATATGATCTATCCTGGAGAATGTTCCATGAGCACTTGAGAAGAAAATGTATTCTGTTGTTTTTGGATGGAATGTCCTATAAATATCAATTAAGTCCATCTTGTTTAATGTATCATTTAAAGCTTGTGTTTCCTTATTTATTTTCATTTTGGATGATCTGTCCATTGGTGAAAGTGGGGTGTTAAAGTCCCCTACTATGATTGTGTTGCTGTCGATTTCCCCTTTTATGGCTGTTAGTATTTGTCTTATGTATTGAGGTTCTCCTATGTTGGGTGCATAAATATTTACAATTGTTATATCTTCTTCTTGGATTGATCCCTTGATCATTATGTAGTGTCCTTCTTTGTCTCTTGTCATAGTCTTTATTTTAAAGTCTATTTTGTCTGATATGAGAATTGTTACTCCAGCTTTCTTTTGATTTCCATTTGCATGGAATATCTTTTTCCATCCCCTCACTTTCAGTCTGTATGTGTCCCTAGGTCTGAAGTGGGTCTCTTGTAGAGAACATATATACAGGCCTTGTTTTTGTATCCATTCAGCTAGTCTATGTCTTTTGGTTGGAGCATTTAGTCCATTTACATTTATGATAGTTATCGATATGTGTGTTCCTATTACCATTTTCTTAATTGTTTTGGGTTTGTTATTGTAGGTCTTTTCCTTCTCTTGTGTTTCCTGCCTAGAGAAGTTCCTTTAGCATTTGTTGTAAAGCTGGTTTGGTGATGCTGAATTCTCTTAGCTTTTGCTTGTCTGTAAAAGTTTTAACTTCTCCGTCAAATCTGAATGAGATCCTTGCTGGGTAGAGTAATCTTGGTTGTAGGTTTTCCCTTTCATCACTTTAAATATGTCCTGCCACTCCCTTCTGGCTTGCAGAGTTTCTGCTGAAAGATCAGCTTTTAACCTTATGGGGATTTCCTTGTATGTTATTTGTTGTTTTTCCCTTGCTGCTTTTAATATTTTTTCTTTGTATTTAATTTTTGATAGTTTGATTAATATGTGTCTTGGCATGTTTGTCCTTGGATTTATCCTGTATGGGACTCTCTGCGCTTCCTGGACTTGATTAACTATTTCATTTCCCATATTAGGGAAGTTTTCAACAATAATCTCTTCAAATATTTTCTCAGTCCCTTTCTTTTTCTCTTCTTCTTCCCAACAGTTGATTTCTTAAGTTGATATTTCTAGGTTTTGCAGGAACTAGATTTTCAAATAATATTTTCTACCCTGACTCCTCCCTTGTCCAAAAAGTATCAGTTGAAGAACTGGCTTAATGCAATCACCTAATAGGAAGAGGTCCACAATACTAATATTTCAATAACAAAATGGCTTATTTTAGTCTTGTTTCAAGCAAAAATTATGGAATATGTTTGGCTAAGTGTTATTAATAAAGTTTAACATGTTTTATGTCAGTATACTTACTCTATCAAGTCATTGACAGTCCCAGTGATATTTGAAATCTGCCCTTGTCAATTAGTGGAAGTGGTCATCACCCTTTTTCTATGCTGTCCCTCCCCAGGAACCTCTAGTCAAGGGGTTCTTAATCTTGCCTGCAAATTATGAAGCTGTAAAAATACTGCTGTCTGGGCCCCACCCGCAGAGCTTCTGAGAGAAGTTTGAGGATCATATATTTAGATTTTTCAGTCTAGTGTGTGTTGGGATAGGGGGAGGTCGTGTCTCCAAATGAAATTATGGTTTGGTTAAAATTAAATAGAATAATCAAAACCCAATCAATTGGGATTCTCATTTTGGGCTGGCCTGGCTCTGGGTGCCCTAGTCCTTTTTATTCAGAGTATAGCCTGAAGACCAGCACCATCAGCATCACTTACGGACTGGTTAGCAATGCAGAATTTCAGGCTCCCTCGCACACGTGAAGTTCAGAATCTGAACTTTAACATGATCCCCAGGCGATTCGGTGCACTTTGAGGTAGAGGAGCACTGCACTCGATCTCAGTGATGAGGAGGATGATAATGATGACAGAATCCTTTTTTTTTTTTCATTTTATATGCATTATTTTATTTTATTTATTGACGTATAGTTGATTTACAATGTTGTGCCAATCTCTGCTGTACAGCAAGGTGACTCAGTTATACGCATGTAGACATTCATTTTTTATATATATATTCTTTTCCATTATGGTTTATCACAGGATATTAAATATAGTTCCCTGTCCTATACAGCAGGACCTTGTTTATCCATCCTATATGTAATAGTTTATATCTGCTAGTCCCACACTCCCAGTCCTTCCCTCCAACAGAATCCTTTTTATTGAGCATCTGCTATATGTCAGGCACTAGGCTAAGACATTTTTGTGACATGCTTCTCTTTAAATTGTTATTGGAATTCAATGAGGTGATGCCTGAAAAGCAGTAAGCCAAGTGTATGATATCCAAAGTGCCAAAAATAGGTTATTATTACCTTGTTTAGTCCTTTCAATGACTTTATACAGAAGGTAATATAGTCCTTCTAATACATGTAAGACAGTTATATAAGTAACTTGCTCAAAGTTCCCAGATAGTAGATGGAAGTACTAGATGGCCAACTGGGGTCTTTCCCCAAAGCCATTCATTTTGCCTATTTGCCATACTGTAAATGGATAGAAAGTATGAATATAGATGTAAGTTTGTAGATTGTCTCCCTTCCACGGGCCACATGAGATGATGTGATTGAGCCTTGCATTAAACAATAACCAAATGGGGGAGAGTAGTGTTTTTTCCTCCAAACTCTGGTTTATGGGTGACAGAAATCCAAAAAGAACTGCCTTTAATCAAAAGTGGAAGATACTGTACTTTTAAAAACTCTGAACTTAATGTCCTAGTGGGTTTCAGTCATGGCTGGATCAAGGTGACCAAATGTGCGTTGCTGTATCTCTAGGCTCTGAATTTCTTGGTGTTGACTTTATTCCATGACACATTCTCCCTAAATGGTAGAAAGATGTTCACTGAAAATTCTGGACTGAGACCCTATCAGTTTATCAAGATCAGCATAAAAAGAGTACCTCTTTCCCAGTAGTGCAAGGCAGCATCCCAGGGATAACTCTCATGTATCCCATACCCATCCTTGAACCAATTACTTTGATCAGGAGCATAAGATATCTGGATTAGACAGGTTTAGAACCAAGGATGTATAAGACCCCATATGAACTCATAAGTTGTGTACTATATAGGACTAGGGTTGTAGTAGGAGTTTTTCTTCAAATAAATGCAAGATGTTATTCTTATCAGAAGGAGGTAGAAATTATTGGCAGATGTAGGGGACAAATGTCCACTAAAGGGCCTCAGTTAAAAGAATAAGGTAGAAAGAAGTGGAGGGGGCAGAGGGACCTGCATTGATCTCCACCTGCCTGCATGTACAGTCTGAGGACAAAATTCTGGATTTCTCCCCTGCCTGCCATAACAACTTATTTCAGCTATGCCTCCTTAGGGAGAAAGGAGCCAGCATCTGGTGGCTCTGTCTGATATTGGAACAGTGCTAAGTGCTTACATAGTTAAACCATTTTCTGTTCACAATGACTCCATAAAGTAGATCTTCCAGACTCAAACTCCCAAACCAGAAAAGGCAACACAGAGAAATTCAGCGATGGGTCTAAGGTCACAGCTAATCGGGAGGACAACCTGGTTAGTATATTCAAAACCCCTGTTCTTGTCCATTCCTCTCTGCAAATAAATAATTAAGCAAATTATGTCATTAAAATAAAATCCAAGTAGGCGATTACAAACTTGAGGCTCACAGACAGGCAAATGGACTTCATGACTTGCAGATAGTCTTTAATTTTTTCTTTTTTTTTTTTTTTGCTCACGTGGTGTGTGATGGTTGTAGTTAACAAATAACATTTTACATAAAAATATGAATTTCTGGCTTCTCCCCATCCCACCAAGATAACAAATGACTGGAGTTGAGATACGGTTGTCCCCCTCATGCTTTCTGGGTTTCCCCCAAAGTTTCCACCTGACCAGCTTCAGTTATTTATGGGAACTATTCAGCACTGCAAGTATTTGAGTTTGCAAATCCTAGTGTAATAGCATCATGTCACTTCAGTCATATACATTGCAGCCTATGCAATGTGTCAGTGCATTCCCCTGAACTGTTCCTAAATGCACCATGTGCTCCAAATTCATGCATCTGTATCTATTCTCACTGTGTGTATCTCACACACACGCACACACATACACACACACACACACACATACACACATACACAATGGAGGAATTTGCCTTTGCCTGTTCTTTTCCTTCCCTGCCCCCCTCTCATTTAGCTCTCTGCATAGTCCCTCTCTTGTAACCTTCATCTCCACAATGTAGGAATTTAGCATGCTCTCTACCCAACCATATTAATAAAGCACTTAAAAATATGCAATTTTATTCAGGATTATTTATCTAACTATCTCTACTGAAGTGCTACTTCTGCAGCTCTTTATATGCAGCAGTTTCCCTGGGGGCAGATTTAGGAGTCCAAAAACACTGACTGAAGTTCAAAGCCAAGGATGCCAGCTGCACACCCAAGTGTTCCCAGCCTAGTCATTGCAGCAGGGGGCAAAGACAGGGCACTAATGTGGCCATTTGGTCCATCCTCCTGCCCCGAGGCTGAGCTGCACCACCTAGCCTAAATGCCCAGGAATCCTTTCCTTCCTATGGCAGTTGCAGGAAACTCTTAATCTCGTAACTGCAGCTTAGTGCTTGGGAGAGACCAAAGCAATGAAGTCTGTGTTGGCTGTTTTTGCTCCTTGCCTTAATGGTGGATTAGTTCACATCTTGATTCCTTCCTTTATAGCAGCGTTTCTCCACAGTCAGACAGTTCTCTGTTGTAGTGCTCTCCTGAGCACTGCAGGGTGTTTAGCAGTATTCCTGGGCTCAGCTCCAGCTACCAATAGCATACAGTTGTGACAACCAACATTCTTCCTGACATTGACCTGTGTCCCCTGGGGCAACTTTGCCTGGTTGAGAATCACTGCCTTATAGGGACATGGCATGGATGAGCTTGAAGAGAGCAAGTGTTGTGTCTGATTTTGCTCACTGTTATTTGTGAACACACAGGAGGTTCCCAATACATATTTTATAAATGGATGAATGAACTTCCAACTGGTCAGAGCTGGAAATTACATTCATCCCCAAGGTAAAATGGAAAAACCACAGTGACTGTAATTCACATATGAGGAGGGGAATCCAGGGCTCCTTCTCATTTCCTTCTCCCACCATCATTATCAAAAGAGTTCAATAAATGTTTGCTGATTCAAAGCCTGAATCATCATTAGGACTCTCTTGAGTGGCCACTGTGTGGGAGTTCTAAATAGGTGCTATCATTTAAGTTCCTCAGTGACTCATTGAGATAGGTAATAGCAACCACATTTCACAGATTGGGAAAGTGGAAACCAGAGAGGGTAATCCACACAGCTATAAGGTAGTGGAGATTTGATTCATACCTTGGTGTGCAAGGATTCTCAGAGTCCTTTTTTCTCTCTGCACTTTATTGGCTCACTGTATTCTGTCAAAGCTCAATGAAGAACAACATGAAGAACATTAATCCCAAGGTGAAATGTCCAAGAGGTTAAGTGGATTTGACCAAGTTTCCCATTACATTTATTTTGGGGGAAAATAGATTAAAACCAGAACCCCTTGGTCATAACTTCATGTTCACTTGAAAATGAGAAGTGAGTGTTTTATAGATCCATAGCTTCACATTATCTATTGCATTGTGAGACAAAGAAGATGGATGGAGTAGGGCAAAGAGTATAATAATATTGCGAGGCTTTGTATGGAAGGGTCAAGTGAGGAGAATATGAGTTGGAAGGATGGGGGACGGAAGGCTAAGAAAGAATAACTCAGAAGAGATGTATCTAAACTGTTTTAAAAAATGGTTAAGGAGCTCAAGGAGAAATACAAAGAAGGAAGCCCTCTAAAAGGTCAGAAAAAGTAGTCAAGTAAGAAGCAAAGTAATTTAAACATAAAAAGAAAAAAGCTGCAAATACTTCTTTCATGCTTCAGAAAGCATCAGTCTTAAACCTTGCAACGTCCCAATAATTCACTGCAATCTTCTGCAAGGTACTAAAGTATTTCACAAAGACATACTTTTTCCTGCTAAACTGATGAATCCCTGAGATGGTCCAAATTTCCTTAAAAATAAAATGAAACTACTAAGCTTTCTGTACATTAACCTTAAAGAAAACGATGTGTTGGAACTTGTCCTGTAAAAGACGTATGGAAGTGGCCTGGTTACACTGTCTTGTCTCTTGTAGGTGGCTCCACTGTTCAGATATTGAAATAGGAAAATATTAGTGTCATGAGACGAAAAGAAAAGAAGGGAAGGGAAATTAAAAGAAATACCCCCTTCTTGCCATCCTTTTCTCCTCCATTCATCTGTTTACTCATTCCACTATTTTTTTTTTAAATCGGACATCTCGCCCATGTATCCGTCACTGTACGAGCTTTGAGAAATCACGGTACAGTAAGCAAAAAGAAACACAGTACCTTTTCTCCTGGGGCTCATGATCTGGGAGGTGAAGGCAAGAAAGAATACGATAATTACTCTTATGTGTGTTGGGGAAGGGTCTGTATTTCTGCATTCACACCTCATTTCTGGCTCAACATGTCGGCTTCAACAGTTGACTGATTTACCAGCCTGACTTTCAAACCCACGTATTGGGGGCACTGGATCAGCACATTAAGGAGAAAGGTGGACACATTAGGCCATAAGGAAGCAGATCTGTGTGGCAGGTTCAGCCCCCAGTCAATGTGGGAAAGGAAAGCTGGGTGGATTTTACTTCCAAAACCAAGTGATGGAGTTGGGTTCTCCTGGTGGCTTCTGGAGCTTGTTTCTGAAAATCTGTCAAGGCACTAAATATAGAGGAGAGAGCCACTTGGAGTTAAAAGTGACCTTAAGATCATGTAAATCAGCCAGCATGAATTTACACTGTTGGATTTCTGCTCTCTGGATTTAAACGTACTCCCCACTTCTTGATCAGTTTCTTGATACTCAACAGAATTACTACTGCACAGCGCAGGGCATTTCATTCCTAGACAACTGGCAGTCCTTCTTTCAGGAAAACACGTTTGTTTTTCCCCAAGTTACTGGCTGTAATTCTACCCTCTGATATATCAGGCAACCAGCCACTGGTCTTTGGAGCTGTGGGGTCCAAAAGACTTGGTTCTGAGTCCCAGCATCAGCATTTGCCAACTGTGGAACCTCAGTAAACACTCTGAGCACTAGGGGCCTTTCTGTTAAATGGAGAGTGTTTTTCAGGGTCTACTTTTCCAGAATTCAGTGTGGAGGAAGTGTGATTATCTGGATCATGTGGGTTTTGTCCACATGGTAACAAAGAGACCACTATAGCCCAAAACTCCCATCCAGCCAGCAGAACAACCCAGGAAGTTAGAACATGTTTGGTTTTTGTTATCTGGGCAAAGACAGATGGGAGGACTTGTGTTGGTTTGACCTGGGCATGCGTATGCCCTTAAAGCAGTCAGAATGAGTCAGGAATGGACTATCGTGGTTTGGTGTGACTACAGTGTTCGAGAATTCGTAAGAATAATGATGGGAGGAAATATCTGTGCCCACTATTCTGTGGCCTCTAAGAGCAAGCAGTTTACCCAGATCACTCATCATTCTAGCCAAACTTAAAAGGCAAAAAGGGGTTCTTCGAAAGGTTTGATTTGCAATTATAGAATTACCCTAGGACTCAGCAATTCCAGTGCTAGGTAGCTACCCCCAAAGAACTGAAAACAGAAATTCAAACAAATACTTGTCCATGGATGTTCATAGCAGCATTACTCACGAGAGCCAAGAGGTGGAAACAATCCAGATGCCCATCAAGGGATGAATGGACAAACAAATTGTGATCTATACACACAATGGAATATTAATCAGTCATAAAAAAGGAATGAAGTACTGACATGCTACATTGTGGATGAACTTCAAAAACATTATGCTGAGTGAAAGAGGCCAGACACAAAAGGTTACACATTGTATGATTCCACTTATATGAAATATTCAGACTAGATAAGTCCATAGAAATAGAAAGCAGATTGGTATTTGCCGGGGCAAAGGGGAAGGGGGTGAGGAGTAATTGCTTAATGGGTACAGGGTTTTCATTTGGGATGATGAAGTATTTTGGAACTAGACAGAGATGGTGGTTGCACAACATTGTGAATGTACCAAATGCCACTGAATTGTTCACGTTAATTAAAATTAAAAAGTTAAGAGTTAATTAATAGTTAAATAGTTAATTAAAAAAAAAAAAGCAAGGAAACCTAGGGTGCAGTCTTAGGGAGATTCGTAACTTGCTTGAGCCACACGTTTGTTTTGCAAAAAGGGCAAGAGATACCTATGGCTTAGGGTGATGGCGGGGTTCAAACAAGCTAATGGTTCCTGGCAGCTGCTAGCTGCTCAATAAATAAGGAACATGTAACCCCACCCACACTCCAACACACACATACGCACACTGTCACTCAAATAATTCCCATTCGGTAGAGTTACTTTGAAGACTGAGATGGCATATGTAAAAACCTTACCACATGTTGCTAGCAAATCCTATCAAATCCGCATTCCAGTATTTCTCACTAATTATTATTTTTTTCATCTCCATGTCAGTCAGGGTGCCATCACACTTTCCCAGACAACTGCGCACGGCCGCGTCCCACACTTCTATTCTCTTTGCTTACACTTGATTCTTCTCACAACAGCCCAAGAGCCCATCCTTTTTTCTTTTTTTTCCTCATTCTGATCCCATTGGCACTGATTTATCCCTACCTGGATCCATCCCAGGTGAGAAGTCACCTCTTCATAGACCTTTTCTAACCACCATTTCCAAACTCTACGACTGACTCTACGACTTCTTTATTCTTTGCCATGGCTCCCTGTTCACGTGCTTCAAAACTCTTATTACCGTTTGTAATTTTTTTTTAAATTGACTTTTGCTTTTTTATTCTTTGTCTTATTCATGAATGAAGCTCTGCCAACACAGTGCTTGGTATATAATAAGCCTTCCTATCAGTGCTTGTTAAATGAGATCCATGTGTGGAAATTATTACTATTACAGTCCTAAAATTGCTATGAAGTCTGCTTTGCCATCAAGTACACACTGATGGAATGATTTAAGGGATACACATATACTTTGCCTTCTGGATGTCCCTCTCTTTCTCCATCCTCTGCCTTTTCAACAAGGAATGAGACTTTAGCACGAGGTGACAGCCTGGTGAACTTTGAACCCTTCTTTTATTGATGATGTATGTCTCAGGGAAACATGACAACATCTGAGAATTCATTAAAGGACAGTTTTCCCTTCAACTTCTTTCTCTAGTTTATTTTGCCCAACACAATCCTATTAAGGGAAACACTAATTGACCACAAGCTTCATTTCTGCTGAGCTTAGCCAAAAAGCCAATCATTGCTCAACAGGAGCTCTTCTGACTGTTTAGCCAATGCACAAATTTCCATCTTGACTGGCTTTCCTGGTCCTAAGAGAACAGATGTGAATGTGCTGAATTCTATTTTGATATATTTCATTTTCAGCAAAACTGAGAAAACACCAAGGAGTCATATTATCATGAAAAGAGAGGGATAGTGTGGAAGTTATTCCCTGAGAATGCTTACTTTGTTTCCATTGCATTCAGCTCTGTTCACAAAAGCCTGTTCTGTTGCCCTACACCCTCATCAGGTACATGGGTCATGGCAATAAAGTTGCAAAGGAACTGCAAGTCTTCCCATGCTGAAGGCAAGTGTTCCCAGGCCAATAAACGGTAACGCTTCTGGGAGGATTCTTCAATATATGCAAATCAATCAATGTGATACACCATATTAACAAACTGAAGGATAAAAACCATATGATAATCTCAACAGATGCAGAAAAAGCTTTTAAGAAAATTTCACACCCATTTATGATAAAAACTCTCCAGAAAGGGGGCATAGAGGGAACCTACCTCATCATAATAAAGGCCATATATGACAAATCCACAGCCAACATCATTCTCAATGGTGAAAAACTGAAACCATTTCCACTAAGATCAGGAACAAGACAAAGTTGCCCACTCTCACCACTATTATTCAACATAGTTTTGGAAGTTTTAGCCATGGCAATCAGAGAAGAAAAAGAAATAAAAGGAATCCAAATCAGAAAAGAAGAAGTAAAACTGTCACTGTTTGCAGACGACATGATACTATACATAGAGAACTAGAGATGCCACCAGAAAACTACTAGAGCTAATCAATGAATTTGGTAAAGTAGCAGGATACAAAATTCACAGAAATCTCTTGCATTCCTATACACTAATGATAGAAAATCTGAAAGAGAAATTAAGGAAACACTCCCATTTACTATTGCAACAAAAAGAATAAAATACCTAGGACTAAACCTACCTAAGGAGACAAAAGACCTATATGCATAAAACTATAAGACACTGATGAAAGAAATCAAAGATGATACAAACAGATGGAGAGATATACCATGTTCTTGGATTGGAAGAATCAACATTGTGAAAATGACTATACTATCCCAAGCAATCTACAGATTCAGTGCAATCCCTATCAAACTATCAATAGCATTTTTCACAGAACTAGAGCAAAAAACTTTACAGTTTGTATGGAAACACAAAAGACCCTGAATAGCCAAAGCAATCTTGAGAAAGAAAAACAGAGCTGGAAGAATCAGGCTCCCTGACTTCAGACTATACTACAAAGCTACAGTAATCAAGACAGTATGGTACTGGCACAAAAACAGAAATATAGATCAGTGGAACAGGATAGAAAGCCCAGAGATAAACCCACACACATATGGTCACCTTATTTGTGACAAAGGAGGCAAGAATATACAATGGAGAAAACACAGCCTCTTCAATAAGTGGTGCTGGGAAAACTGGACAGCTACATGTAAAAGAATGAAATTAGAACACTCCTAACACCATACACAAAAATAAACTCAAAATGGATTAAAGACCTAAATGTAAGCGTAGACACTATAAAACTCTTAGAGGAAAACATAGGCAGAACATTCTATGACATAAATCACAGCAAGATCCTTTTTGACCCACCTCCTAGAGAAATGGAAATAAACACAAAAATAAACAAATGGGACCTAATGAAACTGAAAAGCTTTTGCACAGCAAAGAAAACCACAAAGAAGACAAAAAGACAACCCTCAGAATGGGAGAAAATATTTGCAAATGAAGCAACTGACAAAGGATTAATCTCCAAAATATACAAGCAGCTCAATATCAAAAAACAAACAACACAATCCAAAAATGGGCAGAAGACCTAAAGACATTTGTCCAAAGAAGATATACAGGTTGCCAACAAACACATGAAAGGATGCTCAACATCACTAATCATTAGAGAAATGCAAATCAAAACCACAGTGAGGTATCACCTCACACCGGTCAGAATGGCCATTATCAAAAAATCTACAAACAAACAGTAAATGCTGGAGAGGGTATGGAGAAGAGAGAACCCTCTTGCACTGTTGGTGGGAATGTAAATTGATACAGCCACTATGGAGAATAGTATGGAGGTTCCTTAAAAATCTAAAAATAGAACTACCATATGACCCAGCAATCCCACTACTGGGCATATACCGTGAGAAAACCATAATTCAAAACGATTCATGTACCACAATGTTCATTGCGGCACTATTTACAGTAGCCAGGACATGGAAGCAACCTAAATGTCCATCGACAGATGAACGGATAAAGAAGATGTGGCACACATATACAATGGAATATTACTCAGCCATAAAAGGAAATGAAATTGAGTTATTTGTAGTGAGGTGGATGGACCTAGAGTGTGTCATACGGAGTGAAGTTAGTCAGAAAGAGAAAAACAAATACTGTATGCTAATGCATATATATGGAATCTAAAAAAAAATTGTTCTGATGAACCTAGTGGCAGGGTAGGAATAAAGACGCAGACCTAGAGAATGGACTTGAGGACAGGGGGGCGAGGAGGGGAAGCTGGGACGAAGTGAGAGAGTGGCATGGACAGATATACACTACCAAATGTAAAATAGATAGCTAGTGGGAAGCAGCTGCATGGCACAGGGAGATCAGCTCGGTGTTTTGTGACCACCTAGAGGGGTGGTGTAGGGAGGGTGGGAGGGAGACTCAAGAGGGAGGGGGTATGGGGATATATATATACATATAGCTGATTCACTTTGTTATACACCAAAAACTAACACAACATTGTAAAGCAATTATATTCCAGTAAAGATGTAAAAAAAAAAAAAAAAGAACTAGCTCCTGGATGGTTTAGCTTCTAGCAAGTGTGTGTTGCATATAACACGGAGGTATAAGAGTGAGCTAGGACAGGAAATCCAATTGCTTGTAGTTCCATCCGTTTAAACTACAAAATTTACAAGGTGAGAAAGAATATCCTTGGATAGTGAAAGATAGAGCAAGAACAAAGCCACTCCCCCATAAAGAAGGGGGGCAGCCTCAAGCTTTTGTTCTCAGCCTGGAATATAAACATCGTGTTCTGGGTCACAGTCAGCACTTAAAAATGAAGTTTTCTAGATGCAAATGATCTAATAATAATAATAATAAAGAAAAAAAAAAGCAAACTTGCTGTCTCACCAAATCCTTCCCAACACCTTGTCCTGAATGGAGAAATCAGAAGTCTGTAATAGACTACATTCAAAGTCATTTTCAATTTCCAAAAACAGCAAGGCACCCCATTTTGGTACATGGATGTTTTTCAGCATTTAATAGAGAGAAATTTCATATATCCCATGAGAATTATTCACAAACATCTCCCAATTCCATTTTTAGAGACCTATTGTAGACTTGCTTTTATAGCTATAGCTTGGATCCAAGAAATTTATTTCTCCTGCTGCAGTCCAAAAAAGGGACTGTCTAATGAGTTTTTGCTAGGCGAGTCAAAGTGTCATGGTGGAATTCTTCTTTGCAAGACAGGCTTCACTGGAAGGAAGAATGTAAAACAGCAAAGGTTCTTTAAGAGGCATATAAATCTATGTTTCACTAGTAGGCACACTAATAATAAACGTTGTTTTGGCATCCTATATTTTCAAAGTGCTTTAAAGTGTTGGCATTCCTTAGAAGGAGGGAAGAGTTCTGAGATGTGCATTTTCATTTCACATTTAAAAGATGGGTCATACAGAAAGTCAGCAACTTGTTCAAGATCGCCAAAGTGGAGGAACTAGCCTGACCATCCCCAGTGGAATTTCTGGCTCTTGGCTTAGAGCAGGGTGTATATCCAAGAGGCAAAGGGAAGAGATCTGGCTGACTACGCTGAAAAGAACAGATAGAGAGGTACAGTAGCAAAACGTTTTGGTTGAGAGATCTTTATTTCTAAAATGTAGATGTAGTAAACTAACAAGGAGAAGCTGGTGATTTTCAACACTGTTTGAACCTTCCTAGCTTTGTCAGTTATATACAAGGAATGGAAACATGCATAGTGGAAAGCGGAGAGGGACTGCCTTTCGCTCTTTTGAGTTGATGTCAGCCACGTCTGGGGATGAACAAACCTTTTTGAAATGAATGTGACAATGCCACCTCATGTGGCATTAAAAATATCCTGTTGTTGGGACTTCCCTGGTGGTCCAGTGGGTAAGACTCCACGCTCCCAATGCAGGGGGCCCGGGTTCAATCCCTGGTCGGGGAACGAGATCCCACATGCATGCCACAACTAAGAGTCCACATGCCGCAACTAAAGATCCTATATGCTGAAACTAAATACGCCGCAACTAAGGCCCGGTGCAGCCAAAATAAATAAATAAATACTTAAAAAAAAAACAAAACATCCTGTTGGAACTTCCCTGGTGGTCCAGTGGTTAAGACAACTCTGTGCTTCTGTTGCAGGGGGCACAGTTTCAATCCCTGGTCAAAGAACTAAGATTCCGTGTGCAGAGCAGTGTGGCAAAAAAAAAAAAAAAAAAAAAAAAAAAAAAGTCCTGTTGAGGGATGGAGAGAAGCCCTCCTGTTTTCCTTCCTGGCAATCTATTCATTAAAACTTGCTCAATTAAAAAAAAAAAAAGTTTAAATCTAAGTAATATCCTGTGTCAGGCTGCACTAAAAATAAGGCTTTATTATCACCATTCCAGTTTTTACAGTTGAGGGCTATTAATCAATGAGGCAGTGTAGATCCACATGAATACTGATTACGGTCTTGTTGCCCTCCTGCGAATGCTTTCTCTTAATGACAGCCGATTTCAGTATTCATTGGGAAAGGTGTATTTTCTGAATTGCACTGTAGCTCATTAGTGACTGAAGGGATTTAGGTAGAATGGGGGTATCTTGTTTAAGTCAACCCTCAGAGCACAGAGATACAGGCTATAGCCTATCCGGGCTGTGCTCAACTCTTCAGCCTCTCAGAAATTCAAGCCTTTTCTTGTTTGTGTTTTATATTGGACACCTAAACAAATTAAGCATTCATTTTCTCGTATTTAGTAGCTCAAAACTCAAAGCAAATATTCAAGTGTTGTACTTTAGATCTGTAAAGGGAAGCCCCAAATACCCAATATTCAGGGTGAACCAGGGTTAATAGGACCTATTTAACACCATATTGCTTTAACTCAATTTCGGGAGAGAAGAATGTCACATATGCAAAAAGTAGAGCAGTTCTCCCCTTCTTGTTTTATCTAGATCCCGTATCCTCTCTGCAGTGGTTGCGAGACTGCACAGCGCACAGCCACCAGCTCTCTCTCAGCTGTTGTAAAATCTGGCGGAATATCTTTCTGCTCCGGAGCTCCCAGATGCATCCATCCCGTTGCCCTTAGGATCCTACTTTTGGCTTTTTGGCCGTCTGTTTTTGTAATCACGAACATGTGAGCTGATTTCTCTAGACTGGGAACAGCTTCCCCTTTGTAAGGTATTGTAGCCCACTTCCCAAATACTGATATTCTATGTGGCTTTTGGTAGTCATTTTTAGAAGTGATAGAGCAACTTGCTGCTTTTAAAATCCTCGGCCGCAGCAGGCATGCCTCAGGGTTCAGTGCCCTGAATTATTCAACCATCATTGAAAATGCAGTCGGTGCTAAGGAAGAGTCTGGTCATCGTATCTGGCTTTGTCCACATGCCTGTTACTCAGCAAATGGCAGGGTCATCGGAAGCACACGTGGGGTGTGAGTGGTGGTGAAAAGTCTAGGTTTCTTTCTCTCGTATGCCTGTTGTTGGTAGGACATTGACATGCATGAGCGACCGCCTCTGTTGTGGTTTGGATACCAGGTGGATCTAGGGCTGGCTTGGGAAGAGGCGAACCGTTGTTAACGTAGAGGAGGTTATTGCCTCACCCATCAGCCAGATTCAGGAGATGTGGGGTTTGGGGGCAGCCAGCTGCTTCCCAAACTTTCCAGGGACAGCAACACAGCAGCCAACACAAATGTCAGTGAGATAGGCCAGCATGCCAGATGCCATCACAGAAAATAACTGCCCCTGTCTGGCATCTGGGTAACTCGCCTTGTCATGCAGAAGACTGCACACTCGTCTCCTGGTCCAGCTGGGACCATGAGCCCCTCTGCCCTTCCTTCCTCCATGCCCTCGGAGCATTTGGATGCATCACCAGAGAGTAGAATAGACTCCGGCCATGCCCTTAGTCAAGTTTTCTGTACATAACAATGATAATTAGTCATAACAATACAAATGGATCCTTACCTAGCTCAGTCTATGGACCAGGCACTGCTCTAAATGCTGCACAGATTGTAACTCATTTACATATTTGTTTTCTATCTACATATCTCATTAGCCTAAAGCAGAATGCAATGAGCAAAGTAAAACAGCAAATAATTCAGACACCAGAGTTGGACTAACTGGCTTAATATCCCAGTTCTGCCTCTTTCCATGTGTGACTTTGGAAAAGCAATTCTGCTCTCTGCACCGGCGCCAACTTACCCTTCTATAAGTTCCTGAAAAAGATCCTGCTGCTTGCCTCCACACGGCCTTTGCACGGGCTGTTTCCTCTGCCCAGAACATTTACCTGGCCCTTTCCTAGATGAATTCTCCTCATCCTTCAAACCTTGGCCCAAGCATCACGTTATTAGGGAGCCCCACTTCTGTCTTCTCCCTGCCTTTCAAGTCTTCCAAATTCAAAATCTCTTACAAAATGCATATGCATTTCCTTCCACTATCCTTTTTCTTTCTTGTCATTCCTAAAACACACTGTTTTATACCACCATGGGGCTACTTCTCCTTTTATGTAGGGACTTTAGATGCTGGGATGTTATCCGGAAAAGATAGAATCAGCTGGGTAAAGCCTCAGAAAAAAAAAAGTGCATTAAGTGACCTGTCAAGCTCATTTCATGTGTATGAAAGAAAAGGTGAAATCAGAAAACACTGGGATGTTTTGAGGCACTATTACCCCCTTTTAAGACTGTAACAATACACTTGTCTTAGATTTGAGTATCATTTTACTATCCTGGACCCTTGATATAGACACCTAGCTTATTCGAATGTGCTGAGGTTTTATGTGTGTTCCTTTGAATCAGCAATAGCTCATTTAAGAATGAAAATGGGGCATGCGGCTTGCAGGAAGAAAATAGATGTCGTTTATATTCATCTGGCTACTTGAAATTACTATCAATACTTGAACTGAGTCTATATAGATCAATATGCTAAAGAGAAAATTTCTCAATACTGACTAATATTTTAATTGTCATGGAATTCCAAAAACTTCCTACTTGTTGAAACTATAAGACTTTATAATAATAAACATTTATGGAACATTATATATCAGACATTGATCAATGAATTTAAACGTATTCATTGGTCTCCATAAAATACTTAGTCATGCTTATAAATCATCATTCATATTTTGGAGATGAGGAAACTAAAGCACTAACATTTTATTTTTAAATCTCCATTTGATACATATAATGTGTGTGAAAGATGAATGTTAAAGACAAAAGACAAGTATGTTACTTATTGTATTGATTCCTATTACGGATATTGTTTTCTTAAAATTTTTCTCCCAGTAAGGAGATTTTTTTGAAAAGCACAAACATTTTTCTTAATGTGACATTTTACTTTTTTTTACCACCTAGCCTGGCAATTGCCTTAGCATATGGCAACATCAGTTCTAGCTATGATGAAAATTAAGCCATAAGGTTGGGGTTAGAGAAGCAATTTTTTTTATTATGAAGTGCAGTTTTTTGTATTTATATCAGATTGCCATTTTGGGTTAGGAGAGCCAAGAAAGAGTATCTGTTGCAGTTGGAAAATGAGAAACCCACTAGAGGACTGGTTATTCAGAATCCTGAAACAAATTGCCCCATCTCTAAAATAAATCGCCACAGAGTTTTCATACTCATTAGCTGAATCCTGGCACCTCCGTTTCGATGCTGGTATTTATTTTAATTCCGCTCAGCTTGAGTAATGGATGTGGCCCAGGCAGGGATCAAGTCACCTCCTGGCCCCTGGAACTGTCTTGGGAAAAGCATGTGATTCCCTGTAGTATTAGGGAATTTGAAGTTCACTGGTTAAATTATGCATTCCAACATCTAAATGTGGTTGTTTAATTAAAGCCTTTGGTTCATTCAAGCTGACTAACATGTTTCTGGGCAGGATGTTTCAAAAGTTATTAAAATTTCATAGCAAATACTTGTATGGCATGGACCTTTCTGGATTTGGTTTGGGTTGGGGCATTGTGAGAGATTTCTTTAAAATGTTTTGTTGTGTCTGGTAGTTTTAGTAAAGAAAAACTATGTCTCTTCTCTACCTCCATCAAGTTTTCAGTAAGAGTGCATTATGAATAAATCCACATCTGGAAGACAAATATGATACAAATGGGTAGATTCAATTGTATCAATATATATGCATACACACAAACACAAGTATACACACATACACATACACATGCATACATATGTCCATCTCCACATTCTTCTTCTATCTCTTTCTCCTGATATGGGCAGATAGATATAGATATTGATATATTGATAGACAATACATGTGTACATAAACACACATATATGTATATGTAATATATACAGTTATATTGGTGGGTTAGATGTATATATATGTGATATGTATATATATATATGTGTGTGTGTGTATACATATACAGAAATAGGTATATCTCTCTGTGTGTGTATATATATTTAGAATTCCTCAACCTCAGTGCTATTGATACTTTGGATTGAGAATTCTTTTTTGAGGGGGAAGTCTGTCTTGCACATTATAGAAAGTTTAGCTGCATCCCTGGCCTCTACCTACTAGATGCCATTATCACACACATCCCAGTCATAACAATAAAAAATGCCTCCAGGCACCGCCAAATGTCAGGGGGAGGGATTGCCACCCCACCCCGTATGAGAACCACTGTTTGTTCTCTGCTACACACGTACAAATGCACTCATGTACGTGTATATTATATATACACTCCAACACAGAGAAACTATGGTTTCACAAGTAGCTTATCAGTGGGCTGACAGCAACATTCACCCAACATTCAGGGACATGACTGCACATAAATGACTGAATAAAACAAATGAAAAAATAAATACCTAATAACAGGCATAGTATATCATCATGGGAAACGCAGGTGTCTTTGCCGCAGACACAAGGGCTGTGCCACATGATGGCTGTGTGGCCTTGGGCAAGTTAACTAGACCTCTCTGAGCCTTAGTTCCCTCATCTATGACATCATGGTTATTTTGCAAAATTTATTGCAAACAACGGTGCAGAAGAAGGCAGAAAGCAGGTAAGAGATAAAATGCAGATAAAATGCAGACAAGGAGAAGCATTCCCAGTGTCTGGGCATGAGAAGAATGATTGGAATGCTGGAGGGCTTCCTAATACCCTTTTCCTGAATGTATGCTACTCCCCCAAGGAGGGCCAAATCCTGTCAGATTTCTTCCAAGGTGAGCTGGCCACGGGAGGCTGTAGAACCCACTGCCCACTTAGAGAGGCTGTCCATGTAGGTTGAAGGGCTTCCTGGCACAGGAAAAATTAGCCCTTTCATTTTACCACTTGCTGAATTCATGGAGAGGATGTACCTCAGCCTGCACCCTCAGTCACACACACACTGGAGAAATAGGATGCTCGGGACTGCATCATGGCTTGAGCATCCGAAGGTCCCCTGGCCATTGGTTGGGAATAAGCCGAACAAACCATCAGAAGAACAGCTTCACGACGCCCAGCCCTCAGTCAATTCACTCAGACATTAACACTTCTTGATTTGCATCCCTCCGCCTGTTGGACTGGATTTGTGATTGAGGCTCTGGCCACGTGTATGGCTGATATGGTTGGACTGACCAGTCGTCTGATAGAACTGACTAAAGACCTCAGCCAAGTGGTCTACCTGTTGATTCAGACCTGATTGTCTTGGCCAGATACGGGTTGTGCCAGTGGGATCGTTGGGGGTCTGTGGTCAGGTGCAAGGGACGCTTCCTGTCCTGCCTGTGGGGTCATGTCTGCCCTGCATCTTTACCACCCTCATCTTATTCCTTCTTTTCTTTTCTTGCTCCTCCTCTTGCTTTTGTGACTTGATTTTCAGAATGTCAAGCTCTGGCAATCTTATTTAATATAAATAGATAGTATAATAATGTATTCTCTTTGTCATTAACTTAAAATGTTAGGAATGCCGATATAAAATACACTTGAAGGTTTTCATTAAAATTGTCACACAGCCAGTATTAAATCAGAAAGTGAATGTTCAGCGAACATTTATTGATCTCTTACCACGTGCCAGCAACTATGCCAGCACTTGGTATGAATTCAGCTCACTTATCTTCCAAACAAGTCCATGAGTTATGGGTTGACATTATCATTGTTTTGTAGATGAGGAAAAATGAGGCTCAAAATGTTCACACAGGGTGCGGCTGAGCCAGAGGCAACGGCAGGCAGTTGACCCCATACTCCTTATTTTGAACGATGATGCTGTATTCTTGGATTTCACATGATCGAAGATCTTAATTTCAATGTTAGAATCAGGAGACCCTCTGAATCCACATAGAAAACTCTGTATGTGTGTCTAACGTGCTTTTTCTTTTTCTTGTACAGGATGTTCATAGCTTGTAAGTCAATGTCTCAAAGTGGTCTTTGTGTTCTCAGCAGGGTTAAAAATCATGATTATACAGGCGCAGCTCATTTTATTATGCTTTGCTTTATTGCACTTCACAGGTATGGTGGTTTTTACACATTGAAAGTTTGTGACAACCCTGCATCAAGCAAGTCTGTGGGAGCCATTTTTCCAAAAGCATTTGCTTACTTCATGTCTCTGTGCCACATATTGGTAATTCTCATCATGTTTTAAAACCTCCATCAGCAAAAAGATTATGACTCGCTAAGGACTGAGGTGATGGTTAGCAATTTTTAGCAATAAAGCATTTTAAATTAAGATATGCACATTGTATTTTTAGACACAATGCTATTGCACACTTAACAGACTACAGTACTGTGTAAACATAAGTTTTATATGTACTGGCAAACCAAAAAAATTCATATGACTTGCTTTATTTCGATGGGCTGGAACCAAACCTGCAATATCTCTGAGCAATGCCTGTATATTAAGACTTTTTTTCTATTTCATAGGTCATTCTCTGGCTCAATTTTAGGCAGCAGTATTGTCATCAATATAGATATTGATATATTGATAGACAATACATGTGTACATAAACACACATATATGTATATGTAATATATACAGTTATATTGGTGGGTTATATGTATATATATGTGATATGTATATATATATGTGTGTGTGTGTGTGTGTACATATACAGAAATAGGTATATCTCTGTGTGTGTGTATATATATTTAGAATTGCTCTCCAGCCTTGTCTCCATAGGAAAAAAATAAATAAAAGTAAATACACACCCATGGAAATGTATCTTTCATCTCCTTTCCAGAATGTGTTCTAGGAAAATGCCAATATATCCCACAAGAATTTAAAACCCTACTGCTTTATATTAACTATGCTTTAGTATTTACAATTGTCTTGATTTGCAAAGTTGCTAGCGCTTGAGCTTCTTCAAATCCTGAAGATGCAACTTCTCAGGCCAGGCTGGACCTTTTCCCTGAGCGAGCCACTTCAGCGCGTATCTCTGTTATTCCTTGTCATATTGAGATCAAGTTTGGCCATCCCCTTTGCAAAATCATATTCAATTTTCTTAAGTGGGACTGTGTTTTTGGCAGGCTTCCACGAGAATCTGAGCCAGCAGCCACTTTCGGTTGCGGTGCTGTGGAAGAACGGGCACTTCAATCAGCACACAGGGTGTTGGCCTAGGGCTCCAGTTATAGTGAATATTCAACCGAAGTCACTGCTGAAACATGTAAATCTCTGGCTTGTTATCCATGGGTTCCCTCCACT
The DNA here is from genome assembly GCF_949987535.1 of Balaenoptera acutorostrata. Taxonomy (NCBI): domain Eukaryota; kingdom Metazoa; phylum Chordata; class Mammalia; order Artiodactyla; family Balaenopteridae; genus Balaenoptera; species Balaenoptera acutorostrata. Next base: position 33,646,183 of record NC_080078.1, on the reverse strand, counting down.
TCTCATGCACTTTCCTCTAATTTCACATATCGTGGAAAGATCAGACGTATGAACCCAGGAGCTGGGAAGTGATTGTACTTAAAGGAGGCAGCCTGGGTCATAAAACATATGACCATCCTGGTCTAGTGTTCATGATAGCGATAAGGATAGATATTCTTCTACAATAAGAAAAATGCAGTATCACATGGGAAGCTAACTGGCTACTGAGCCTCCAGGTTAGGGTCACAGGAGGGAGTGATAGGGACCGTGGCAGAGAGGAGAGCTCAAGTTCATCTAACTCTGACAGCTGCTGTTCAGCTCCAGGGCACATTCTGACATAGGAATATGCCAGATTTTCTGGGTTTTTTTCAAGAAAGTCTAAAAATATGTTTTAGATAAAATCTCTCCATTTAAAAATATGACTTCTGATGTCATTCTTTATACCTTACCTGAGCCAAACAAAACATACCTGTAGGGGGGAGGGTCAGTGTGCTCTTTGGGTCACTGGTTGGAGACCAGGAGAGAACATTCTGATTTGAAAAACATTTTTCACACTCAAAAAAGAAAAAAAAAAAAGAAAGAAAAATATTTCAAAATCTGGCCTTTATAATTTTTCTGAGGGTAGCACATCAATCTTTTGGGGTGCTACACCAAGGCTGAAGCAGGTAGACAAGTGTGTATAGTCTTATATTTTTATTTGTTTGTTGAAAGTTGTCTGCTTACTGGCTTAAGGATTCTCAGGATCAAAGTTAAGTTGGTCTTTTTTTTTTTTTTTAAACTTCAAGTTGACTGTCCATTAATCTTTCATAGGGCCTTAGACAATACTTCATACACTCATGCAACGCTTCCCAATTTACCAATTACTTTCCCTTTGGGTTTATCTAATTTAATCCCTATAGCCTTGCAAATTGATACTCCATTCTCCCAGCCCATTGTGACTTGAAACAATTCAGCAAACACAATTAGCCCATCCCTGGGGGGAAAAAAATGTATAGATTTCAGTGTAAATGTAAATTTCTTTTTCGACTACAAGTGCGGCATAAATTATCACCCACCTTAGGCGAATGACTAATTCACAACTGCTAAGTGTGTTTTTAATTTTTACTCTAAGCAAATATTTTGAGAGATTTTTTCACAATTTAGTTTGGTCTCTAATCTGGTAAATGTTTTGCTCAGGCATGCTGAAGCCAAGTCTATTTTAGAATTAGGGAAGTTAGGACTGCTTTTGAATTTGAGACGCAATTTGGAAACAATCCTCAGCTTCTCCGTAGCCGCTGCCCTATCCAATCCAACCATCTCCCACCTGGACAGCACCAACAGCCTCCTTCCCCATCTCCCTGTCTCCAGCCTTGCTCCCTGAAGTGTGTCTGCGGCAAAGCAGCCATGGAGATTGTTCTGAAATGATAACCAAAATATTTTTTTTCTTGTACCTCCAGTGGTCTGGTGGCTTCCCATTGTAACCAGAATTGAATCAAGATTCCTTTTTAATGCCCACAGGCTCTGAGCCTTGATCTTATTTCTCTCCACTCTCCCCCATGTAACTGCACTCTCCACTGTGGTCTCCTTCCTTTTCCAGAAACTTACCAAGTGTATTCCCATCCTAGGGCCTTTGCTCTTGCTCAGCTATTTACTGTCATCGTGTATGGTCACCTGCTTCTTTCTCTTTACTCAAGTTTAATTCAATGATCCCTTTTCTGTCCTCCCTGCTGAAATACAACCCTTGAAGTTCATGGGGTTTTGTTGTGCCGACTGCTGTATTCTCAGCACCATGGACAGTGCCTAGATATTAGGTTCAATGACTGGCTGTCTGATTCATCAAAGTAGGCTTCAGCATGAAGGCTTTATTTTAGAGTCAAACCAGAACTCCAGTTCTTCCATCCACTAGATGTACAAGTTACATACCCTCCCTAAACTTTGGTTTTCCTACTTTAAAATAAGAATGAGAACAATACCTCCCTCATTAGGAAACTTGCCTGTATCCTTTGCTACTGCTACCTCACAATCTCAGAATCTGTCAGGCAACAGTACGCATTTATTTAGCTCATGTGTCTGGAGTACCATGGGGACTTTGGTTTAGGCTGGACTTAGTCTTGTGTCTGCAGATGAGCTAACAGCTGCTGATCTACGGGGCTCAGCTTGGGAAGGGCTCTGGTCCACGTGTCTCACATCTCCTCCTGGGAGTAGCAGGCCAGCTCAGGGGTGTTCTCATGGTGATGGGAGTTGCATAAAAGAACAAGCTCCATCGTACAAGCACCTTCAAGCCTTCGGCCACATCACACTGGCTACTGGCTAACATACCTTAGCCAAAGCTAGTCACACACTCACCCACAGCCAAGGGTGGGGAAGTACACATTCTGAAGGTGGGGCAGGAGTTAATATCTCTAACATCAACTAAGAATTGAACAGTATAATGGGTTTTAAGCATTAGATATATTAATAGATGCTCAACAATTGTTACTTGAAATTATTATTAATAATAATTTTTTTCCTATAAAATCAAATGCATGACACTTTCAGTATTATATGAGCCTAAAAATTAGTTTTATGTTAAGACAGCTATAAGCTCATGAGTCATACTTCAATGAATTTTATCCTGACACAGCAATTTTGTGATTTTAGGAACACATTAGTGACTGTTTATTATTATGAATCTCTCCATTCAGTTGTCATAGAATATGATAAACACAGCCTCTTTAAATTCAGGTTATTGTATGTTTTCATTACAGGGGGCAAACTTGGGGCTGTCTGTCTAGGTATTTTAGAATGTAGTTCTCAAAGGAAGAACAACTCCTGATTTGGGAAAGTGGCGTGAAAAAAAAGGTGAACAAATCAGAGAGAGACGAACTCTAGGTTTTGAACCTTGGTTTCTTCATCTGTCATTTGAAGATAGTACTAGTTCTGTCGTAGGGTCCTTGTGACCATTAGAAATATGACGTACAAAGTACTAACATGGTGTCTGGCACGTGGATGGCTCCCCAAATCCGTGCTCCTATCCTACCCACTGTTGCCTCCCTTCCCTTCTCATAAAGGACAGCATTGGTGACTCTTCACAGTTATTGGCACTTTTTAGTAGGATGTCCTATGTGGGCAGAATACATTCGATCAGCATCTTCTAGCTGTATCTTTCCACATCTTCTCAGCCTTGGGGGGAAAAGGTGGTCTGGATCAACAGGGACTTTCATGCTTAACACTTGCTGGCTTTGTTGGCTGAATTAGAAGCAGCTTTACTTAATTTTAGCCATTATCAATGGTTTTATCTGTTATCTCAGCCATGACCCAACCTTCCCTCCAGAACCAGGCATTTCTTCTTTCTGGAGAGCTAACTTGTTTTCTACCCTCCCACCTCCTTCTTACAGAAGCAATACCAATGTATTGTAGAAAATCTGGATACTGCAGATATGCACAAAGAAGAAAATTAGAATCGCTTGGCATCCATCATCCAGAGATAATGTGTGTTAACATTATAGTTCATTTATTTTTCTATATGTCTAGATCTAAATGTACCAGGAAAACTGCTATTTGTGACAATGGCCTTTGTGACAGCTCAGTTATCACCTATTTATAATATGTATGTCTCATCTACCTATATGGAACAAGGCAGAGTTGCTATGTATAGCTGCCTCCAAAAGAGGAACGATGTCTGCATCCTGTTCATAGAAAGGCCCTTTGTCTGTGGAATCCTGGATAGGTCTGATTTTGGGAGTTTGGGGGTTTGGGAGTGGGAGCCAGAGAGCTCGGTGCTCTGTATAATAGAAGGAGGAAAACGTAGAGTTCCGGGAACTGGGCTGACAGGAGATGGGGAGAGGGCAAGAGAGGTGGGAGAGGGAAAGGATGGAACTGAAGCTGAGGAGGACAGACAGCTCAGGGTTACGGGGTGCAACCTTCTCCTGTGACTCCAAACCTTCAGGAAAGCTGGCTGTGCTCTCAGATGCTTTGCAGGGGTGGATCAGTTTCTATTTCTCTTTTTCCCTTCCGTTTATTTCCTTTTCCTTTGCTTCTTTTCTTTGTTTTTTTGATGGACCCTGCAAATGGTGCAGTAGAGAGATAATAAATATGATAGGAGGATCCTGGAGGGCAGAGAAGGCGATAGGAACAAAAGCCACTTGGGAATTTGCAGAAACCTGGGAAGGTCTTTAGGCTCCCAAAGGCCATAGCAATTAGAGTTTTGCATCAATTTTACCTACATCCACAAAGAGAAAGGATTTTCCTCTCTCTTTCTGGGTTCTCCTCTCTCTTTCTCTCTCCCGCTGCTCAACACATTGTATATCAACTGTACATACGTACGCGAATTTTCAGTGTAACTGTATATTGTGGGAAAGTTTGTTCTTCAGAAAGCTTCTTTCTATAAAAATAGGGTGGTTAGAATAACATAAGGGCTGAAGGGTAAACCACTGGATGGGTACCAGATCTTATTTTTTTCTCCCACAGTCCACAGTTGCTGAGCTTTTGTGTTATATCCGGTTTTTCACCACAACAAGTGGATAGTGATGGGCAACTGTGTGTCTATATCTTAATCACACCTAGGACTTCCCCTGGAATCAGTCCCTAGGAGTGGAAATACTTGAATAAAAGGTTATGCAAATGTTTAAGCCTTTTGGTACACATTGTTAAATTGTCTTTTCAGAAAGGTTAAACCAATTTACACTCTCAACAGTAGTGTTTCAGAGAGACTCTTTCCCCAAATCTCCTTTAATAATGAAGAGTAGCATTAAAAAATCCTTTCCAATTGCCAGTTTGGCAAAATATATTGACTAGAACCTATTTGCTTTACATTTATTTGATAACTATTAAAGTTTGTCCTTGTTTTCCCTCCATATGTTCTTGGACCAATCATGTTTCTTGTTCTGGGAAAATTCTCTTCATGTCTTTTATTGATTTTTTGAAAGTTGTGTCTCTATTTTTCGTTTTTAAAATTCAAACATGATGTTTCTGAACGGTAAGAAAAAGCACGATTTCACTTAGCAGTTGTTTGTGGATTAGCCATTAGGGTGCAATCCTACGGAATCATCTGGGAGAATGGGATGCTTATATTTACAGTTATAGTGATGGCCATCATTGTCGACATGATGATTAAAAGTTCTGGAGCCAACTTTTCTTCATGTTTGTCTTCTCAGTGAAAGTCTTCCTAATTGAGCCTCTCAAGTAGGCTGTTTTATTCCCTCAGCTGCCTCCCCAACCACTGTGCTTATACTTACATGTTCTTCTGCTTAATTAATTTTTACCCCCTCCCTCCAAGAAAGTCAGCTGCCTGAAGGCAAAGACTCAGATTCTATACCCCAGGCACCCGGGTCATAATTCAGCAGACTCTGAATACATTTAGATGAATACATTTTACCAATTGACTGTGGAAGAACATCATACTGTGTTTCTCAGAATTTTTATGTGCCCAGGGCATTTGTATATGAAAGCATTTACCAAGAAGGATCACACTGGGTGTCACCTTTTATGTCAATCTGCCAAAGAATCAAGCTTTAGGAGGTTGGCGTTCTCCTGGCTATTCCCCTTCCTTTAATGAACTGGGGGCATTGAGTGATTCTTAAAGAGACTCTTGAAGGAAAATACACAACGCCTACAATATTTGGTGGTGAGAAGTAATGTGGAGAAGGATGGTGTTTACTAGGATACTGGAGACATAGCTACTGAATTTGGAATTCAGAACAGGAAGAGAAGGGAATTTATTTTCCAGCTCGGAGGCCAGATATGGGAAGTTCCCTTACTTAACCAAAAAGAAGGAAAGCACTGGTTCTCCCTTGGAAGGTTTTTGTTTTTTTTTTTTCAATTGCTTCATTCATTCATTTGAAATTTGGAATTTCAATCCCTCCCTCTATTGACTTGAAAGTAAGTGGAAAGTAAGTGGAAAATGGAACTCGTAAGCTAACTGGAAAACACGTTTCAGTCACCATTCCATGTATGCTGATTGCAAGAAAAGGTTGTACACTTGACTAGAGCAGAGGTGTCGGTCTGAAAGCCCAGAGGCTTTTTGTGCTTTGTTGCCTTCCAGCTGCTTCAAGTTTGAATTTGGTGCCAACATTGAAAACTCAGGAATTTGTACATAGACATTTAGATTTCTGGTTTCTTATTAGAAATCAGATCTGGCAAAACAGGGCTGCTCTCCAGCACCACAAGGAACTGTTGGGCTTTGGTAGCTGTTAAACGCTTTGGGTGTGTGTGAGCTCTTTAGTTGCCCATGCTACTCATTGATGAACTTGTTTCAGAGCTGATCTTTTCCATTAAAATCCTTTCTCTAATTTTGGTCACAAAGCAAACCCAAGAGATTTTTAGGTTAGCTAGTATTATTTCCATTTTAGATGAAATTAAGTCATTTTTTGCTAAAGTTATATAGTAGGAAGTGTCAAATGCGGGATCTGAACCCAGGTTTCTGGCTTTAGACCAAGTAGCCTTTCCACTGCTGTAACTTCCTTCCCATATTTGTCAGAGCCATAATCTTAGATCCTCCCCAGTGTGTGTGTTTGTGTGTGTGTGTGTGTGTGTGTGTGACTACACACATTTTGTCAGTTTTTTAAACATGCATGCACACATTTTAAAAGAAGTTCAGCATCTTAACCTCTGATAATAAGCCCTTCTGGGTAAACAAGCGTTCTGCATCTTTCCCCTCTTCTTTGTTTACTCTCTTATAATAACTTCTTAAACACAGTGTTGCTGGACTCAGCAAACATATCCAGGTCAATCTGCTTGCATTCTGACAGTTCTGTTAAACAAAGTGTAATCCATACTTGTCTTGTTTCTTTGTGAGAAGCAAGGACCAAGACCAAAGAGGGTGTGGTTCACAGCTGCTTCTCCATTCACAGGTATATTCCTGGGGGAGAAATGGACAAATCATTCAGTCAGTTCTGTTAGGAGAAGCTGCTCAGAAACTCATGTCAATGCCAGTGGCCTCAAGGCTGAAAAAGCAGAAAATGCCAGGCTCTGGTTTCTGCTTCTGCTTTGCGTGGTGCCCTCTGGTTTAACAACCAAGCAAGGCTCCTCATAGCCCTCAGGGTCAAGTCTGAGCTCCCAAAGAGTCTTCAGAATTGAACCTCCACCCACCTCTCCAGCCTTGACTCTCACCATCCCTCCCCTTCTAACCGCATGCCTCCCCCAAAACCCAAAAGGCACTCTCACCTCCATGCCTTTTCTGGAAGTTTTTTTTCTGTCTGAATGCTTTTACCTCCTGCCTCTTTCTTTTATCCCCAGCCAACTGCTCCTTGCCCATCTTGCCTAATCTTTAGTGTCACCCTTTTCTGAACAGCTTCTTAGCAATTGGGTGCCTTCTCCATCACCACGTAGTACTCTGTGCCAACCCTCTCATGACTTATCATGCTACCTAGTTATGGCTGTGAGCTCCTTGTGGGGGTGGGGCCGGTGCAGAGATCTTGTCTTGTTGTGTCTCTAACACTGAGCCCTAGCTCTGTGCATGAGAGCTCTTGAGAAATGCTTGTTGTAGGATTTCATGTTATATATGTTCAGTACCTAAGCCTGTAAGGTCTTTACCTAGGAGCTTTATTGTATCAGGAGAAGGGTATATCAGAATTTGAGACAGCAAATCAGTGTTGTCTTTAAAAGATGTCACAGGAGTTCCCTGGTGGCCTAGTGGTTAGGACTCCAGGCTTTCACTGCATGGCCCAGTTTCAATCCCTGATTGGGGAACTGAGATCCTGCAAGCTGCACAGCACAGCCAAAAAAAAAAAAGAAAAGAAAAGAAAGAAAAAAGATGGCACAAGACTTAGAAGTAGTGGAATCTACAGAACTCCTGATATTTTTGAGAGCTTACTCTATGTAGGTGTTGTGCTACCACATTAAGCAAGCCCTTGGCTTTTTCATTATTATTTTAATCCTCACATCAACCCTTGACCCCATTGTTTGGCACTAAGGAGACCGATGAGAAAAGAGGTTAAATAGTTTGGCTAAAGTTGCACAGTTAAGTGCTGGAGGAATAAGGATCCCAGTAGACGCTGCTTGGCTATCAGGACTCATAGGGTTAATCACTCTGTAAAGAAGTTCTTGACTTATTTACTCTTAGCCACTTGACTGTTTCTTGGATGACTCATCCAGTGGCAAGACCAACTCTGGGCTTCCTTAGGTTAATTGAGGTTATTGGATTATCAACCCATGTCTTTGATGGCCCAAGTCAGTCTCCATCATGAAGGTATCAATGGCCTGATCAACCCCTCCAAGATGCCAGCATGTTCTATTCCCTTCTTCATTATCAATACATACCCATTCCACGTGCCATTTTGTCATTTATCTAACTGTGCCAGAATATCATCATATGCCTCCCAGATTATGATCCTCTGTGCTGCCTCTTATAAAAGGAGTGATGTTGCAACTCAACTCTGTCTTCCTATCAGAGGTGAGAGCCATTCACATCTAAGCTGGACATTCACAGGCCTATTTTGGAATTGTTATTATCATCAGACTAAATTGTAAGCATTATGTCTCTGAAGCATGATTACGTCTACCTAGAATGGTACCTTATGATATATTCCACTCAGGACTGACCTAGAGGAAGAGGGTTGGAACTCTGGGATGAGTGATTTTGGTCTTAAATAGGTGAAGATTTCCCAGTGAGACCATGATTAGTGGATATTGTACAGTCTCTCTAGACGTTTCAAATTTCAACTCAGATACTCACTGATGGCCTTTAATATGAAGTCATTTTCTATAGTTTCTGTAATTTTATTTGTTGTGGTGTGAGTGTCTGCAGTTCTGGAATTTTCTAGCAATAGCGTTTTTCTTGTTTTATTTACAGTGTTAAAAATGTTACCTATTATTCACTGAGTGTCTCAAGTGCGCCCCAAACAATACCATTTCTGATTCTTTCAACAGGGCTGAAAAATAGTGAAACTGCTCCCGTTTTAGACAGTGAATCTGAGGGTGGAGATACAATTTGCCTAATGTTAAACAGCCAGTTAAAGGCTGAGATTGATTTGAATCAGGAATTGTCTGGCCTTAAACTCAGTGCTGTTTCTGCTTTACCACGCTGCTGTGGAAGCTTTGTGTGCAAAGATGTGGTTAAAAGGATATTGATTGCAAAGTTGTGAGGATAGTCAATAATTGATAACAATCTAAGTATCCACTGATAGGGGATTGGTTTAATACATTTAGTTACAGTCGTGTAATGCAACATTATTTAGCATTTAAACATTCAATTTAAGCATAAATGAAATATGTATTGCCAAGGTAGATGTCCAGCTTATATATAGTAGAAAAGAGATTGCGAAAGAATTTGCACCTCAGTATCTATTGGCTAAGGTGTGTATATGCATGTGTACATATGTGCATTCATAAGTAAGGTCTGTCCAATGGAAATATAGTACAAGCCATATATGTAAATATTAAACTTTTTAGTAGTTGCATTAAACAAAGTAAAAGGAGACAGTTGAGATTATTTTACTCTATTTCATTTAAAACAGCATATCCAATATACTATCATTTCAATATGTGGTCAGTATAAACAATATTAATGAAATATTTTATTTTTTTTATACTAAGCTTTCAAAATCCAGTGCACATTTCACACTGACAGCACATGTCGATTCGGATCAACTACATTTCAAGGGTTCAGTAGCCACGTGTGGTTCGCAGTTACCCTATTGGGTGGCACTGGTCTAGGGGAAATATCATAAGATCATGAAGTGTTTCTTCGGGATAATAGGATTACGTGCGTTGGTTGGTGTTAGTTTATTATCTTCTTTTGTCTTTTCTGCATTTCCCAAATTTCCATCATGGATACATACCACATTTGTAACTTGGAATTAAAATAAGCTATTAAAGACATCATTCATTTTTCAGAGGGAGTGGTGAGCTTCTAAAATACACTTTTAAAAATAAATATACAAAATGTAAATCCATGACCTATTTTCAATGGCGGAGAGAAGCCAGAAATTGTCTGATCTTGACTCTCCTCTGTGCTCCCTTGACTTCCCTCTCTGTCACCCCCTTCTCCCAAATGTCTCGCCCTTGCCCTTAGAGCTGCGGAGAGGAGAGAGGTTAAGCCGCATCTCCACAGTCAGGACTCGGGTCTCTGGAGAAGCCGCCTTGTGTGCCAAAGGGTTGAGGATTTGCCCCAGATTCATTTTCAGTCTCTTTGAGAGACAGAGGCAGCTGTCGTGGGAAGAGACTCGGCCAGTATTTCTCAGTCTTTTGTCATTATTGCTGTCCCTTCACCAACAAGCCTTTCTAGACAATTTCTTTCCCAGTCATCCCCCCTCCCCGCGTTCAATTTAATTCCACCAGTGTGCTGTGTATCTGATTATGAAGAGTGGCTCTATGGAGAGTCTCAAACCATTGTAACATATAAGATTTTTTTGCCCCCTCCCACCAAGAACCAATTTTCACCCCCTTAAGGAGCAAACTCATGTTGTCCCCATTGAGAATGCATGGCTGTGCTCAGCCATGTAAATGTCAGTGACAGGAGTTGCTCTGTGACTCATGCTTAACCTAGCATCTTGGGCCAGTGGTCACCCACCTCCCTAAATTTCCAACCCACAGGTTTTGGGGGGTTTTTTCCCTTGTAGGTTAGGTCCCTTTCACTTCTGTATTCCAACCACAGCAAGTTGATTGATCTGAAAAACCACAGCATCTTGAAACCCAAGTCTCTTCCCTTCTCCCTGACCACCTGGGGAAGGTTCTCTATACCTTTCTCATGGCACTTCCCATGGCTAGGCTGGTCCTGTTACTCATTCTGGTCCTGTCTCCTCTCCCCGATGATCTGACCCTCCTTGAAGACAGGGCATCGTTCATGATTCTGTTCCCTGTGGCGTCTGGAGCTTTGCATGGCTCTGGCTTTACATGCCGTAGTCCCTCTGTAAATAGTTGTGGAACTGAATGAAATTGCCTTCAGAAGACCCTTCCCGGTCCAACTGTTTCTCTATCAGAAAATCTCATTAAGACTTAATCGGTAATATCTTCCCCTCCCGGGGGTCATGCTGCAGTCCCCAGCTGAGGAAGTAAGAGCATCCTTCTCCATTCTCGGCACCCACACATTTCCTGTGTGATTCCCACCACCCTGAGGTCACCGCCTGGGGGTAAAATTACGTGGAAACTTGCTGCCCCTCTACCTCTCCCTTTTATTTCTTAAATCACAGGATTGAAAATGCACTGATTGCAAACTGTGAAATAGGAGCCACTGAGAGCTGGATTTGTTTAACTCTGTCAGAAAGCCATCCCCCCTGTTTTCATCTGCTTAATCAGTTCTCTGTGCTTGTTCCCCTAGAAACCTCTTGATCCCCACGCCCCCCCCCCACCAAGCCACGGTCCACCCCTGTCCCCCACACCCGCTAAGAGACCCCTCTTAAGAACTACTTCTCTTCCAAGGTGAGATTTCACTCCAAACTCTCATCTGTACCTATCCTTTGATTACTTGGGAACCACATTTATTTCTCTGCCGTCTGTCTGGAAATCCCTCCTCTGCTCTGTTCTGCATAGATGTCGCCTCTGTCAGAATTTCAGTGGAACGCTGCAGATTTGAATGAAAGATTTGAGGGCTGCGAGGGCTCTCACCGCAGATAGCAAGCATTTAGCTAAGGAAATTAAATGTGAAGGCCCTGCATCCTGGCTGGATTCTGCTACTCTTTGGGCTGGGAATGATTTGGTTACAAGGAGATGCCATCTCGGTATCTCCCACTTTCAAGGGAGCGGAGGGAGGTGAGGCAGCTGAGCTGTACCTGATGAAGGAATTCTGTATCGGCAAAACCCTGACATTTGAAATGTTTAATGTAATCAGCAGAACTGGTAGCTTTAGGCAAAGATCACTGCACTGAAAAATAAAATTCAGTTGGCCATATTCTGTTCATGAAAATGTTTGTTTATAATTTGCAGCTTTCATAGGTACCAGCCATAATTTCTTAACTATTTTCTTGTGGAAGTCTTTAGGGATCTGTGGTTAAAATGGGCAACGAACAGAAGCATCCATATACATGCTGTAGAGACCTTAATTGCATTTTCAATCCAGGATATTTCTTATTAATTATTCTAGTCAATTTATAGAGTCTCCATATTTTACACATTAAAATGAGCAACAAATCATAGGAAGGAATGTTAATGGCTATAATTATTGACTGGATATTTGAGATTCATGTCTAAGTACACTCAACTTGGGAAGATGTGAGATGCTATTTCACTTATGTCCATTATTTGTCTTTTTCAATCTCTCTCTGTCTCTCTCTCCCTCTCTCTCTCCTTTCTGCCTCTGTCTCTCTTTCTCTCTCTCTTGGTCAAGGTGAGGGATTACTGCATGTAGATTATGAAGTATTGTAGTACATGTACGTAAAAATATATCAGAGCTGGCACATTTGTAACTTACTCATAAATAAGAGATTTGTATCAGAGATCTACATATCATGTTAGCAAAATAGGATCCATCCCATACTGTATTATTTTACTAACATGATGGCTGAATTTCAAATGAAATGCAGAGGTCATGGTAGCTATTCTGTTAGGGCCATTTAATCTCATGTGTCCCCCCATTACTGACCTCAACTTTATTCGTGGCTGCAACTACTGCTGATTTTGAACTGACTGAGAATGGGTTCTTGCAACAGATGTCATTGCCGCCTTGGAATTTATAAGTAAGGGACTCTGATTTAACATTCGTGAGATGGTACTCTGGTTTCACCTCAGGTGAAGTTTTTAGGTAGGAGAAATATAGGCCCTGTTTCCCTGGTGACATAGTACCTACCTTTCCGAGTGTGTGTATCCCCTCATCTCTTGCCCCTCTTCAAACTAGTGATCACCTCCCCCTTTGAGAAAACCAGTAGCCAAAATGAAGCAACTCTACTTTATGAAAAGTTCCCAGAAGGAATTTAACCCTGTTGACCAGAGCTATCCATCTGTCACCTGGAGAGAAACTGTTGACACCAAGAGACCTCTCTCCCACCATCACACTGAAGTTATGAGTACGGCAAGAAGCTTTCTCTCTGATGCCGTACAGTTAAACTGAAGGGTGGAAACCTTTTGCTAGAAGGAAACTAACTGCAAAGAGAGGCTTAAGCCCAACCAAAACACTGCCATCTCCCAGGCACACACATTTAATGATCTTTTCTTTTCTTTTTTTAACATCTTTATTGAAGTATAATTGCTTTATAATGTTGTATTAGTTTCTGCTGTATAACAAAGTGAATCAGCTATACGTATACATATATCCCCGTATCTCCTCCCTCTTGCGTCTCCCTCCCACCCTCCCTATCCCACCCCTCTAGGTGGTCACAGAGCACTGAGCTGATCTCCTTGTGCTATGCAGATGCTTCCCACTAGCTATCTATTTTACATTTAGTAGAGTATATATGTCAATGCCACTCTCTCACTTCATCCCAGCTTACCCTTCCCCCTCCCCGTGTCCTCAAGTCCATTCTCTACATCTGTGTCTTTATTCTTGTCCTGCCCCTAGGTTCTTCAGAACCTTTTTTTTTTTAGATTCCATATATATGTGTTAGCATATGGTGTTTGTTTTTCTTTCTGATTTACTTCACTCCGTATGACAGACTCTAGGTCCATCCACCTCACTACAAATAACTCAATTTCGTTTCCTTTTATGGCTGAGTAATATTCCATTGTATACATGTGCCACATCTTCTTTATCCATTCATCTGTCGATGGACACTTAGGTTGCTTCCATGTCCTGGCTATTGTAAATAGAGCTGCAATGAACATTGTGGTACATGTCTCTTTTTGAATTATGGTTTTCTCAGGGTATATGCCCAGTAATGGGATTGCTGGGTCTATGGTAGTTCTATTTTTAGTTTTTTAAGGAACCTCCATACTATTCCCCATAGTGGCTGTATCAATTTACATTCCCACCAACAATGCAGGAGGGTTCCCTTTTCTCCACACCCTCTCCAGTATTTATTGTTTGTAGATTTTTTGATGATGGCCATTCTGACGGGTGTGAGGTGATACCTCATTGTAGTTTTGATTTGCATTACTCTAATGATTAGTGATGTTGAGCATCCTTTCATGTGTTTGTTGGCAATCTGTATACCATGATCTTGAACCAGAAGAGAACGGGTTTCAATTGTTCACAGCACACATCAAACATAACACAGTCCTAGGGTTGTGTTTTCTTTTATTTATTTTTTAAATGAGTCAGACCTCCCCCCCTCCCTTTTGCACAAAATCCTGTAACCATTCGCATTTAGTGGTGATGCAAGCACTCCTTTGAACATGGGGAACATTATTTACTGAGAGAGACAGAAAGTGGTCAGTATAAATTCATGGTATGGGAAAACTAAGATAAAAAGCATTACTAGATAAACATTGATGAATGAGCCTATGTTCTTTACTATGAAATAAAAATCTAATAAATTTTTATTTGTTAACACTAAAAAAAAAAAGCAGTTTAAATTTCAATACTTTCTCTCTTTGTTTTTTTCCCCCTAATAAACAAGCCTATATCTTCTGAAATTTTATCACTTACTTGTGAAGTGACCATTTTCTGATGTTTATGAATCACTCCCATAGCCATGGGGCCAGCTTGCATTAACAATGCCACATGCTTTATCAAGAGCTGGTGAGTTAATGGGGAAGGAGGGAAACTTCTAAAATACAACATTTTCCCAGGAAGGATAACTGTATGTGTGTATAATAAGAATCTCGTATACCTAGGGTATTAAGTGCCTAATACATACAGGGCACTTGGCAAACAATTCTAGGAGAAAGAATGCCTGTCAATGTATACTGGTATTATCCATTCCCTCTTTGGCTTAGTAGTTTCACACTCTCAACTACTTGTTCCCAATACTTTTCTGCAATGCATGGCTTATCTTTTATCACAGTATGTAAGACCCACAAGAACAGAAACTCTCTATTCACTGCTTTGTTTCTGTAAGTATCTAACCATACACAGTGGACATAGGTCCTCAAACATTGTGACCAGAGAGAGAATGAATAATATTCTTATCCCCAGATCAAATCAGAACTCTTTCGGGATCACCATGGAATGACATGCTGTTAACTTAATGAAAGTTGTTGCGTTTAGGAGAAATAGAACTGCATTGCCTTTTAGCTGCTAATTCAGACTTCTCAGTAATCCAGGCATGCTTCACTCTTGATCTTAATTAAAAGGTGAAATAATGCAACGTGTATTTTATTAAAATTCCATGAACAGTTTCTTTAAAACATGACAACAACAACAACAGTGAAAGAAACAAACAAAATCAACCATCCTCCAAATCACCCATGAAACCCCTAGTTTTGACTTCGGGGATAAGATCATCTTTGGTTTCTGTTTTCATTCCTGTTGAGATGCTCCCTCCCCCTTTAACTGCTACTCATCTCCTTGGATCTCCCAGGCTGCATCTTCAGTGAATAACTCATTGCATCTCCATTATGCGTCATCCAGAGGCTTTATGTGGGTAAAACAATTGAGTCTACCTAAAGGGCTCATTTGGTGTTATATCCCATTACTTCATTGATTTATTTTTTTAAAGTTTCCCTAATGTTATAATGAGAATATTTTCCACTCAATCCTGAAGGATTCTAAAGCTTTTTATTGACCTCGGGGTATACCACATGCATGGGCTACCTCCCTGGGCTGGCAAAAAAGCAGGGCCCTCAGAGAGACCAAATGGAAAAATTGCTTTTCTATCGACCCCAGCGTGAGAGTTATGGAACCCGTATCTAATTAAGGCCCAGGGGGAATTCTGATGCACTCACTGGGGCTGGCCCCATGATTAGGGTAAGTGCTAGGCTCTGGTTAAGTGTCTCACTGCCCCTTCAAGGGTCAGGAAAGTTCACTGCCAAGGATTTGAGTCTCTTTGGGAGACGGAGGAAGTTCCCCCCCAAGACCAGCAGGGCCTGTACTACTCAACCTGAGGAATAACAGAAAATGGAAATAGAGAAATTTAGAGGAACAGTGGCATCGTGTCAGCACTTCTGCTCTAGGTGACATTTCCAACAGAGCCAGGCTGCCAGGATTCCTGCTCTAGCCCTAGCATGTTTCGGCTGTGTAAATTTGGGCGAGTCACTTAGCGTCTCTGAGCCTTCACCTTCTATTATGAAATAGTGCTGAGTATTAAAGGAAGCAGTATTTGATGTATAAAGTGGAACTGATACATGGTGGGCCCTCAAGAGATCTCGGCTTGTGGTTGCACCATCATCAACACCACCAACATGGTGAGGCCCAGACTTTAGGGCAGCAAACTCTATCCTCCGCAGCCTAGGGTAGAGCCTAGTCTGTGTTTGGTGCCTTAGAGCTAAAAATTAGATGCTGTGGGAAAGTGAATGAATGGGTCCCTTGTTATCTCCCTGACAACAGGAAAGCTTGATCTGTGAAGGAGATAGCTTCCAGCAGTACTTGGTTCCTTCCTAAAGCCATATTAAGTTTAAAGACTCCTCTGTAGAGAGCAGTATAGCATTGATGCTTAGGAACCCAAGCTCAGAAGTTACGGTTCCACTCTGATATTTACTAGTTATCTAATGGGAGGCCAGTCTGAGCATCATTTTCCTTATTGATAAAAATGGGCATCATCACCACCACCGTCATCTTCATCATCATCATCACCATCATCAACCTCATAGGTTGGTTGGGAGAACAAAGTACGATCATATAAACCTGACACTAGAATCCTTTTGGAGAGGTTTCAAAGCACTATGTTGATGCCAGACCCCGTTCCCAAAGTTTCAGAGTCATTTGGTCAGAATGTCAGGCCCCTTGGGCATCCGCAGTGTGAGAGGTCCTCCAGGTGATTCTAATGCACAGACAGGATGCAGGACCATTGCAAGTCATTCCTTCAGGGGTGGAGTAGTGGCTGTTGTCGAGTCATACTTATGCTCTGTCTTTTCCTCCTTATCCTTTTCCATACTGGTTCCTTCTTTATATTAATGAGGAAAACAGTTGACTTCTCTTTGGAAGGTTTCAGTGTTTTCCGCCTTTGGGGAACCATTTTTGGGAAATACGGCACAGAAAAATGCGTGATGAGTGCTAGGCAGATGTGGGTACATATATTGGAAGAAAAAGGATGTCCGCGTTACCCCTACTGCAGTCAACCACGTATACATCCACCCATGGCGCCCTAGCCTATGGGACAACCATTGCACCTCATCCTGTATCCAACTTTTATCCCCTCCTGCCTCGGGCTATTATCATAACCTTTCTAGCTTTCTCCAGGCACCGTCTGCCACCTGTTAGGGGGCAGGGGAGCACACGGAGGTGGCTGGCTAATCAACAGGTGTCTTGGCCGTCACTGAAGGGAAGATGCCATGCCCAGCATGCACCGAGGGGGCAGAAGAGTTGTTGCAAAGGCAGTCGTAGGCTTGGGAATCCATTTCTTTTTCTGAATTAGTCTGAACACTAGGGTGAAAGGGTAGTGAGTATCAGAGAGGGGAGAGGAGAGAGAAACTTATTGGAACTTACTGTTCCTATTGGAAAACCAGAACCTGCTTGGAAGGACCTGCAGTTTGGTGGCATTGGACAAGAGGCTGAATTCCCCGGGGCCCCAGTGTACCCTGCTGGTAGGAAGGTGATGGGCCACAAGAAAGGAGTCTGAAGTTGTCCGCAGGCTTTGAAGGTAGAATGATCGTTCTCCCCTCCCCACCCCCCTGCCAGGCTCTCATGAAATCCAGCCAAGTGTCTGCATAGTCCTCGTGCCTTTTTTATTAGCACCACGCTCTAACCAACTGAGCTAACCGGCCACGACCCTCGTGCCTTTTTTAGACACTCAGTAAATGACAGATTGAATCCTGTTGCAGATGTTTCAAACAGGCATCTGTGTTCTCTGTTAGATTCTGAGCCACTTGAGGCAAGAGCCATGAGTCACTTTTCCTGGTACCTCCCGCAACACGAAGGCACCTGGCAACCATCCTCAGTACCCAAGAAACACATGGGAGTCGAAGACACTTTGTTTGGTCCTCTCATTAGGCATGTGTGGGCCCCTGAAATCCCCCAGAGTTTTGATACTTCCAGGAATGGTGTATCAAGAGACTAGAACCACTGATTCTCAATCCTGGCTTGGTGTAAGAACAATTTAAAGAGTTTGTAACCTGGCCCTGGAACAGCCCAGTTTAAATCAGAGTCTCTGGCATGTGGCACCAAGTGTTCCTTGGATGATCTGGGTCCAGGCTCCAAGACTACAGAGGATGGCTGAGCTAGAAGCAGTGATGGGCCGATAGGAGAAGGAATGATGAAACTGAAAGGACAAAATAAACACCGAGGGAACTGGGGATCTGGCTGAATCCTTGTTATGATCCAAAGCTCACACCCACCCAGCCAGGCACGTGCCCAGAGGATTGTTATCTTTCACATTTACAGCAACCCTAAGCAAAGTTGTCATCCCCTTTTCAGCAAAAGAGAGGAAGCTTAGAAACTAAAGGGTCAGGCTGCCAAACTGCAGACCCCAAGCACTGGTCCACCAGGCTGTGTTCCTTCAAAAACACAAGGTAAATGTGAAGGAAGATGGGAGTGGACTAGACAGGAGGAAATACAAGATCGATAAACCCAAGGAGAGCTACTGAGCCTTAAAGTACAAACAAATGACACAGCAAATGAAAAGCAGATGTCATATTTCTTCAAGGCATTGCAATGAAATCACAATAGCTATGTGAGACAAAACCCATGACCCTCAGCTTACAAGAGGAGACTTAAGCCTCAAAGAGGTCTAGTGTCTTGCCCAAGCTCACACAGCTATTAAGTGTCTGAGCTGGGTTTTTTTGTAAAGACCTGAGAGAAAATATTTCAGGGGTTGCGAACCTTGCATTCCATGCCACGATTATTCAAATCTGCTACTGCAACACAAAAGCATCCATGGAGAATATATAAACAAATAAACATGGCTGTGTTCCCATAAGACTTGATTTATGGACACCGAGATTGAAATTTCATATGATTTTCATGTGACACGAAGGATTCTTTTTCTTTTGATTTTTCTCAACTAATTAAAAATGTAAAAAACATTCTTAGCTCATTGGCTGCACAAAAACAGACATCGGGACAGATATGGCTCCTGGGCCATAATTTGCCTACCATGGTCTAAATTCTAAAGCATGTGGAGCGTAAAAAGTTAGTGAGACAGTCATATACACACTACTGTATTTAAAATAGATAACCAACAAGGGCCTACTGTAAAGCACAGGGAACTCTGCTTAATATTCTGTAATAACCTAAATGGGAAAAGAATTTGAAAAAGAATAGATACATGTGTATGTATAACTGAATCACTGTGCTGTACACCTGAAACATATAACACAACATTGTAAATCAACTACAGTCCAATATAAAATAAAAAATTTTTTTAAAGTTAATATATGTCCATTTGAAACCTATGCCTCCCAGTTCAACTTTGCATGGGAAGCTTCAACAGGCCAAGAAGAAGTCAACACTTTCTGTCTTCCCCAAATCAACCCTAGCAAGCAATTCTTGGCCAAATGCATTTGTGTTTTCCAAATGGGGGACCCCCAGAACTTTTAAGTGGGTCACTCCCATTGTTTCTGCTTTGTCAAGAGCATTGTATACCCCCAAACCCTTTCTGTATTAATATTTATCGAATGCCTAGTAGATACCAGGCTCTGTTCTAGGCACTAAAGGTATGCTAGTTGTCTGATTCAGCTCAGGCTGCCATAACAAAATCCCACAGACTGGGTGACTCACAAAACAGACATTTATTTTCTCACAGTTCTGGAGCCCAGAAGTCCAAAGCAGGGTACCACCATGGCCGGGTTCTGGTGAGAGCCCTCTTCCTGGTTGCAGGCTGGCAACTTTCTCACATGGGAGAAAAAGATGGATGAAGTCGGGGTGGGGAGGAGGACCTCACCCTCATGACCTCATCTAAACCTAATTATCTACCGAAGGCCCCGTCTCCAAATGCAGTCACATCGGGGGTTATGGGTTCAACCTGTGAATTTGGGGGTGGGGGGAATACAATTCAGTCCGTAACAGTGATGCACAAGAGAAATGAAGCCCCTGTGTTTACGGAGCTTACCTTCTCTCTATATATAAAAACAAAGAAACAAAATAATGTTAATAATTTCAGATAAATTCAGACAGTGGTTGAGTGGTAGAAAGAGAAAGAACAAAACAAAACATGCCTAGAGGACAGGGACTAACTGGAACAGGGGTTATAATGTTGGAAACCGTCTTCAGAGGACACTTTGAACAGGTTCCTGGGCTGAGGCGTGAGATTGGATGAAACGAAGCCAGCGTTGGTAAGACCTGTGCCCGAGAGAGAGAACAGGTTCAAAAGGGCCACCAGAACAGAAAAAGGTTGAGCAAGGGCAGCAGGGAGAAGACCAGGGGGCCTGGAAAGGGGTAAGCAAAGTAGAGCATCGTGACCCGTAATAAAGAGTTTGGATTTTATTCTAAATGCAACGGGAGGACTTCAGTTGAGTCAGAAGCACTGGAGTTAATTTGCATTTTCACAGTATTTTGGATGTTATGTGGGGAATGGACGGTAGGGGCCGCTGTCTTTCTCCTGAGCTCTCCGATTGCTCCTGGCTCCTGGGGCAAAAAGGGCTTGGGAGTTACTTGCAGTCTGGGACGACCTGTGGGTCTTCCTGAAACCCAAATCGCCCCTTCTCAGGAGTGCATTACATCTCTTTCCGAAGATCCTGTGAAGTAACACGTTCTAACGAGGAGTTTGAATTACCAATTGCCTTGTGCTTTGCAGCTAATAAACAATAGATTACGCTCCTGAAGGTTTGGAGTTATCTTGTGACTACAGTAAGTTATTTTACTTGAGCTCGTATAACTATAATTCAATCCTATCCATGTTTTGTTTGGGAATTAATACCCCAGCCTCAGATCTAGCCTTTTTCTCACCCAAAATTCACAGAGTGTACAGCATTTTGGTTCTTTATTTCACATTTTCTTCCTCAACTTCTCAGTGCTTCCCACTCCACACACGCACACCCTTTAAACCCATTTTTAATAATGTTCTGCTTAGAAAAACAACATATTTTCATTTGAAAAACATTCAGAAATGCATGCAAAAGCCACTTATCAGCTGCCCGTTGCCCCAAAGTAATCACTCTTAACTTTTTTTTTTTAATTCAGACTTTATTTTATTAGAGCAGTTTTAGGTTCACAGCAAAATTGCGAGGAAGGTACAGAGGTTTCGTGTACACCTCCTGCCCCCGACATGCACAGCCTCCCTGATACCAACATCCCACACCACTGTGGCGCATTTGTTAGAATCGATGAACCTGCACTGATATATCATCATCACCGAAAGTCCATAGTTTGCATTATGATTCACTCTTGGTCTTGTAGATTCTGTGTTTGTTGGACAAATGTATAATGACATGCCATTAGAGTATTAGAATATCATACAGAGGATTTTCACTGCCCTAAAAATCCCCTGTACGCTACCTATTCTTCCCTCCTCACCAACCCCTTCCAACCATTGATCTTTTTACTGTCTCCATAGTTTTGCCTTGTCCGGAATGTCATATAGTTGGAATCACACTCTTAACATTTTAATATTTCTCTTGTTGGTCTGTTTAGTGTGTGTGTGTGTGTGTGTGTGTGTGTGTACGTGTACCTTTACAATATTAGACTCTGTATTTTCAAAACTTATCCTACGTTTTTAACTTGGCATTAAAACGTGCACATTTTACTACGCCATTAATCATTTTTCAAAATTATATTTAATGATTCCATAACTTTCTACAGTACCAGAATTTGTCTCCACAGTTGACATTTAAGAATTTGTCCTTTGGTCTCCCTCTCCCTTACTATTATTACTAATAATGCCACAGAGGACATTCTTTTATGCAAGCCTTTGTTTACATTCTTGAGTGCTTCCTTGGACTAAATTCTAAAAAGTGTTATTTTGGGGTCAAAGATATGAGCAGCTTTATACCTCTTGAATAGATTTCATGCAGTTGCTGGTTAAATCAGTTGTGCCGTGTACATCCCATAATGGTAGTCTGTTAGGATGCCATCTCATCTCGTCGTTGCCCATGTTATTTGATACAGGCACCCCTCATAGGTATTACGAGTTCAGTTCCAGGCCACCACAATAAAGCAAACATCACAGTAAAGCAAGTTGCACAATTTGTTTGGTTTCCCAGTGCATATAAAAGTTATATTTATGCTATACTGTAGTCTATTAAATGCACAGTAGCATTATATATAAAAACAATGTATCAATACATACCTTAATTAAAAATACTTCATTGGTAAAAGTTGCTAAACATCATCTGAAACTCCAGTGAGTCATAATCTTTCTTGAAATAGTAATATCAAAAATCACTGATCACCATTACAAATATAATAACAATGAAAAATACATCATGAGAATTACCAAAATGTGACACGGAGACAGGAAGTGAGCAAATGCCGTTGGGAAAAATGGTGCCTATAGACTTGCTCAGCGCAGGGTGGCCACAAACCTTCACTTTGTAAAAAAGACACTCTCTGCGAAGCACAATAAAACAAGGTCTGCCTGTATTATTTTATACTTGTATCAACTTGAGAGGCAAATATTCTTACCTCTTTGTTTAAAATTCCCCCTTTCTAATTTGGCTGTTTAGTAATGCAAGTAGCAAACATGTGTGATGCCCTCATGCATAACAGCCATCCTAGGAGGTAGGTACTTTTTTTTGTTTGTTTTTTAATTTTTTATTTATTATTTATTTATTATTTTTATTTTTGGCTGTGTTGGGTCTTCGTTTCGGTGCGAGGGCCCTCTCCAGTTGCGGCGAGCGGGGGCCACTCTTCATCGCGGTGCGCGGGCCTCTCACTATCGCGGCCTCTCTTGTTGTGGAGCACAGGCTCCAGACGCTCAGGCTCAGTAGTTGTGGCTCACGGGCCCAGTTGCTCCGCGGCATGTGGGATCTTCCCAGACCAGGGCTCGAATCCATATCCCCTGCATTGGCAGGCAGATTCTCAACCACTGCGCCACCAGGGAAGCCCCGAGGTAGGTACTTTTAACCTCACTTTACAAATTGAGGAACTAATGCTACCTGGTAAAAGGTGGAGCTATTACTGGAATCTGGCCCAGGCAATATATCCCCTGAGTCTGTAAGCTCCAGCTCTATTCTGCCTCCAGGGAGGAGAAGGCAAGATGAAAAGACCATCTCAGCTGGATGTGAGTCAGGAAAGCAATCTGATTAAAGCAATTCACACGAATATGTGAGTGACCAACAGAAGCACCTCTCCAGCTTTGGATTAAAAAAAAACAAAAAACAACAACAAAAAAAACTCTACTGACTATTCTAAATAAATCTTTCCCTTATGGAAGGAATTTTCAGAAATGTAATAGAAATGAAAACGTCTGGGAATGATAAGGAAGATAGACGTGGCCAAAGTCACATCTACCTTCAATTCAGTGGTTGCCCAGTGCTGGCTCATCTCCAAGCAGCCCAAAGCCCACTCTTATTTTATTTCATATGTATAGTGCTTGGAATACTGAATTTGTTGTCATCACACCAAAATCTGGGTTCCACCTTCTCTTTAAAAACAGAAGCTCTGGAAAAATTCACAACTGTTCATTTCAATAATTTATCGAGTCTGATTGATCCCAATGGGTGCTTGAGTTTGCATCTACCGTTAGCTTGCTGGCCTTCCTCCTCCCTCCCTGTCAACCACCCCACTTTCTCCCTTTCTGGACCAACTCTCTAAAACCTTCCTTTCAATACCATCGTTATTTTTTAACTAAAATTCCTTCCACATCTGGGAACCCCCTTTCTATCCTGTTAAGTAGAAGAGGCTTGAGGGTCATGGTGGGGCTATGTCCCGAGCCATTTGGAAGACATAGATGTTTGCAAGTCAGGGCCTGTGTCTTTATTAGCCCTGCTTAAACAGCGAGGTAATTTAAGCTTCCCTTATTTTGCTGCATTGCATCACAGTTCTAAAGAAGACCTGAAATAGAGAGTATCACATTGTGCACATTTTGAAGGATCATGCGTGGAGACTAAATATAAGATTCATGTCCATATTCTGAGCATGCTTTTCCCCTAAATGAGGATGGGGGGCACTTGAACATTCTGCCCCATGATCTCCTTTCTCATCTGCACGTGCTTCATAATGTTTGATTTCCATCCTTTGTGAGAACATTTGTAAGCATCTTCTCAGCTTCAAAGACGCAGTCTTGACTTGGAACCACTAGAACTGTGCTATTTGGACTTGGACTTGGAGCCACTGGAACTGTGCTGTTTGGTGGGAAGAGCCAACATGAACACCCGCCCCCCCCCATACATAGAGTGCCTTTCTTCCCCATTTAAAAATTACCCTTAAACGCAGGCCGGTGACACTTCAGTCACCCCCGTTCCACTGCTATAATGTTGGCCATTTTCTTATTGTTTTATTATTTACTAAATGTCTAATTAATTTGCTTTTATCTGAATGTATTTATGTCACCGCAGTAAATAGAAACCCAGTGTTATAAACTGAAGCGTCACTATGCAAGTAACTTAATATTAAAAATAAATCTGTGACTACCAGCTAAGACCATCTGATGTACCACCCAGGGCTCCCATGCCAGATGTTGGGAAACCGTGATTTTAAAAAAAGTTTTCACAGGGGTGGGGGCAAAGCAGTCGTGTTTCTAGAGAGTCAAGTAGTTTCCCACAACTAACTATCTTCTAGGATCTTATTCTGAATAACTAAGTAGTTTCATTTGGGAAAAATCTCAGTGCTACTCCTGGGAGCTCTTCTCCTCACTCTGTCCCCTGTGCCTATAAACCTGCTGGATATCCCTGGGGTGCCCAACCTTCCAGGAACCCTCCTCCTCTCTTATAACACTCTTGCTGCTTTCTCGTCCTTGGAGTTACATACTCTTCTTGTAAATTAGAGACAGTACTGGGCAGAAAGGGTGATGGGGGCTTGTGATCACAGCCTATGCATCCCCTGTGTTTGGGGTTTGTAAGCTCCCCACACGCTTCCTGAAACCTCTCAGGAACATCCTCTTGCTTTATATTCCTCTCACGGAAGGTCTAGCTCTTGTTTTCCTCCTTCATCCCTCCCTCCCTCCCTTGGTTCCTCTTTCTTTCTACCTTCCTTCCTTCCTTCCTTTCTCTCTCTCTCTCCGCCTTCCTTCCTCCCTCCCTCCCTTCCTTTTTCTCTCTCTCCCTCCCTCCTTCCCTCCTTCCCTTCCTTCCTTCCTTTCTTCCTTCCTTCCTCTTTCTTCCTTCCTTCTTTCCTCCCTCCTTCCCTCCCTCCCTTCCTCTTTCTCTCTTTCTCTCTTTCTTTCCCTCTCCCTCCCTTCCTTCCTTCCTTCCTTCCTTTGCTTCCCCCTTCATCCTCACCAATGATCCCAGACTGTGGTGCTGATGGAAACACTACTCTTTGCTGCATTTTTGGGTTACTGGTTCCGTACACCCCAATCAGACCTCAGGTTGGACTGAAGCTCTGGATGATGGCTTGGTGGGATCTCATCTCTAAGCATTTCATTTTCATACATTCGGAACAAGACTGGGTCCATCTGAGGTATTCTCAGGTGCCTAAAGAGTCACTGAGATTTGGCCTTGATGGAAGGACAAATGCCAGCTCTCCCTCATTGAATCCGGGTGACCTAGAGCGAGTTGCTTCACCTCTTTCTACCTTGGTTTTCTCAACTGAGAAACTGAAAAGGAGACACCTACATTCCAGGACTTTTGTGAGGATGAGTGAGAAAGGGTAAGAGAAATTGCTTTGCAATTTGTGAGACTTTGTTCCGACGAAAAGTGAGCATTCTTTCTAAATATAGGATGTTGGTAGTCCTACCAAAACCCTCCATCACTGGGAGCACAATTCAGAAGGCTTTTGCCACACCCAGTTCATTGCCGTGTTCATAAAGCTGTTTATTTTCCCAGTGTCACATTTGTTGTTCTCTGTCTTTGCTACTGCATAATTTCATTATTTGCCGTACACAAATATGTTATGTAATTCTCTCAATATGTCATCGATTGTTTCTGTTTTTCTGTAGTATTACTTAAGTCCATCATACTTTTTATTAAATCTCCAAGGAATGTTTCTGAACACTGGGTGAAGGATACCCCTTTCCACTAAGTAAAACTCAGCACTTAAATACTTGAAATGACACAAAGCACTGGAAAACAACGCAGTGCGGAATTTTCCCACTGGCTTTATGAAATCCAGGAAACGAATTGAGATCTTTGCTTATACCACCTTTGTCTATCCAAGAGATTTATGTAGCCTTTCAGATAGAAATAACAACATTAATAAATAATATAAAATTAGCTAAGGCTGATTGAGGAATTACTATGTTCCAGGTAAATACTATTATAAACCCTAGCTATATTAAGTCCTTTCATCTTTACAGTGACCTCATAAAGGAGGTATGATTTTTTTGTCTCCATTTTATAGTTGAGGAAACTGAAATTTGGAAAGCTTAACTGCCTTGCTCAGGGACACACGTAAGGAAGTAATCCAACTGCAAAGTGTACAACACACACACACACATACACACACACACACACACACACACACACACTGCTCTGTTGGCTTAAGAAACTCATTTTCTTCCTAAGCTCAGAGGATGCATACATATGTTGAATGCCTGAGCATTAGGGACCTCTCTGTTCTGAACTTGTTACTGACACTAACATGAAGTGAATCACAGCTTCTCTTTGGGACCGAGTTTCCTTATGGTCCAGATTTGGAGGGTTGGATGAGGTCGTTGGCTTCTAATCTATTTCAGGAAGCTCAAGAATCTGAGTAAGTCGTCCAGAAGGAGTGATGGGGGTAGGGAAAGCAATGCTGAGCCGGTAGAACTCTGGACTTCCATTAACCAGTGCACTTATGCTTATATCTGGGATGGGTGGTTGGATGGATGGATAGATGGAAAGAAAGGAAGGAAGGAAAGGAGGGAGGGAAGAAGGGAGGAAGAGACAGAAGGAAGGAGGGAGGGGAGAACACAGACACACAACTGAAATTATACAATCCATTATTAACCTGTTCCAAAATAGCATTGCACCATGGTTATTTCCTGTGTATGCCATTCATCGTTCCTTGAAAACTTGATTTCAAATGGCTGTATGATATTCAAATATCAAACAATTTATCCTTTACTTAACCCTTCCCCTATTTTAGACATGTACATTGCTTCTGGTTCTTTACCATTCATGTATTCATCAAATTTTTATTGGGAACTGTTATTTGTAGGCATTAACATAAACAAGTATAGCACAGATGTTCTTATACGTAAGTTTTTGACATACATACATTTGCTTCCATAATTACATGAAAATTGTTATTTTGGGTTTCGTTTTTAATTTTTGGCTTTCTTTAGTGAGGGAGAACATGATCCGGAAAGCCTGCTGAATTTGGACAAAATGTGGAGATGAAATCTGTATAAATGTTGAGCTTAGCTGACACGGGGAACACAATTGGAGTCCTGGACACACTGTCTTCTGAGATGGTAGTTATAAAATTAATAGGCATTGTCTTGATTGTGTATGCCACCAGCATCCAAATCTATTCTTCTATCTCCAGCCTCCAGGGGACCATCTCAAAGCTGTATCTTTCCACGTCGCCTAGTTTAGAGCTGGGTGAGCCCTCAGAGAGTACCGTCTCACTGGTCCTGGAGCCGAGGATCTGAGCAGCAGCTCCAAGGATTGCTGTAAGGCTTGGCTTTGCTGACTCTCCCTGTAAATAATCTGGGGGAAAAAATCCACAATTGTGTCATGATATACACTGAATATAGCTGAGGTTATAAGCTGCTTAAATTTCATGCATAAACGCATGATACAGACCCTCTCTGGTTGAAAAGGCAATATAAAGAGAAACCAAAACATAATTCCTTGCCCATAAATGGAAACCAGACAACTCAGCTTTGTGGATTCGAAGGGACCATGCAAGGTGGCAATTTTGAAATACCCCTTGGAGGCACAGTGCCAAGTCTGAAGTGCGGCTGCAGAGCGATACAGTATTGAGAGACCAAACTATGTCTGGCTTTGGTCTTTGTATCATGAAATGGTGACACTTTTCCCCACCCCCCTATGTTCCTCTTCTCTCCGATGACTCTATATATTTAAGTGATGGTCAGTCTGTTTGGAGACAGTTGGCTCGGTTTTTCCTACCAAAGGTTTGATTGTGTCTTAGGACAGATGTTTAGAAAATACAAGACTAGACCCCAAAGAGCTTAGCATCTGTGAGGACTAAGAGAGACTCCGTGGATAGAAAATACCATTAGCTTTCCTTCCCTTGTCTATATTCTGGCTTTTTCATCTCCTTCCGTGATAGAGAGCAAAGGGTAGGGAAATCTAAGTAGAAGGCCTTCTCTCCTTGGCTGATTTCTTTCTTTTTTTTTTTTTTCTACTTCGTAAGGGATCACTTAATTCATTTTATGCCTCTGGAAAAGACCAGAGTTTCCTAATACCTCCAAATACCTGGGCAGGTTACCTCTCCTAACCTCAGTTCATCATTATTCTGCACTGAATGATGTAATGATTTGATCATGTTGAGGAGTAATTCACCTTTGTTCCCACCTACCTTAAGACTGATTACAAAGCCTCATAAAATACTCATTATGCTACCAAAAATGTTCTTAAGAATAGTCTGTAAGAGAGGACGTAATGCTACCGCTCGGAAGTGTGGGCTTCTGTCTAATTATGTGTAAATTATCTGAGTGGAATCTCAAATGTTTAGTGATAAACAGTTTTATGCTTCCCAGCAAAGTATCTAGTTTGTGAGGCAATATAATCAAAAGCAGCTTGTGTGCAGTGAATTGTCGATTGTGTAACTTTGCATCCTTTTCAAGTTATTCTTATGGAAAGAAATGGGAATGTGTCTGCAGCCCTTTAAGGAAAGAAAATGTTGTATTCTGCAACTTTAAAAAAAAGAAAAAAAAAGATAATTGATCATTTGACTATACTACGGTTCTGCTCTCAGAAGAAACATTAAAAAGTTGGATTTCTTAAGAAATGCAATTAACCAACTTTTATTTAATGATTTTTTTTCACAAGTTATTCATCCTGGAGGAATGGTATCTGTTGGTTATGGATGGATTATTAAGAAGCAAAATATCATGTTACTCAACTGCAAGGCATATATAGTTACTCAGAGAAAATCTCTTGTGGTTTATTCTCTGATGCCTCCTCCTTTCAGAAGCCTTTCCTGAAAGCTCCCCCATCTCTGGGTAGGATGGTCAAACCTCCTCTGAGCCACCAGAAGGATACTGTTCTATGGATGAAGGCAAATTGAACACCAGATAGTTAGGAGGAGGCCATGATATTCAATGCAGCTAGTTTAGGGGTCATTGTAACCAACATAATCTGGATGGTCATGAAAATACAAGTGTTTAAATCTGGGAGGTCATTAGTTCTTAATCTTCACACCAGGGTTCCTTACACACCCAAGAAGCTTGAGAGGGGTCTACCAGAGCGGGCACTGTCCAAAAATCATAGTCTTCATACTTCTTTAGGCAAAGAAGAGTCAAGATATTGAATTGATACAAGGACGCAGAGTCCATTATAGAGTACATGGGAATACTAGTTCAGATGAAATTGGTATTAGTTTCATTAGATGAAATTGGTATCACCCCCTCTTAGAGGTTTGAGAATCCTTTGCAGCTGTTCTCCTTCTAGAACCATTCCTATTTTAAAAGAAGATGGCCCACTTGGGGGAAAAGGATATAAAATGCTAGGAGGAGAAGATGGTAGAAAAGAACAAAGATTAAGATTGAGGTGAAGATTTCAGTGCCAAAGAAGCAAAAATTCTTTGCCACTTCCTTATTGGTGGTCAACACAGATTAATGTTAGGCTTACCTGTCATGCAACTCATCAGAAGGTAGCTAAAAAGATTGCTTAGTGGTGTTTGGTTCTGCTAAGTTTCTAAAACCCTAAGGTATTTAAATTCCAGGCACATGGTTTTAAGTGGGAAATGGTTGATATGGTGAGACTTGGTATATTGATTCAATAACTTACCCAGTTGCAAATGTGTGCCTTCCTCACACCTTTTGACTAAATATGCAAATACACCAGCTAAATAGACAAGGGCTCCAAATTAATACTTAAAGAGAGATTAAACCTGCCTGTGTCTCTAGACAACTAAGCCTTAAATTTGCCCAAGATCATAATATCTGCCTAAAGACTCCTATATATATTTGACATTTACAAACCATGGGGTGTTGGACATTTTGAAGGCAAACCATTTCAGTGATTGACTAAATATATTCCTTTGCGTCATGTAGATGTGTCCTGTATTAATTAGCATATCTTTTTAAGAAAGTTCATCCATACTTTTACAGCTCATTAAAAGTCGATCATGACTGTCTATTGAATATATCTGCATCGTGTTGACTTCTGTTTGTCTGCATTCCTAGCCTACATTTTCTGTATTCAGTTTGTTCTCCAGTCTGCAATTGACATCAGAAGGTCTAAAGGAATTTTATTTTGATTTCCTTTTTAGGGAAAAACGTATTACAAACTGCCAACTCACGATATATTCACTTTGAACTTAAAATATCATTTGTTTAAAAAATGCAGTAAAACCTGAAATGTACACTAATATTCATTCTGAAGATTAAAGCTGCCAATGAATTATGCAGCTGGGTTAAGGCTGTCTTGCTCTCAGACTAAATTTATCTCATCGAAAGGGAATTATTCTCATCGGGGTTAGAGAATGAAAATAGTTAAAGTTTCAGTATTCAATTGCTTTCTTCTTATTTTTTTGTTTCTTTTCTTTAAAAAGCATTTAGTTATAGTTCTCTTAGGAGCTGGATTTTAAAATGTAAATACTGATGCGGAATCATAAGAAGGCCTATTTTCTGGGATTATAAAAGCGACATAAGTTTCTGGTGACTCTTTCTTTAAAATGTTTTTTTTTTTTTCCCCTTTCCTTTTCTTTCTTTCTTTTTTTTTTTTTAACATAGATCTTTGGACATGGGAGACCCCGTGCTGAGCATCTAACCTCTCTAACTTACAGAGTAAGCCTCCGCGTAATAGAAATAAATGCTGCATTTTCTCTGGATATAACATGTCACTTGGGCAAAGTGCTACAATGTCTCTTTGGTAAAGCTGAAACGTGGATTTCTCAAAAATGTCTTGTTTTCAGTTAATGATATTTTCTGCTTTTCACCAGGTGGTCTCTTTGGGGGTTTGTTCCTGAATTCATTTCTCTGTGCGTGCACCAAGCTTTCTATTATTCGTTTGTTCAGCAGACATTTGCTGAGTTCTTGTCACACGCAGGCCTGAGTCAAGGGTTCAGGTTATGGTCATGCAAAACCCCAGCCTGTCCCTGGGTGTTTGCCATCTTTGGGGTAAATGGGGCACTTAAGAAACAGATGAAGGAAGGCATGATGAATATATGTTCTGATAAGGATGACAGTAGAGATGAAAATAAAGTACTATGGGAAGAGGGGAGAGGGGTGGAGGGAAGAGGGGAGAGGGGTGGAGGGTAGAGGGTCTGGCATGGAGGCAGATTGAGAGAGTCAGGCTGACTTTGATCAGATGCGTTGCCTTAGCTAACAGGCCAGGCAGGGTGTAAGATGCCAGCTCAGCCTAATATTGCCTGACCGGAACCAGCTCTCCCCTGGAGATGGCACAGAGTTCATCTTTCTTGAAGGTGAAACCACAGGAGGAAAGGCAACTTTCGGAAATGGCCAAACCTTCCATCCCTGCCTCAAAGCCACCTCCCAGTGACTCACGGCAGCTGAAAGGAAAATTAATCATTGGCTCGTTATGGTCCCCACAGGGTAAGACCTTCGAGAAACCCACGGGCTTAGTGAGAGCAGGGCCATGGCAGCGAATGGGCCATGTTAGCAGACATTGGGGTGATTTCTGGCCCTAGGGCTGGCCCTGTGTCAGCTGTTTGAGGGTATATGGTTCCCTCCACATTGGACTTACATTCAGAGCAGGACTTGAATCCCAGCCCTGAGTTTGACTTCTTTGGCCACAGAACACAAAGTTTTGGTTTTCTTCAAAGACGAAGAAAAACAAAGCACGTACTTTGACTTTGTTTAGCTGTTCTTCCATTCCATCCATCCTTGCCATCCTTGTGAAGGGAGCAAACTCATGTTTCAGAGAATTGAGGTCCCTTTTCCAGCCGGGCAAAACAAGTGGCTACTTAGAGTCAAGTGTTCCACCTTGCAGAGCAGAGACTTTCTGCTCCAGCTATGGATCCTAAGAATAGGAAGAGTGGGTCTTCCCTGTCCCATCCTACAAGAAGCTGTATCCTCATTCCATTTTCCTTCATTACGTCTCCTGAAAATAAGATTCTTATTCGCGTCACTGCCTCCTGGGGCTACCCAGAAATTTCTAGACGTGAGAAGGGCTCTTCCCTGGATTTAAGCTATATCTGCTCACCCCGCACATTTGATCAAAGTCAGGTTTATCAAGGTATAATTTATATAGAATAAAACTTGCCCTTTTTTTTGCATTTTTATTTTTTTATTTATTATTTTTAAAAAATTTTTATTGGAGTATAGTTGACGTACAGTGTTGTGTTAGTCTCAGGTGTACAGCAAAGTGAATCAGTTATATGTATATCCACTCTTTTTTTGTTTTTTAGATTCTTTTCCCATATAGGCCATTACAGAGTATTGAATAGAATTCCCTGTGCTATACAGCAGGTTCTTATTAGTTTTCTGTTTTATAAAACTTTCCCTTTTTAGCATACAGTTCTGCAAGTTTCAACAAAGACATACAGTGATATAATCACCACCACCATCAGGATATCAAACATATCCATCACCCCAAAAAAGTTCCCTGGGGTCTGTTTGTAGCCAGTCCCCAGCCCCAGCCCTGGCAATCGTCAATCACTTTTCAGTCCTTCTAGTTTTGCATTTTCTAGAAAGCCATGTAAATGGAGTCCTAAGTAGGTAGCCTTTGAGTCCGACTTCTTTCTCTGCATATAGTGAATCCGAGATTCATCCGTGCAGTTTTGTCTACTGATAGTTCATTCTTCTCTGTTATTTCTGAGTATCACCCTATTGTGGATACAAATAGGTTTGTTTATTCAACAGCTGAAGGATCTTTGGGTTCTTTCCAGTTTTTGCTGATTATGAAAGAGTTGCTATAAACCTTTATGTCTAGGTATTTCTATGAATATACATTTTTAACTCTCTTGGGTAAATCCCTAGGGAGTGGTATTGCTGGGTTGAACAGCAAGTGTGTGTTTAAAGAGTTTTGGGGGAGAGACAGTGAACTTGGTGTAGTGTTGATGTTGAATGCTAGGTCTGACACTTCCTAGGTGTGTGACCTCACATAGATTGTCTGAGCCTCTTTTTCCTGCAACAGAAGAAAGGGTAGAATCTAGGTTCTCATACGGGATTAGGAAAGTTACTCACCTGTGGCCCCTCATCCTGGGTTGCAGCCTCCTGACGTTGGACTCCCTCCCTCCACGGTGTTCCTGTGTCTGCTCCCCAGCAAGCACACCCTTTCTCCATCCCTGCCACACACTGTTTCCTTTCCTGGAACTCTTCACCACCCACCTTTCTCCTCACCAACTACACATCTCTCCGTTGCCCAATGAAATGCCACCTCTCCAAAAAAGTCTTTCCTCACCCTTAGTCTAAATCCAGGCCCCACCATGTATAGTTTCTTTCTAAAAATGTTAAACTCGGTTCTTTTCCTTTATAGCATTGACCGCAACTGGCCTTTATCACATTAACTGTGTAATTTATTTTTTAATGGAAGAGTTTATTGAGATCATTGTGGAGTCACATACCGTTGTAAGAAATAATGCTGAGAGATTCCATGTACCTTTTATCCAGTTCTCCCTAATGGTAACATTTGGCAAAATTATAATACAGTATCACAACCAAGATGTTGGCACTGATACGATCTGCTGCTGTTATTTCAGGTTTCCCCAGTTTTACTTGCATTAATTGGTGTGTGTGTTTGTGGGGCAGGTGTATTTCATTCCATGAAGTTGTATCACACGTGTGGATTTGCGGGTTCATCACCACAATCAACTTCCAGGAAAATTCTGTCAGTACAGGATTCTTTCCCTTGTCCTTTTATAACCACATCTGCCCTCCCCACCTCCCCCAATTTCTAACACTTGACAAACACTAATTTGTTCTCCATTTTTTAAATTTAGTCATTTCAAAAATGGAATCATATACTTCATAACCTTTTGGGGTTGAATTTTTTTACCCAGCATAATTCTTTGAAAATTCATCCAAGCTGTTGTGTACATCAACCCTTTGTTCCTTTTCATTACTGAGTAGTATTCCGTGATGTGGACCACTGTTTGTTTAACCAGTCATCTGTTGAAGGACATCTGGATGAATTCCTATTCTTAGCTATTATAAATAAAACTTCATGTACAGGTTTTTGTGTGAACGTAAGTTTCCTTTCTCCAGGATAAATGCTCAAGGGTGAAATTGCTGGGACATTAGTTGTGTAAGAAACTGCTTGAATTGATTTTTAAAATCTCTCTCTCCAGTAGACTTTAAGTTCCATCAGAGTAAATAGACTGAGTTTTGTTTGTTTGTCTCTTTGCTTGTTTGTGTGTCTAATCACTGTATACTGGGGACATCTCACAAAGCTTAGAACATAATTTACCAGTCTATAAATATTTATATATGAATTAAATAAGGAATGAATGAGTGAGTGCATGAATAAAATTTTTGGCATGGGGATTAAGTAAAATAATATATGTAGATCATTTTTTAGAATGCTTAGCATGGAGAAACCTCTAATACTAAGTAAATTTTTATCAACATCAGATGTGATTTTGGCTAAGGGTGACATGATGTAACTTTCCAATTCTTCCACCTTCATCACACAAACATCATGTGGCTTTATAGGGTTCCAAAGGTCTGAGCTCTGGCTCTACTTCCTTCTCTTAAGAAAAGTACGTCTCATGAATGTGCTGAAAACAGCAGGGTGGGGATTTGGGCTTCATACTTTAAATAAGATCCTGCTTTCATAGGTCAGGGTGAAGCTGCATGGCTCCTTTCTCTGTTGAAAACAGGCAAAGGCAGTAAATGATAGAAGCCTTTGGAGTGTGAGGCTGTCAGTGCTGAACTGGTTAACCTTGTCCCAGGATCCTTGTGGTCTTACCATGCGAAATAAATATTGTTGCAGTGGATGGAGATGGCACAGTCCTTAATAGAGAGAGAAAATTAGTAATTCTCATTTGCCTGGGGAAAGCGCAGGTCTTCCTAACGTCTTGATCTATGTACAAAGAGCTAGTAAAGACAAGCAGTCCTCATAATAAAAATAGAAATGAGGTTTTCCCGACAAAAATGCCACCGGAATGATAAGCTGTCACAGAAGACCTGGGGAGATGAGAAAGCAACTTCCTTGGTGGCTCTAATTAGGCTTACGTGGAGAGCGGCAATGCTCAGGAACCGTGCACGAGTGCTCTGTGCCTCTTTCTAGAATCACTTTTCAACTCTCTCCAGAGGGCTGGGAGAGTGAGAATGTCCAAGTTCATTCCTGGTAGATCACATCCCCGTTCTTCCTGTGATGGGGGAGGAGGCGTTTTCACTCTGTGACGTGGGCCACTTAAATAAAAGAAACAGAAGGAGAAGGAGCGGAAACCTCCCTTTTCCTTATTACGGAAGTACCCCATGGTTATGAGAGAAAACTTGGTTAATACAGATTAGCAATAAAAAAGTAATAAAAGTCACCAGTAGTCTCAACACATTTTAGATGTATCTATTTAGCTATATAGATTTTGATCTAGAAGGAGATACCCTTGGAAATGGAGAGTGTAAACTGTAGATATAGATTGCATTTACATACATGGGATCATACCCTATAAATATGGACATATATCTTATTCCACCCCTTCCCCCTCATTTCATATGCGTGTTTCTGCTTTTCAAACTATTGTTCCCTAGTTGTATTTCTAAATCTGGGGGATATAGTCCCAATGGAATGGGCAGTAAATTAGTTGTTTGTATGGTTGTTTGTTTGACCAAAAATCAAAATAGAATCCCAAGGATGTTTGCTGGCTGAGATCCATTTTACTCAAGCTGTGTGGAAGGAAAGGAGAAGCACAGGCACCTAGACCTCCTTCAGGCATTGGGTCAAAGCCTGAGCTTTTCCTACCCGGATCCAGGGTTTCCATGGCAACAGGGAGACCCTGTGGTGGTTTATGATACTCATGGGGACCTGGAGGAGGCAGCATCTGCCTGAACCACAGTTTGGGATTTTGTAATCCCATTTACTTCACGGGGAAAGACCCACCTTATAGCAACTGTTCAACTTTCAGACATTCCGCTTTAAAATCCATTTTTAGGAATGAATTATGCAATAAAGTGGAAGATCAGAGCCAAGGAAATCACACCGACCTGAGTTAGGGCCTGAGCGTGTGCATTTAAAGGCTATTTATCTTCTCCCACCCTGTTTCCTCACCTTTAAAATGGGAAGGGTCAGACCGCCTTCCTGACTGGGTTTTGGGGAAGACGAAGTGTGATAACAAGTGTAAAATACTTGGCATACCACCAGCACACAGTAAAGGCTCAATACTTCTTAGCTTTGCTATTTTTTTATGATGTTTCTTGGAATTGTGTGGCTCTTGACAGGACAATGGCTATGCGGGGAAAAAAAATATTGGAATGGCTTGGATGGTGAGAGGCGGGGGTGGAGAAAGGGAGGGTGGAAGCCTGCTGAGAATCTGAGTGGTATTAGAGGAAGTATCAGCACCCTGGAGTTTGGTGTTTCACTAAAGAGGTCATAAAATATTAACATCCTCCAGAGTTACCCAGAAGAACAGTGGTGTCAGCTCCTGCTTGCTGTACAAGAGAGGCTCCTTAGAGATGTCTGTGGCCCAGTTATGAGGAGGGACAGCGGGGGGAGTCAAGGTGGTGACAGGGATGCCAGTTGCTTCCTTAGCTGGAAGCACTAGAGATAAGAGAGAAGGGCAGGATAGTGAACTAGCAAAGAGTTCTCCTGGAAAAGAGGAAAAGAATGGCCCTCTTTCCTTCTGACCAGAGAGGATGGGACTGTCTTTCCAACAGAGGCTAGTTGCATTGTCTTAACCCTGTGTTCACAATTAATAACCAGATCACCGTCACCAACACCATCACCACTGTCATCACCATCATCATCACCAACACCATCACCATCACTGCCATCATCATCATCATCATCATCATCATCATCATCATCATCATCAACATCATCACCAGCTCTACTACCACTGCCATCACCATAGGCAACGTCATCATCACCGTCACCAACACTGCGGTCATCATCAGCATCATCATCATCACCAACGCCATCACCACTTACCATCACCATCACCATCATCATCACCATCACCACTGCCATCACCAACATCATCACCATCACCAACACCATCACCACTGCCATCATCATCATCATCACCCCCATCACCAACACTGCTGTCATCACCAGCATCATCATCATCACCACCAACACCAGTACCACCACCACCATCATCACCATCATCACCATCATCACCATCATCATCACCACGAAGCTATGACACTAATATACATAGTGCATTTATGGGTTGCACTAAGCAATTTACACATATAATTCCACGTTATCCAAATTGTGAAAAAGATACTCACGCTGTCTCCATTTATAAATGAGAACCCCATGACCCAGAAGGTATAAATAACTTGCCAAAAGTCACCCAGGTGACAAAAGAGATCCAAGATTCAGGACCAGGTAATCTGCCTCCTCTGTTCTTGTTATGATCCAGTTCACTGTCAAGAAGGAAGTATAAGGACAGCGTAAACTCTGTGGCCTCAGAACATGCCCTTTTAATTCTTTTTTTTTCTTTTCTGTAGGGGGGTAAGCCTATAATCAGAGCCTCACACTGGAGTGTGAGTGTCACACAGGAAACCGGAGGTTCTCAAATATATGTATATGTATATACATTTACACCAGTAGAAACCCTTTTACAAAGAAATTCTACATGAAATACCATTTGTAAAAGAGATGAAAGGGGCAGAGTGGAGATGAATTTTATAAATTCAAATGTGAAATATTTATTATAAAGCCTATGAGTGAGAAAATGAGGCTGATTTGATGAACACCAACATTTGAAGTGGGGAGTATGGATAAGTAATATTGTTTTCAATTAGCCTCATAATCCAGTTCACTTCAGTATTTTAGTTTGTTGCAGAATATTGCGAAAATGCTGATTCACATGCTGACACAGAGTTGCAAAATGTAATTTTTTTTTAAACCAGATGACCCCCAAATATCATGTTAATTTAGAATGCAAATTCCATCTCCTGCTTTGTTGATCATTGTATCTCCAGCACCATGCTTGGCACAGAGGATACATTCAAGATATACCTGATGAGTGAGTGAATGAATGAATGAATGAATCAATCAATCAATTAGTGAGCATCCAATAGATTTCAGAGGCGTAGAAGTGGAGAAGGACTTGTCATCTCCAAGTTTTCTCATTGATTCTACCAATAGTTAACAAGCCTCTGCTACAATAGGTCAGGTGCTGTTCTAAGTTGATGGGGATGAAGCATTAAGAGGGAAAATAAAGTTCTCATGGAATAGGTGCGTGCCAGTGTGCAAAGGATGGGAAGGCAGGAGATAGGCAGTAAACCGACAAGGACCTCACTTCAACACTGGCTGTCCCATTTAAGGATCCTTATGTAAGCATCCCATGTAAGGATGCTTACATAACCTGCCTGGGTTTCGGCATCCTCGTGGGTAACAGTGCTATCAGTACGTACCCAGCACTGCCCCTGTGAAGAATAAAGTGAAACACACATAGGTGCTTTCCTCCTCATCTCCATCTCTACACTGCAGAACATACAAAGATGCGTGTCTCATTCTGGGCTTATTTATTTAATTACACGTTGGGTATTCTGGGATTTGTACGCTCATATCATTAAAGCAGTTTCAGCCAGAGAACATATATTTGGAGAGGTATTAATATGCACTGGGCATACGCAATTACAAGACTAGATACGAGGTGACCAGAATCTGGAGGAGGAGGAGGTACATTAAAGAAAGTGCCAGATATGTTGCAAGATAAGAGGTGCAGGACCACATTAAAGCATTTGCTATCAGACCCTCAACAGTGGGAGGGGTCGGTGATGTCTTTTGAGCAGAAGGTGGGCGTGCCTGATTTTTATATTTAAAATTTCCCTGTGGAATCAGTGTAGAGTGTGATTTGGGAAGAAATGAGACTGACCAAAGGAACCAATTAGGAAAACATAGCTTTTTTTGTTGTTTTGTTTGTTTCTGTTTTAGTCTAGGCTAAGGAGAATAATAGGATGCACTGGGACAGCGGCAATGGAAAATCGAGAGACTTCGTAGTCGGGAGATGGGAGAGCTAAGAATGATGTGATATGGGACTCGATTGACTAGTCAAAGAAGCAAAGGGAGGTGTGAAGGGCAGATGTTAGGGTTTCGAGGTTATGTAAATGGAAGGGAGATGCTTCTATTAACAAAAAGCAAGTCTATAGAGGAAGAGCAGGACGTGCAAACATTTTGTTTGGGGGGGGGTGTGTTGAAACAGCAAGGATGGGACCTTCATACTGAGACATGCAGGAAGCGGTTTGAGGTGCATGATCATTCCTCATGCAGTGGTTTCCAACCACTGCTGCAAAACCTTCACCCATGTGCAAAAAGTATCATAGTAAATAGGTCGTTCAGGGTGATGGCAATTGGGATACAAGAGTTAAGAGACCTAACAAAGCACAAAATGATGATGCCAAGGGAGACCTTATGTTTATGGAGCATGTAAGAATTCTGCCACAGACCTACCTAAGAAGGTCCAGCCAGGGAAACATGTAGTTTTTCTCTTACATGCCACTGTGCCTGAAAGAGTGTCAGATTATTCTATCTGAAACCAGGTAAAGGTGATGCCCTTCTTTTAACAGTGGGCATAGTAAATCATCCTCTGGAGAGTACTGTTTTGGTTTAGAAAAATGGCTTGATGCAAACTTGGGTGAGACGGTGATCCCCTCAGGGGCACAGGGTCAACTGATGTCAACATTTCAAGGAGAAGGAAACTTGGGACAAAGGGGTGGGGATAAGACTTTGCTCTTGGGCTCTCAGTGGGAAGGGAAAGAGATAATACAAACATGGCTGAGAAAGTCTGAAATCAGGAGAGTCTAATCGTAGTTGATGGTGGTAGAATAGCCAAATGTCATTTGCAAGGATGTGATACATGCAGATCCTTCTCGAATCATGTATTCTAAGATGAATATCACTTCTCCTATCCTCTCTCTTCCTTACGCATGTACAGTTTTTATGTCTACTAAACTCAAACGTGCCTTTTGCAAGTGGATGTGTTGTGGAATATGACAAGGGGCTGAGCTTCACTGTGGGTTCTTGGGATGGAGCTCAGAGACAGGGAATATAAAAACCTGAGCTCACAGGTCAGATGAGGTTGTAAGAGTGTGAGTTTCCCATAATGAGGAATTGCAATTTGAGGAATAAGACTTGGAATTTCAGAGCCTGTGTATCTGTCGAGGGGAGATCTTGAGAACCAGGAAGGTCTTCCACCCCGTATCCGGTCCATATGCAACGTGACCTTCTAATTTTTGCAGACTAACCTAGTTTTGTTTTGAATCCTTACATCCTTCCTAGGTCACCACCAAAAATCACCAGCCTTTGAAGGTGTGCCAGTGTTGCTGGGGACCAAGGATCCCTGTGGCAGCTCTTGCCTGCATGCCAGGATAGGACCTTGGGCCAGTTAAGGTCAAAAGGGATTATTCCAGGACTTGAGATGTTAGAGGCAAAGTCATTTCTAGTCAGAGAGGTTTGAGGGTGACTCCTGTTACATAAAGATAAATATTTCTGAGCATTTGTGGGGTCAAAGAACTCTGCAGCCAAGCTTATTACTGAGGAAAAATAGAATCTTCTGCAGGCTTCGTTTGCCTTCAGATTTGCTCGAAGTTCCATCCAGAAAGCCGCAACACAGAGAGTGGGTGGG
This sequence comes from Balaenoptera acutorostrata, assembly GCF_949987535.1. NCBI lineage: Eukaryota > Metazoa > Chordata > Mammalia > Artiodactyla > Balaenopteridae > Balaenoptera > Balaenoptera acutorostrata. The sequence continues at coordinate 33,605,490 of NC_080078.1, read as the reverse complement.
CGTGTGGAGGCTTCCCAAAGTAGACCTCTCCACCCACTTGTTCATTAGGAGAAACCACCACTTAGCTGTTTTTGTCTCTACCGCCTACTGTCCCTTGTCCCACGCTCTCACATTCTGTCCTGTGCACTGGAAACAGACTCCCACCCTCTCAAGTGTCAAACTTCGCACTCTCCCTCAGCATCACCTCCTGGAACCGATCGTTTTAGGAAAGCTCCTGTGAGCACTTAAGGTATTTGCTTGCTCTGGGTCTTTTTCAGTTGGGGGCTCTGTCTGGTGTGTCTTGGATCTCTCCTGACCCAATGTCAGTTGGCTGCTCCGATAGAACACTGTCTCTACAACTTGTCACTTTTGCCTGGGGTAGCGTTAGGGAGGTATTGGCAAATGAGGACGGACGCAGGGTTGTTTCTTTGGAAGAGTTTCAGGTAGCCTGTGGGTGGTGTGCGACTTACTCCTCCCGTAAGTAAGTAGGGACTAGAAAGCTAGGAAATTCTCATATTATAAAATTAGGTAGCTGGGGTTAGGATAGATTCCTGGAAGAGGAAATCTTGCAGCTGGATAGACAAAGAATAATGCTTCAGAGAAGTGCTTGCTAGGTTTAGATATTGCAAACAATGATGAATAAGATGATGATGATGATGATGATGATGATGATGATGATGGTAATGATGATTTGTAAGCAGCGTCTCTACTGCTACTGGTATAGCATGGTGATGGAAAGAATACTTCCTGCTTTTTTAATTCAACGGAGCTTATTGAAAACACTGCCCCCATCCTTTATTAGCAGGACAGGAGTTATAGTTCTTGCAGCTTCAGTTTCTTCTTCTGTAAATTGGGGCTATAAAACCTACCTTACAGGGTTTTGTGAGGAGATAGATAGATAGATAGATAGATAGATAGATAGATAGATAGATAATCAATACATAGATATATTACACTGGCCAGAAGCAATCTCTTTACGAGTGTTAACCCTAGTCGGTCTCCAAAAAGCGGTAAAAGACCTGACATTTTGTGAGATCCAGCTGGTGAAGAATTTAGTTGACAAAGACTAATGTGAAAGGTTGTGTTCATTTGATTCATTAGCAAGGTTAAATAAAACGTGTGTACTCAGAAGACCAGGGCAGAAAGGTGATGTCTACACATTTTCATATTAATGCCATGTCATATGAAAAATTTCTCAAAAAAAAAAACTGCATTTGGAGTTAGTCGTTCCATGAATGTATTGATTTTATTTATCTTGTTTGTGTAGTTTTTAGCAAAAAAAAAAAAAAAAAAGAGGAATCTCTCTTTCAGCAACTGGTCGGGGACGGAGCACAAAAGTAATTCATAATTATAGTCGCTAATATGTATTGAGTGGTTACTAGATAGCAGGCACCAATCTCAGAACTTACATGTATCGTGTTCATTTATCTTTTAACAACCTATTTAGGAAGGCAAAATTAGCATCATTCCCTCTTTGAATGAAACTGAGGTTTTAAGGATTTATAACTCCGTAGACATTTCATAACAACCATAGAAGTATGAGGCAGAACCAGAACTTCACACCCAAGCAATGAGACTCCAAAAGACAGTATACCCACTCTACAGTATACTGCGTGCCCTCACAGGAGCCAGAAGGAGCTCCCAAATCGTCCATCAGAGCCATCATTTCAGGTGGCCTTGAATGAGCAGGCTGCAACCGCAGTGTCATTGAGGAAAGTGAGTCCAGCAAATTCAATCCATCTGACCTTTATTAAGCCTCTCCCATGTGAAAGGCGTGCTGCTCCGTGGTGCAGGGAACTCAGAAATGAGAAAGGTGTTTGGTTGGTTCTGCTGCAAGGAGCTGGTGGGGGTGAAGAGGTTAGTTATTCCGACCTAATGAGTGTCACAGTTGATCGTGTTCAAGCATCCCCACAATAGTTAACGTGTATGGTCGATTCTTGGGGTGCTGGTGCCTGGGCTAAGAAGCACTTTACATTCATTATCTCAGTGGTTCCCAAATGCAGATCCACCAATTCATCTGATTCCATAATGACATTTTCAACAGACTGCAGCTAAATGAGAAAATTAAGGGCAATTTAGTGAAAATTTTAATAGACCTAAATTTAATCAATTTGAAGGGCTGTCCTTTATTTTGAGATTATGTCCTTCTTACTTTTTGGTACAAAATGCCCTTTCCCTTATGAGATGATGATGAGAGCAGATGGTGTGTATGAGTTTGTATGTGTGTGTGAGCTCATGTGTGTGTGTGTGTCTGTGTGTGTGTGTGTGTGTGTGTGAGAATATACTAACTTGGTCAAAAAAAATTTTAAGTCGTTAATTTCATGCAACCCGTCTATTGTTTTTAAACTTTTACTGTGATAAAAATTATTACGTGAATTAGGGAGAAAAAAAAATCTAAGAATCATTGCAGTTCTGTGAGGGAGGTATTATTAGCCCCCTTTTACAGATAAAAGAAGTGAGCCTCAGAGTGGTTAATTTACACGCCCTCATGGACAGATCCTGCAAGTGGCAAATCTTGGATATAAACCCAGGTCATGTGTTTCTGGGAGCTGGGATACTAACACCACCATGGGCATCAATCATGGTGTTTCTGCAGGAATGAGCTCCCTAGCCTTCCCCTGGCCAGGGAAGGGGCAGACCAGGAAGCCATTTTCAGAGTCCTGGGACTCTTTGGCCTTCGTTTGGGTTGCAGGCTGAAATCCAGGACAGCTTTGGGAGACTCACGATGTTGGAGAGGCAGATGAAGAAGGTCTGATGACCGGCACACGGCAGACCAACACAGTGGGGAAAGCTTGTCCATTGCTGCAGGCTTGCCCTCTGTGGGACCATAACTAGCAGCCAGTGAGGCGACTACAGTAGGAGGGGTGGGAATAAAGGGAGAGACGTATCTTCTGTGCCTCCTGAACCCCTTCCTCATTGGGCCTGCAGGGAAGAGGTGTTTGAGCAGGAACAGAAAACAAGAAATGCATTCGCTAAGTCATAAAGATCTCCCTGAACTATATGCTAGGCCTGGTACAAAGACAAACCACCCCACCTAGGAAGTGGGGGGATTGAGAATCAGACACTCCAGAGATTGCAAACCAATTCTGTCCCTTATTTTCTACGGAAACATTCTCAGGTTTCCTGCCTGTGGGTCTGTTTCTCAGCAGCCTTGGCACCAGAGGCAATGCTGGGGCTGGTGCTTTGTTTTCATTTCTGCTCAGGGAAGCTGAAAACCTTGTCTCTAAGAAGTGAAGTTGTAAACAGAAATGAGGTTCTAAGTTTCTGGAATCCTGTACAGCTACCAAGGTATGTGTGCTTCCTGTTTTTGTTGTGGCTGTAAGTATCTAGAATATTCCAACTTGGTAGTGTGTTTAAGCAGGTTTTTATGGACTAGCCAGGAAAATTTACCACCATTTAGAAAAGTACTCCTTAGGAACACATAACCCGAGTTCTTCATAGTAAGAACAAAGATAATAGAAGTAGTGGCAGTAATTGCAGCAGAAGAATTTTTTAAAATTTTATTATAAAAGTCATGCACAAATCCATTCTTGTGACAATTCAAACAACACACATCTTTATAGAGTAAAGATTGAAAGTCCCCCCACCTCCCTTTTCTGCCTCATTACTCTAGATGTAAGCAGATTTACCACTTGACTTGTATCTTTTCAGATCCTTTTCTATGCATTTCACATGTGTGTATGTATGTGTATTTGTGTTCAGACATCCACACATGCCTATGTGGAGGTCTGTATGTGCACGTGTGCACACACACACACGTGCATAAAGAGATTGTGAGGTGCTTGTGGTTCTCTGGTTGGTGTGGTTTGGTTTTCACATACAAAACTGATTATCTGTGCCCTGAAACTTCTTGAAGATCTTCCGTAGAGATCTTTCCAAGGAAAGACACCTAGAGGTACCTCGTTCTTTCTAACAGTTGCACGGTAGGTGTGCGTCATACTGTGTTGTACCATTCGTCTATTGCTTCCACTCATTTGCTTTTACAAGCAATGCTGGAAAAAAATTATCCCAGTACATGTATCTCTGTGCCCATCTCAGGTATTTCTTGCACGATGGATATCTAGAACGCGAATAATTCGGTGGAAAGATAAGCATATTTAAAATGTTGAGAGTAAGTGCCAAACTGTTGTCTCCAGAACTGTACCAATTTTAACTCTCACCATCTGTGTTCGAGACTACCCATTTCTCCACAGAGACATCGATTCTAGGTAGTACTGGTAGGCATTTTATTTTTAATTAGTTGATTTTATTTATTAATTGATGTCCATCTTGTGGACAAAGGATCATAGTTAACTCTTCTAAACAACCAATATAATTTTGAGAAGAGCTTGGGTGGTAGCAGCTAGTTATGAACTGAGCATCCTTGTACTGGGGTTTCTGTTTTTTTAAACTTGAATGCACTGACACCACACACCCAGGCTGGAAAGCTAGTGGAGTTTGAGGGTCCTTGACTCAGAAGTGGGCTCTGATCTCCAGCCTCAATCCCGTGATTACATGCAAAGCAATTGTCTCTAAATGGTTGGAATCCGTTCTGCCTCAGACACGGCCCTTTACTCTGAAACAAGACCGCCGTGCTCATTATCTGAGCACTGCTGAATGCTCCACCTCCGTGCCATGGAGTGGGGGCACCTTTGCCAAAAGAACCGTCTGAGAAATAGGGCTTCTCCAGGGTAGCCCGGAGGGACCATCAGGGACTGAGACCTCATTCTAGGGGCCAAGAAGCCAGCTTAATATAGAGAGCTAAAAGAATAAATAAAACTCAGAATCCATGGATTCCTGGAGCAGAAAGAGATAGCTAGAGGTCATTTGCTCCAAATTGCTGTTGTATTAATTCATTCATCTGTCCATCTACCTATCTACCCATCCATCCATCCACCCATCCACTAATGCAGTATTTTCTGAGTACCTACAATATGTCAGACACTGTATTAAACCCTGCACTTCAAATGGACAACATAGCAGGTGGGAATCTTGCCCATTTTTGGTCATCGGTAGGAACAAACTTGCCCACCACCACTCTTGGTAGACTGAGCCATGAGAGCTCCAGAATTAATATATTAGGCAAATCTGGGGCTTGGCAATCAGAGTGGAAGGGGTGAGGATGCAAGGAGGCTTTTCATTTTTTTTTAACCTTTTATCTTATATTGGAGTATAGTTGATTAACAATGTTGTGTTAGTTTCAGGCGTACAGCAAAGTGATTCCATTGTACATATACATGTATCTATTCTTTTTCAAATTATTTTCCCATTTGTTACATAATATTGAGCAGAGTTCCCTGTGCTATATGGTAGGTCCTTGTTGGTTATCCATTTTAAATATAGTAGTGTGTACATGTCAAGCTGAAGCTGCATTTGCAGAGCGAGTGCACATTTATACTGTGTTTACTGCGACCTGCCCATCCCTCTTTATCTTTGGTGTCCCGGCTTCCCTGATCCTGTTCTATCTTTTATTTTTGCACAGCACTCATCAGCTTCTATATTCTGTACAATCGACTTATTTCTTATCTTTGTTCTTTGGTTAATGACAGCCCCACCAGAAAGTAAACGGTATGGTGTCAGGAATCTTCGCCTTCTCCCACTGAAACAGCCTTAGGGACCAGACCAGTGCCTGAGTGTAACCAACACTCACTAAATATCATTCAAATGTTTGAACAAGTAGGTGACTCAACGTACTTGTGATAGAGATCATAAATAACAAAGTTTCCTACAGAGACTTTCATTCTCACTTTCCTGAAGATTCAGAATATGTCATCGCCTGTATCAAAATTTGGAAGTGAGAATAAAATACTTCTCAGCCACTTCTCGACGTTGTCATGGAGCTAACCCCGGAAGGGATAATTGCATTTAAGATCAAGGAGTCCTTCCTTCTGTCTAACTGGGGTTTTTCTTGCTCTGAGGCACAGCAACTCCCATAGAAGATCTTCCTTTAGCTAAATGCCTGCCTTTTTGACAGCCTTAGGAAGTTAGAATAAGGGATTATGGAAGAGACAAAAGGAAGAAAAACAATTTCCTTTATTATTTTGAAGAGTTGGCAAATTTGAGTGAAGGAAAAAGTTACAAACACTGTTGTGTGGGTCACATTAAAACTGCAACAGTTGCCTTCTGCCCGAGGAAGTTTCATCTGAAGATGGCATTGTTCATTGCTGGTTTTCCGGCACTCTCTCTGCTTCCTACAGGGTAAACATTCAATGAAGGGTTCTTGTAGCTGAAAGTCCGGAGGGTAGCCCTTGAATGGCACGCAGTATATACATACGCTCAAGTGATACTGAGTGCCCAGGGACCCTTTGTAGGAAGAGAGAAGGGTATTTTCTTTCCCCCACGTCTCCCATTTATTGACGTAGAAGAATCGTTTGGGAGCTAGTAGCATTGATGTGGCTCTTTCCCAGTCTCTGTTGAGATAGAATTCAAATTCACCATCCCCAGACACTGCTTAAAAGGCTAGCAGAGTTTTTTCACTGAGCCATAGTTGCAGCTAGGGCGTTACCATTTGATTTGGGGTAATCTGACGCTGTGTTCCTGATTAACAGTCTGCTGATAATAGCCACTGCAAAATCTTTCCTGCCCCATCCTTTATGCCGTGTTGATGGTCTGTGTACTTGTTTGTGTGCGTAATCATGTTTGCATGAATCAGTTTGCATGCACTTGTGCAGGGATGTTCTGGACTTGGTTGTCCAGAGAATGCAGCCTGGCCTCGAATCATTTTGGGATGCATTTACACGGTCCGGATTCCACCATTTCCCTTTGCAGATTTCCAGTTTGCCTGACTGTGGAGACCTAAGTCTAAGGAGAGAAGCATGAGCCATTATTGTAAAATGGGTCTGTGGGAATCCAGTCACCACTGAGAGTTTTCACCTATGGGGAGAAAACGGACCAGAAACCCAGTGTTGGCTCAGTACAGCCAAGAGCAGTTATTGGTTCCTTACATAATGTATTTGTTTTTCATTAAACCATTCAGATAAGGTCTTATTAAAGTGCCATGTATTATTTATCGTGTTTCTTATGAAAATAAGCTGAAGGGAAAATTCTGTTCTCTTCTTGGGGCATTTGCAGGCTTTTCCAATGCCAGTGAGGGGGGAAAAAAATGAAGGAAAGCAGGGTGAACCCCTGTCAGTACAGCAAATTGCTTGAGGCAACAGGAGAGGATGGGAAGGAGAGAGGAAGGATTGGAAGGGCAGAATCTTTGACTTTTATTCCGTATATGTTTTGTGGGGTGGTTTTCCCTTTGATTTTGTGAATTGCAACATCTTTTTTAAAAATGAAATAAAAACGCGGAAAATAAGAAGACAGAAAAAAGAGAAAGAGTTTATTTGTAAATCAGACCTTGTCTGATGAATGTGAGACAACAGATAGCCGGGATTTTTTCAAATAACCACTGCCACTTCCCCACCCTCAAAAAAAGCAGTGTAAAACACCAGGCTCTTCTCCCCTAATCCTGCAGCCCAACTTCTGCTCAGGGTTTAGCATCCTACTGTGTCCCCTCTAAATTGTTGGGATGTGTGAGTCCCAGGGTGTTGGAGAAATTGGTTTTGCAAGGTGAGGAGTAGAAAGAAACAGCCTGGTTGGGACCTAGTGTTTGACAGAGTGAAGACTTTTGTATTATCGATGGTGTCTCAAGACAGAACAACAAAAAATGGAGCTGTGGCATAATTAATTTCCTTTTCTTCAGAAAGCATTTTGATTAGCCTGCAAAGTGAGTTGTGCCTTGTGAGCCGATGGCCTAGAAACTGTCATTTGGCTGTGTGTCCCCTCGAGCCTCACAGAAGTGTCACTGGGGATGCCCCTGGTGGCCAGTCCCCAGCCCTGTCCCAAATGCTCCTCCCCAAGGGTGCCCCTGTCACTCTGTCCTTCAGAGTGGTGCCCCCAGCCCCCAGCCCTGCAAGGCTTCTTGCAGGGAACCCAACAATCAAAAAAAGATGCTGTTCAGACAAGCCTCTTGCTCTGAAAAAGAAAATCCAATCACCGGGTCAAAATCTATATCACAAAATATGGCTACTATCCCTGATCACGCTTTTACTGCTGCCAAGAACGTGGTTTCCCTCCCCCGCCCCGTAGGGACCAAGGACTCCTTAGAGTCTTAATATTTTCTTTTGATTTGCAGATCACATCCTATTTTATTGCATAAAGACTAACGAAATCTACTAATGAATAATTATTACTTCATAAAATAAAGGGGAGGGGGAGACCCCTTTGCAAGAGTGGAATGCTGATGTGGCCAAGGAGGACTGGCCAGGCAGGAAAAAGATGAAATAAATAAACCCTTGTCATTTGCCCGCTGCAGCCCACGGAGTCATCTCTTCTCAGACCCAGATCTCCCCACCCTGTGCGTTTATAATGTGAGAAGAGCGGCGATCCTAGGCAGGGAGAAGGGCCCCTTGAACTCGCGCAGGGCTGGCGTGTTAGTCCAACAGGCTTGATTTCCACGCCAGCCCCAGCCAGGGCGGTCTCTCCCATTCAGGCCCGGGGCTGGGTGGCGCGCTCCCCGCCGCCTGCCCGGCCAGGGCGAGGTGCTGAGCGAGAGCTGCGCCCCGAACGCCCGGGGGTGCGTCGCCGCCTCCCCGCCCTGCCTCCGGCGCGGGCAGCCCCAGCTCCCCCCTGCCCGCAGCCCCTAGCGTCGTCTCAGCACTCCTACGAGGGGGAATCCCATTTCCGTGTTTATTTGCCAACCGAGTCGGGCAAACCCACCGCCGCCACCCGAATCTAAGACTCCGGGTCCCAGCTGGGCAGTCGCATGAATTGTCCAGCTCGCCTGGGTGCTGGCGATGTGAGGCGCTCTCTGGCTTCCTCACCCGCCCCGCGGAGATGTTTAGCAGACACAATTTGAATTTTGGTGAGTCGTTTGGAAAAAAAAAAAAAAGCAAAGGGGAGGGAAAAGAAAAACCAAAAACCCTGCCCCTGGACCCATTTGACAAATGAGGCAGCAGCGGCAGTAGCAGCAGCGGAGCGAGCCTCAGTGTGAGTCTGAATCTCTCTCCTTTCTCCCCCTCCCTCTCTCTAGCCTTCAGCTTTAGCCTCCCCCCGCCTCCGCCCCCACTGCTCAGCATCTACAGGAGGGCATCGGCCCCCCTGTGCCTTTCACAGAAGTTGCCTTTGCTTGTTCTGTCATCTTCACGGGAGCGGGGGGCGGGGGACACCCTCCACTTTGAGGGGCCTCAGAAAGCAGGACCAACAAACCAGAAAAAACGATACAGCCACGAAGGGAACAAAATAGTTTCCCGGCCCTCTCAAGTGTCTTAGTTGGAGGCAGACGAACGCCGGGATCTAGCACACCCAAAGGGAAGGAAAGCGAGGGAGGAGGGACGGACGCGCGGGGTGCGGCGGGGTGGAGGGAGAGAGAGAAAGAGAGAGAGAGAGAGAAGAGAGAGAGAGAGAGAGAGAAGGGAGACAGCCACCGGGTTGGGTTTTGACTTAGATAATCAGCAAAATTAAAAAAAAAAAAAAAATTGTAGCGACCAGGCAAAGAGCGGCGTGATTGCATGCGAGCGTCCCCACTCGTGCTCGGCGGGCGCCAGAGAGACACGATGCAGCATCCTCTGACGGGGGCCACCTGCGTGGCGCTCCCCAACGTGGGCATGTGTCCCCAGCTCTCGTGTGCCTTGACTTTTATGTACTTACAGCAGGTAAGGCGCGCGTCTTCCCTCGGTGGCTGCTTCCCGGGGCTCGGCGGACTGGGTACCCGCGTCGCTGGGATGCGCTTTGGTACCTTGGATGGGTTTGGGGAGGGGGGTCCTTCGTTTGGACAGGAGGGGTGGATCGGAGACCCTAGTCCTCCGTGGACCCCGGGCACTCTGCGCCCAACTGTTTTTTTTCAGCTCTCTGGATACTTTGAACGCCTGATTCTGAGCCTGGGTACCGGGAGTTTAAAATTGCAAACTGCATTTTCCTTACTCGAATCTTTCCCGTGTCAGTGCGTCCGGTGACCATCCCCAGTCTAAGACCTCTTTGATGCTAAGAGTTTGGATCTTTGTGGAGGCATTTGGGTGCCTCGCGTTTTAATTCAACTGCTTTAATAAGGAGTGCAAAAACATATATATATGTGTGTGTGTTTGTGCTGAGTATTTTTGTTTTCTTAAGTTTGTCTGGGTTGTGCTGTATTCTGTCAGCTTGGGATCTGAGCCTTTGGGTTTCTGAAGGGTGTCAGCCCCAGAATCTGCCTGTAAACTCACTGGAAATGCTGTGATGAAGGCGAGGGGTTTAGGATGTGTCTTTGTTGGCATGTATAAAAGCTTTTTTTTTTTCCTCCTCCACGCTCCCTTAACGGTCTTGTTGAGGGATTCTGCGTTTTATTTTCCATTCTGTGTATATTTCAGAATCTCGCATTGTGTTTCTCTCTTTCTCTGGGTGTTTCCTTCGGACCTTCTGTCTCTTTTTCTTTCTTTACTAGTAGGGCTACAGCCTAAGTTGGTTCCAGGGCTTGGGAAACAGCTCAGCCTTGCCTTGTGGAGCGACAAGCCCAGCTCTGTCTCGCTGGGCAGGGGTTGTGGATGTGAACGACAGAGTTGGAAGGATCTTGACATGCAGACGGGAATCCTCCCTTCCCAGGGTCACTGTCCTGCTCTGTGAAGAGTTAACTTGACTGTATCTTTTTATCTGTTTTTCGATTGATTCCCTTCAAGAGTACCGTGCGTTGTGTGTGGTTGTAGTTGACTGAACTTCCTTTACAAGTGTTCCAAGGGGACTCCTTCTCCAAAGACCCTCAATTTCAACCTGTGTTATAGGACTCTACGTATTCACAAAATGTCCAGATTCTGCTTTGAACATTTTGGGTAATTTGTTATCAAGTCGTTTGCCTCCAGAAAATATTTCTTAGGCGTATTTTCTATCTCGTCTTTTTGAGAACAACCTTTTAATTTTTCTCGTCGTTTTAATATCTTAGGAACTGGTTTATCCTTTTAAATATTGTTTTATCCCATTTGTCATTAAGTAAATTGTGCCAGGAAACATTTCCCAAGAGGCTATTGGTAACATATGATATGATTCATCTGCTTCTACCATTTCTGTGCCTTTGCTGTGAGTGCCTCTGTGTGTGTGTGTGTGTGTGTGTGTGTGTGTGTGTTTTATACCAGTTACCCACCAGAAGAGTATCCTAATAAGCTTTTTTACAGATGCTAAGCCTCAGTTGAGTTTAATCAAATTGTTAATATGAGTTGATCTTTTGCCTACCGTATTCACTTCTTTCATGTTATTTATTAACCAATTGGAGAAGCATTACCTAGCAAGTAAAATGCTGTAAGTATTCAATGTTCCCACAGTTTCTTTGTGCATGATTCTTTTTTTTTAAAAATAAATTCATGTTTCTTCCTTCTAGCTTGTTAAATTGGTTTGCTTGGGGGGTGGGCACAACTTAGGAAAGAAGACTGTGACTTTGAGAGGTTATTCTTGCCATGAAAAGGACAAGTATCTAGGATGAATGCAGGGGTTTTCAACATCAGCCAGGCAGTGTCTTCCAGTGTGTGTGTGTGTGTGTGTGTGTGGGCACTCCTGCTCTGGAAAGGGGAGGCTCAAAGGGAATGTTGGCAGCCATCACAAGTATTTAGAAGTGACTGAATCAGCATTGTGCTTCCATATGGCGGTAGATGGAGGTGGGTTTTGAAATGTACTGTGGAATGCACCCCATCCCTTAAAAGGGCTTGTAATGCTTTCAACGAAAGTGTTGATAAGGTGATGCTGACATACAGCGTCAGAATGCGGTGTGTGTGTGCGCACGCGCGTGCACACGGACGCGTGTGCATTTTTTCTGAGTTTCACTAAATGCCTGAAGTATAGTACAGGCAGACATTTATTTTTGCCTGTCTGGTTGAGAATCAGGTTTTCCAGCCATACATCCCACCTTGCTAAAAGCTCACTGTCAGGGTGGGAGAGTTGTACCTTCAGGTCATGTCTCCTAGCCACTGCTGGCATGACAGTTTGTGTGGAAGTCTCGTGTCATTGCTTTTATTTAGCAGTCCAGACAATTGGCTGATGAAGGGTGTGAAACAGTTCAATCTCCACAAACCACTTACTGCTACAATCTATATGTCTTCTATCAGTACATCGCCACTATGTTTTCTCTCTGCTATTAATCTGTAGCTATTACTGTATCTCTATTTAATTTTGATGATAGGAGGGCTAATCTATACTTTCAAAGTTGATCAGATGGCTGGATCACGCAATATCTCTGATAAAGGACACCTTCACTGGAAACATTTTCTTTTGTTATTATTTAGAAATAAGCATATTTCAGGAGTCTTTCTCATTCAGATCACTAATTACATAAGAAAATAATGAAGACACAATTCTCTTATTCTGGAGGCTTTATCATTCTGTTTTCTAAATGCACAGACTCTGATTAGGGGCCACTGTGTCTTCCTGAAAACATATTTTCCTGGAACGAAGTTTCCGATTGCTGTCTTTGCCTCAGCCTTGATATCTCACCTCTCTTCCTAAACCCTCCCAGGTTTGTTCCTAAGACAACTCATAAAAGCAAAAATCAATTGGGATACCTCAGCATCAAGTCTACCCTGAATGACCAAGTGAAAACGACATAACCCTTTTGCCACAAAAAACTTACTTATTCAGGCCAAAGAAGAGGCAACTTTGGTCTTTCAATTATTTGCTTATTCCATTTCATTGATTCCTATTTCCCAATGACTCTACTTTAGATGGGTATTTTCCTACAGTTACAATTTCTTTCTTTATTTTCCGCTTTCTCCTCTCTTTTAACATCAGAGATGTTACTACAGTTTGGAACTGTAAGACGGGATCATGTCAAATAGTCCATCTGGCATCTATATCTTGAGGCCAGTGATGTCATCACATGCATATATACCCACATCTGTATCCCTCCAGGATAGAGCATATATCCTATGGTTGTAGACCATTGTTAAGATGGAAGGGGCAGGCAGGCATTGTAGCAGCTGGCTTCAATCTTGCGTCCAGGGAAAGTTTCTGCTTCAGCCGCTGTTCTTGATATACTGCAGTGGCTCTGTTTGGTGTCTTCTTGGGTGGTGAGTCTTCTTCTCCCAGGTGAACTTCAAATTCACACATTCTCCAATATGGAATCTGCCCAGAGTTCCAAAGTGGGTACCCATTTCGACAGTCTTGCTTGGAGGGAAAATTCTAAATACAAATTCCAAATTTGGGGGTTTACTACAAGCTGGGTCGAAAGAGTATACAGGTTTCGTTTTTCACAGAGAAAGAGAAAACAACTACACACACTCATAACAAAAAAATCTAGAGATGCTTGATGTCCATCCTAAGTCACAGGGAGTATCGGTAAGGTATGGTGAGGCTACGGACACAGCAGACGAGGTTTGTTTTCTGATGCACACTGCCTGCCAGACTTCCCCCAAGCTGTTTCACACTGAGTTCTAACTCCCTGAAAGAGGATAAGTAGCATATTAGCTTCATTTTCCCTGTTCCTAAGCCCCCACCCATGTCTCCCAGTCCCGTTCTAAGAAAGCTTCTCATCTGTCAAATCCTGTTCGCTCAGAACCTTTTTATCAGCCTACATTTAAAAACAAGTCAAATGCTTAAAATCCACATTAAAAGCAGGGGGGAAAGGGGGCCTGTAAAGTGGGCCATGCCACTGTCAATATCCAAAGATTGGTCATTTTTCCCACTTAATGATGATCCATGTGGTTTGTTTTAAATAGTGAAGTGGTTTGTACAAAGGGTAATTTCTGGTAAATGAAGCCATTGCTCACTACGGACATCTTCAGATCGAAAGCAATTGAACTGAAACCTGCATATCAACCCTTTCTGTCTTTAATTAGAAAGTGGATCTCAGCTGAGAGTCGCCAGGAAGATGGGCTCTCACACCGCGGCTGTAGGAGGGGTGACCACCCTCCCCATGCACCTGCCGCGGTTATAAATTTGGGAGGCGCTAGGGAGGCCGTAACAATTACGGCTGCGTAGAAAAGTTCAATTCTCATTCTACTTACTTACCTAGTGCTGCTCAGTCTGATGATTTATAGGGGACCAAATGGCATTTTATCACCTTCTTTCTTCTTGGCTTAATCCCGTGTTGATTTATTAGATCGTGCTGTGGATTGAGGGGAGTCAATAGTGTCAATAATGCAGAAAAGAATCAGGATAGATTATCCTCATGTCTGAATTGTTTAAGGAATTTAAGTGGCCGGAATGAGCAAATTCCCAGGCCTGGGTGACTCTGTTAGAACCTAGGACCCTCTGTCTCTTTCTAGAGAGATCTTATGTCGTAAATTGGTTAAGTAACCAATCTTCCTGGTTTCTCCGATTTTTCCAATTAAGGGGGAAAGACATGAATTATTGGGCTCTGATCAGCCAGATAAGGCCCCTATCTCAGGTGGGCTAGGGTTCACCCTCTGTTTCTTCCATTTGAGGAATCTGTGACGGGGGATTCACCGTAGGGTTACTTGGGCTGCCTCTGCCTTAAGTCTGTTTCATCCAACATTCACTCATGAAAACTGTAAGCATGTGTTAGTCCGTAGACCCGAGTCCTGCGCCATTCGGCAGCTCTGTCTGCCATTTCGCGGCGCTTTCTGTGTCAGAACATACAACCGGCCGCTTTTGCCTTTGCCCGAGTAGAGAAAGCCCATGTTATTAGTGCTCATGCCATCTGTTTTCCTTACAGCTGGCCCTTGAGTAATTGTCCAGTAGCTGATGGACTGAGGGTAGACAATCTTTTTTAGGGTTTTCTGATTCATTTAACCAGGCTCTCTGCCCCCAAGAGAAAACATAATGCTTGTTTATTCATATTGGCTGGATAAAAACGGTGTAGTTTGTCAGGCAAATAATAGTCTTCTGGAAGAGAAATTACAGCATTGTAAACAAAATCAGGTTGGTTCGTCTGTGCCTAAGGGGGCTGTATGGTGTGCAGGAGATGTCGTCCAGTGAATGAGGCAGAGCTGACAAAGTGTGGGAGTAATTGCCCCATATGTAGAGACCTTTTTAATGGACGAGGAGAGGTGTCCCAGTGTGCTGTTTAATTCAATGAAGAAAAGCAAAGAAAGTTCCATTCATCAATAAAGTTTCCTCCTTCCGGGCGCTGCCTGAGAGAACTTTGCTGGGCTGAGAGCTCCTCTGTGTCTGCCTGCCTAATGTGGCTTGCCTAGCCTGGCCCCGTGCAGAGGGACTGTGTCAGATGGGGTCAGCTCTCAGGCACAATAGCTCAGGAGGGCCCTGGCCCTGGCCCTTCAACCACGCTGAGCACAAGCCAGCTGGGGAAGTAAGCAGAGACCCTGCAGGCGGGCCCTGCTGGGAGAAACTCTTGGAGAAAGGGTTTTCCGAAGGACCCCCCCCACCCCCCGCCAATTCCATTCCTGAGCCTGCATAGGGTTAGGAAAGGGCTTATGGGGTTGGAACTTTCTGGCTTCTGAAAGGGTTTGGGGAGTAGGAGTTTCACAGCTGTTTCTGATCTTCATATCGTGGCCCTTGATTGATTGATTTCGGCTGAAAAAGAGCAAAAGATGACTGCTTTCTGTTATCGCCTGGGATCCCACTTCTGATTGCTCTCTTGTTAATTTCCTTTTTTTATATATATATTTATTAAGCACCAGAGGGTGTAGAGAGCACTTTTGCTGTGCTTGTTCTGACCTGTTAGACTGTAGGCAGCATGATGGCAGAGACGCCTTCATTCTGTTTTACTCTACCCACACTGCCTAGAAGAAAGTCTAAGACATAGTAGTTGTTCAATTTAAAAAATGCGTAATGGATGAATGAATGAGGACGTTTGAACCTTTTAAGCAGGAGGAGACAGTGATTGTCACTGCTTTTTATAGGTGTATACAATTACACATCCGATCATTCATTCATTTTTTTCATTTGGCCACGCAAAACACTGTTTCCAGGCATTGAGGATATTTCAGCAAAACAAGTAGGAAAGGTCCCTGCCAACATGGAGCTGACATTCTAGTAAAAGAATAGATGATGCAAAGTAAGTGAGTCAAGAGCTCTTTTCAGACTGTGGAGAGTGCTGTGCAGGAAATAAGCAGGGCGATGGGCAAGGATCAGTGGCGGTTGTTGGTTATCGGGCTTTATCTGATGGGCGCGTCAGTGTGGGTCCCATGAAGAAGGTGATGATTTTCCTGACCTGAGGATAAGAGAGCTCGGGGCGTGTTAAGAGTTGAGAAAGGTGTTTCAGGAATGGAGAAGAGCAAGTGCACCCGCCTTGTCTGCAAAAAGGGTGTAAAAGACTAGGGAGACAGTAAGCAGTGGAATTGGGTCACCTGCCAGTGTGATGGTCTCTATGGATAGAATGTGGCTTCCGTGACCCTCTGGGGCCATGTTGAAAAGAGGAGAAAGGACAGAAATCAATGTCCAGTGAACGAAGGAGACAAAACCCCTCCTGAGTTGTCCCCATGGGACATTTGGGGCTTGGAGGTGGAGAGAGGGTTTTGATGGAAGCCATAAGAAAGACGTTAATTGTGGAGCACCAAGAGTCCTGCTGATGTCTTCTGTCAAAACCCCATCGAGGTGCTTACACAGTGAGTGGGCTTATTTCGTCAAAACAATGAATGTGGTCCAGTGTTTCTCAAACGTCAGTCATTCAAGCATCCCCTTCCTAATTCCTGCCAATTCACTCATCAACACCGTTTATATCCACTTAAAGATTTTAAAAATTCACTTACATGTTGAACTTCAAAGTAGATTGTCCAAACCAAAAATAAATACGTAAATAAATGGATCAATACATCCCACGAAATCACAGCTGTGCTATTATTTTTCCCAATATACATTGAAATATTAGTACATTGAAATATTTATTCATTCACGTGTTCATTCATTCAGTCTATTGAATTCCTGTTAGGTACCAGCTGATCTTCTACATTGTTTCAAGAAACAAAGCAAAGGCCCCTGTCCTCACAGAGGGTCCGTTCAGTTGTTCATCCATGTGCCATCTTGTGAACCGTCAATGTAGTACCACACTCTGGTTAACTCTGCCTGGGTCCATTGGGTTTCGTAGGAATCCCCTTCCAAGCCTGGCCTGGAATCGCTCATTTCTCCCCAACCCAATCTGCAAAAAGCAAGATTCTAGTCATCTTTGTGTCACCTCTTCTCGCCTCTGCCAGGGCAGCATTCGGAGAACACAGTAGAGGGAAATGGCCGTATATTTAAGGTCTACAGCGCGTGGGGTTCTGAGGTGACGAGGTGGTTCTGAGGTGACGAGGTGGGGGCGATGGTAGTGCTGTGGTCTGTGACACCTGACCAGGCTCCAGGTAGGGTCAGCCTCCTCCTCTTTTCATCCTGTTCTTTATATCGTGTTTAAACACACAAAGAGTCAAAATTAGGAATTTTGGAGCCAGAGCAAAACAAAACAAACAAACAACAAAAACAAAGCATTCAGAAGGTGAGTGTATGTGTCTGGGGATGTAATGACTTTTTTTTTTTTTTCACCTTTTGCAGCTATGGAACAAAGTACAGGCAGCTGTAGGATTTAAGAGCCTCAGCTTTCCCGGTACTGATGAGTAAATGCACAAAAGGTTTAGTCTCAATGAGCCTTTTCTTTCTGGCGTTTGATGTTTGCCCAGGATTCACCTGGAGGACTAGATTCCCCTTATCAAAAACAGCAGCGAATATCGCCACCCTTCCCTGGATGGTTCTGCTTTCTCCAGGCATGGGGCAAGCTCTGCTCTTAACGCAAGGGTGAGAGCTGAGAGATAATCCTCCCCGCGCCATGAGTCTTCCTCAACAGTGGGTGACATCGGCTCCGAAAAAGAGAAGGAATGGTGAGGTTGACATGTTGCAGTATCCAAGTGTCCATCTCAAGGATCCTCCAAAATTCAGATGAGAAACCGACATCATTTTAGAACCCGTTGGTGTCAGCTCTTTGCAAAGCCTAGTTTTAAAAAAACTGGTGTCTCTGGAGCTTGTATGTAGGACAGAAGTGGTAAGCTGAAGCCTTATCCCAACTCCATTACTCAATTAGCTGATTCAACTGTATTGAGCACGTTGCTTTACTTGATTTGGGGGCTTTAATTGCTTCCTCTGAAAAATTGGGATAAGAATAACTATTGCATACTGTTCTTTGTAAGAGTAAGTATGATCTTTAGCACAGTACCTGGGACAGAGTGAGAAGCCAATAGATGTTTCTTGAAGAAATGGAAGAGTGAATGAAAGAATGAATGCATATCTGTGTTAAAGAAGTGTCTGTTTATGGAAGCTGTTTATTGAACATAATTTTTTATTTTCCATTTCTCCCAAATCAACATGATATATGCCCCCGTGGCTTGCCAAGGACACACACGAGGCCTCATATGGTGGCGGGGGTGGAGGTCGGTGTCTCTCTCAGGTCCCACGGTCCCTCCCACCTGTCCTGGGTCTCTTCCCCCTCCTCCTCCTGCCCCCTTTAAGTCCTGCCGGTGGTGTTGGCTTGTAATGTGGCCGCACAGCTCAATTAATGCTCTGTGACAGGAGGAGGGACAATAAAAAGTGTCTTGCTCTTGTCAGTAGCAAAGTTATTTACTTTCAAAAGCTGACAGAATCACACTGCAGGGGCTTCATTTATTTCTATTCAGAATGTCATTGTTCTGTGATGCAAGGGACCTGAGCACACGCATTGAAGTTCATTCCCATAAGCTTTCCTAGGGAGGGCGCTGGCTAAAGTGCAGACTGTCACCCGGGAGAGTCCGGGGGAGTCCTTCCGGGGCTTGGTGGTGTCTGGGTCCTTGGCTGACGCCTGGGTGGATGCCCCAGTTTCAGGATGGATTGTCCAGCTGACACGTGCATTTTTAGACCCTGGATCTGTCCTGTGAGAGGGTGCCTGTGTCATCGTGTCCTCTTTATTCTGAAGCAGAAGAACGAAGCGTCGGACTCCGAGCTTCACATCACTCTCACCTGAGCCGCTCCTGGAATTTCTGGAAATGCAAAAGCACCTCTTGCAAATGGCTTGGCTTTGGGTCTATCGATTGTCTCTACTTAAACTCTCTGACAGGTTCTCTCATCCAAATAATCTGTATAAAGCTATGCATCTTTTTGCTTCCTTCCTTCTTTCTCCCCCCCCACCCCCAAGTGTTTGCACTGAACAGTTAAGTGGAGAAATCCTTTTCCTCAGGGTGCAATGGCACAACCTTCCACTGGGGGTCTCCGTTTAGAACATGTGACTCAGGATTCTTGAGAACTCTCTTTTTTGTTCTTTTCTTCTTTTTTTTTAGTCTCCTTTTGGTTCCATTCAAAAAGTGAGACTCCTCTATAAGCAGGAAGAGATGCCGCTTCTAAGATCATGTAGATAAACAGAGAATCCAGCAGGCTTCACTGAGGAGGAGGATGAGATAATAAAATAATGAAAACAGTGAAATAATCAATAACTTTTATGGACTACGGGGTGACAGGCACACGACTAAGCCCTTTTACGTGGATTACCTCGTTTAGTCCCCCGCAAAAGGCCTCCAGGAGGGTTGATAAGAATCATTTTGTTTTTGTTTTTTTTTTAAGATGGGAGGTCTAGGTGGAAGAGCCCATATTTAAAACCAGACTGTCTGCCTCCAGCGCCAGCCTCCTGAGCACGGTTCTGTGCGGTGCCCTTGGCCTCGCCCCAGCCGTGCAGGCCGCTGGTCCTGCCCGATCCACCCCGGCCTCTGCTAGGCCGGCTCTCTGCGTTTCACCGCGCCCTCGGTTCTCTTGCAAAACTTGTCCAAAAGGGAAGGAGTCCGGAGATCTCTCAACTTTGACGCTTTCTGCGATTTTAGGCCTTTATGATTATTGTTGAGTAAGTGACAACACACAGCGAGGCCGTCAGACTCAGGGAGGGAGAGCTAGGGAGGGAGAGGGCTGATGGGAAGCGCTCAGAAGCATGGAGTGCGTTTCCCCACTGCCAGTTCCAATCCCCAAATCGCTGTTGTGCTGAGCAGCTCTCCAACCAACACAGGAAATGCAGCCATTGCCCAGCGCCGTATTAATGATTCATACACCCCGCACCACTGCTTTTGTTCACGTGCGGGGCCTGGTCCTGTTAATAAAGGAATTTCTGGGAGTGGGGTCTGGGCTTGCCAGGCTGTTTTCCTCAGTGCAATGCAGGCTGCTTCATCAGTCAAAAGAATTTAGTGCTTTACAACCTTCCTGAGCTTCTGTGTGTGTGTGTATGTGCGTGTGTGTGTGTGTGTGTGTGTGTGTGTGTGTTGTGGGCTTAATCAGATTCACCTCGGGACATTTCCATTGCTTTTCTGTAAAGAATGAATGAAGGAGGGGCTGCCATCTATCTTAGGTGTTTCAGGGTTGATTGGTGCGTTTCACAGTGGCGTCAACGGCCCTATTTGTTTCCCATTTGGTGTTCATGCTTTATGGTGTTGTCTGTGAAAAGGGGCTGACACCGTTTTATTAGCATAAAGAGATGCAGACCACATGAGAATCCCCCTTCCTTCCATGGCATCAAAAACAACAGACAAGGGAGAGGGCGGGTGATCTGAAGGCAGAATCACTGTTCACGACAAGTCAATAGGACTTCGTGTGTTCTTTAAACAATGGGATTTTTGAGGCTTTAAATTTTTTAAAATTATTCACAGAAAAAGAATTTGGCTTCGTTTTGAACATGAGGGAGGATATTTATTTTCCAAATTGAGAATTCTGGATCTAGGAAACTTTCTCCTGTCTAGTGAGCCATAGAAAGTGGGTTTTAACCTCCCTCTTTTTTTTTTTTTTGTTCCTAATTGAAAGGAAAAAAAAGTATATAATCACACGGTGTATTTACAACCCTCAATTCCTTTTTCAAGATATCTGCAGAGAAAAGCCCTGGGTTTGAGGCGGAGGGGGGAGAGGGGAAAGGGGGGTATTGCACTTGTGTTCTCTTAATTGTACCATTCATTTCACTTTGTGTGTGGTTTTATTCCTTCCCCTATAGAACTGACTGATGACAACTAACAGAGATCTGAGTAGGAGTTTGAGGGGCAAACAGAATACTTAGAAAATTAGGATGATTCTTTAAATATGCTATCCAACCGGCTTCTTTTTATATAAGATAAAAGTGTGATTTTAGGGAAATGCGCCTGACTTTTAAAAAAAGAGATGTAAGGCTTTTAGGAAATAAACATGTCAATTTAGTAGCATTCCTAAATGATGCATGAAGGATTGAATGCAAAGACAAATGAATAAAGCCCCAACCAAACCCCACCCAAACCAGGGCTTTAATTTCTTTTAGAAATGTGAGAGTTTTGGCTAACTGGTTCTCATTCACATTTATGCTTATGAGAAAATTAAAAACGTTTTTTGAAACTGTCCAGGGTCTTAGCAGTAATGAAATTGAAACAAATATTCCATTGAAAAGACTACCTTTTCCAGTCTCATCTTCTTGAAAAGTGGAGAACAGAATGTACATATTTACATAAGTAAATAAAGAATGTTACAAACGTTTCTCATCACAGGAAATATGATACAGCATTTTGGACTAAGAAAGCAGGTGTCCTGCAAATGCAGCTTACATTCATATTGTACTGATTTTTGTGTTTGTGTTTGTCCTCTATTATATGAATTTGTGTCTCATTGTCTTTAATTATGTCTACGAGGCACAAGACAGCAGTCAACATCTGCTCCATTGTTTACTAGGTTTACATATAGCTTTGATGGGTTATTAAACAATCTATTTTTCAAACGGAAAACAGAGAAACAGGCTGAACCCGTATTATGGCATTTTGTAAAGACCCATTATGCAATTAGCGCTTGGGATTTGTGCAAAGCTGGTGATTCACCCAAATAAACATCCCTTTATTCTGAGAGCTCTTCTTGGCTTTGTGAAAAATATCCATTGCCCAAAAAATAAAATCACATTTCCTCCTTAATCACGTAGCATGCCAAGATGATGTGTTAATATAAGGGATGGATCCTTCACTTTTTATATCAGAAAAAGAACAACTCTCCAAAATAATGATGTCTTTAATTCAAGCCAGCAATTACTATATTACATAAGACAACTATCAGCTGACACGTGAGACAGACTTTTGAAAGTTTACCCGATACTCTCAGAGAAGAGAAAAGCTATGTTCTTAACCATTTGTAGAATGTTCCTCATACTTCATGATCTATTTATGAGACTTATCGAGTCATCTACAGCAAAGCGTGTGACACCCATAATGAGTGGATCAGACCTCATTCTCTCACTTAAGTAATTGGTTAATAATTAATTCACTCGCTCATTCATTCAACAAATATTTACTTAGCCTCTGTTCTGCCTCAGAAATTGGGTTAGTCCCTAAAGAGACATAGGCAAGGAAAACCAACTTCATTTTTCCTTCATGGAGTTCACAAGTTTGCTGGAGACCTAAGTGATCACCGTATATATCTGTATTGCAAGTGGTGATAAATGGTCCGAAAGAAAAGAAGAAGGGTCTGCAGAAAATAGTAGGGGTTGGATTCAGCGGTGAAGGGTGTTCTCTCTGGGGAAGGAGCATTGAGGCTGAGATCAAGTAGGAGGTGGACAAAGGGGTAGGGGTGGAGAGACCATTCACACTGAGGCAGAGAGTGTGTGTCCCAAGCCTGGGTGATCTCAGGGGGGCTGAGAAAAGGCCAGGGAGCCCGGAGGTCAGTGAGAGAGGGCAAAAGAGGCAGAGAGGGGCCAGAAGCCATAGGGGTTTAGAAGCACTGATATAGAGGTTGGATTTTAATCCAAGAGAAATAAAAAGGAAAAAAAAAACCCAAAACACAGAGGGTCTCTAAGCAGGGGGCAAATATGACTGAATTTAACCTTTAAAAAGACCAGTTTGGCTGTTCTATGGAGAACAGATTAGAGGGGGACAAGATTGAAAGCAGGGGCTCAGGTAGGAGGCCACTGCAATAATTCAGCCGCAAGAGGATGGTCACTGGGAGTTGACCCCAGAGATGGACGGGAGTGAAAGTTTTGAAAAATAAACCTGATATTCTTTGTGACACTCCTCCACCCCCCACTGCAGGTGTTCAGCCAAAGGAGAACACACGTAATATTCTGGAGAGGGGCAAATGAAGGCTTGGGTGGGGATGGGAATTTCTCAGGAGGTACCACCCTGGAATATATGGGGCTTCACCGAGGAGAGTTACAAGCCAGTTCCAGCCAAAGCTCCCTGGATTCTAATTGGCCAGAGCTCCGAATCTCAGCGGGTGGTCTCGCACACTGTTTGGTAGCAGAGTTACCACACAAAATGACACCCAGATCAGCAGGGTGACCTCTCGTATCTTGGCAGCAGACTTCTGGAATCGTGAGTGAGGAGTGGAGAGCTAGTTGGATGAAATGTCCCGGGGGGCAATGCTCCATTCCCCCACCTCCAGTCAAGGGAGCTCAGGAGTTAAATGCGTTCCCGTCGGTGTCAGGCAAAAGTGGCTTTGAATCTTAAAAACATAATGGACCTCTGACCAGCTAAGTGAACATGTCTCTTAACCTCTCTGAAACTTAGTTTCTACATTTGTGAAATAGAGGTAGTAGCAGGACCAGTAACATAGGGTTGTCATGAGTATGGCATGAGATTATTTGTATAGCACCCAGCACAGCCCCTGGCAAACAAAAGCTCAGTAAATGTTTTTACTCTTGGTAGTGGTGGTGGAGGTGCTGGTGATGGAGGGAGTGATGCTGATGGCAATGGTGATAGTGTTGGTACTGACAATGGTGGTAGAGACAGTGGTGCTGATGCTGGTAATGATAGCAGTGGTGGAGGTAGTGATGGTGATGGTGCAGTGGTGGTGGTGCTGATGCTGGTAGTGATAGCAGTGGTGGAGGTAGTGATGGTGATGGTGCAGTGGTGGTGGTGCTGATGCTGGTAGTGATAGCAGTGGTGGAGGTAGTGATGGTGATGGTGTGGTGGTGGTGGTGCTGATGCTGGTAGTGATAGCAGTGGTGGAGGTAGTGATGGTGATGGTGCGGTGGTGGTGGTGCTGATGCTGGTAGTGATAGTGGTGGAGGTAGTGATGGTGATGGTGTGGTGGTGGTGGTGCTGATGCTGGTAGTGATAGCAGTGGTGGAGGTAGTGATGGTGATGATAATGGTGGTGTACTGGGGGTGGTGGTGCTAATTGCTCTTGGTGATGATGGTGGTTGTGTTGATGGTGGTGGAGGTGCTGGTGATAGCTGTGGTAGTGGTGACAAGAGAGATGGTGGTGGAGGTCTGTTGGTGGTGATGCTGATTAAAATGCAGTGTAGTAGAGTAGTTTCAGAGCACCTGGATTTAAATTGCGTCCAGATCTGCCACTTGCCATCTTGTGTGCCCACTGGCAGTTTTCTCATCTGTAAAATGGGGAGGATAACACTTATTGTCAGCCACTACAATGACAAAAGGAATTCATGTTTGTAAAAAAAAAAAAAACACACAGTACAGCATTTATTCTAATAAATGAACTCTTCAATGAGCGTAGAGTGTTTGTTAAATAACAAACTGGCCCTGAGTACAGCCTTAAAAAAAAGGTACCCAGTGGCTTCTTTATTCTTGATTTTGGTTTGCATAGTGAGCAGGAAGGCCATCTTCCCCTTTCCTTCTCTGCCAGACGCGCCCCCACCTCTCCATGTGTTCTGAGTATAACAGGTGTGTGGTGAGCTGAGATTCTGGCGGAGTGCAACATGAAAAAGACTCCCAGTAATTATAAAAATAACAACGAGGGCTGCTTAATGTGGTAGGCAGATGAGCACACCACTAACCAGAATGATAAATAGCGCCTGCAAATGTTAGGTCCCAGTGGGAGTGTGGGAACATATGGGGATAAACCACACTAAAAGTTGGGCATCGTTGGTAAGTTTCAAGCAGTTAAGGAAGGCCGCTCCAGTGCCAGGGTTCCTTTTCTTTTTTCTTTTTTTAGCCTGATTTTAAATCCTTCAGTTCCCTTTTGTCCCTTTGTTCCATTTTGGTCCTAAAAGGAATATTCGTCTTTGAGGCCAGCCACAGAGCCTCTAAGGAAGTGAGGTCTGGGTTGTAATCCTAACATACACAACCACCCTGGAATCTGTGAATTTCCACACTGAGCTCTATTCAATATTGTTTGGAGAGATGCAAACGAACACAGTAAATATTTTATGGAATGCCGACTTGTTGAGTTCAGATTTGTGATAGGTGGGTGTGCATAAAAATAAGCACCTAAAACCCACCCAGCCCAATAAGTTTTATTTGCAGAAGGGGCAAACAGCTCTCTCTGCCAAACATTATTTAAAAAGAAGATGTGGACGGCAGTAGGTTGATTTCAGGTCGCCGTTTCTGTGTCTGGGTCTGAATATAGTTTGGAGGTGGTGCAATCTGTGTTGTCATGGCTCTGCAGCAGTGGGATTTCTCTGGAAGGATATTTTGGAATTCTTGCTCACCGTTCATGCAGTTTTTCCTAGGGCTCACTTACAAGAGGTTTCAGCATGAAGGCAAGGGTTATAAGGTGGGTACCTGAGTGCTGGTGTTGGCTCCTTAGTAGATTTCCAGGATGCCTTACTTAGCAAACACATCAACATTGTCGGTAATGGAAAGCACGCAGAGGAAAGGAAATAGGTTTTGGAAACAGACAGGCATGGCTTTGGCTATGGCCCTCTGACTCAACTAACTAGCCATGAATGATGTGAGCTCTCTGAGTTACACTTCCTCATCTGTAGAATGGGGCTATTACGGGCACCGATATCAGACACTTGTTAAAAGATTAAATGAATTAAGGTTTTTAAAGTGCTTGGAATGGTGTTTGGCACTTAGAAAGTGCTATAAAATGTTTGCTGATACAAATAAGCAAAAGGTATCTCCTATGACTTTTTTTATGCATGTGTGGATGTGTATCTACCCTTAGTTGCAAGAGACAGAAACCCAACTCAAACTAGCTTAAGCAATATGGGACTTTATTGATTCATGAAACTGTGATGTTTGGGGTCGACCAGTGATAAGTGAGTAGTCACTAAGTGAAGTAAGTCAGGCAGATAAAGACAAATATTATATGATATTACTCATATGTGGAATCTAAAGAAATAATAGACATAGACATATGTCTATTATTAGACATAGAAAACAAACTTATGATTACCAAAGGGAAAAGGGGAGGGGGAGGGATAAATTAGGAGTGTGGGATTAATTGATACACACTACTATATATAAAATAAACAACATAGATCTACTATATAGCACAGGGAGCTGTATTCAATGTCTCGTAATAACCTGTAATGGAAAAGAATCTGAAGCTGTACACCTGAAACTAACACAACATTGTAAATCAACTATACTTAAAAAAAAAAAAAAAGATTAAATGAGTTAATACTTAAAGGGGTTAGAAGGTGTCTGGCAAATAGTAAAAGATATATATGGTTTGTTCCCAAAATATTTAAAAATAGATGTAGAATCAGAAACGAAACGAGGTCACCCAGGGTGGTTCCTCTTTTGATGTCCCCAGAGTGTCCCAGAAGGGTGCTGCTAATCTGGGAAGTTGAAAAGCCCACCTGTCAGAGGCTCTCTGTTGCCACCAGCTGTCTGGCCATGACATAGCGGAGAAACCATTTGCAGTGGTCAGCTCCTTGGCTCAGCCTTTTAGACTCCCAGCAGCTGCACAGCTTGGTCCTGGGTCCTTCCTCTCTCCGTCTTGGCTACAAGACCAGACTGCATCATCTCTGAAAACACAAGCATATATTTCCTACCTCCGTTCTCCCCCAGCGCTGGGTTTGGTGGATGCCCTTCTATGCCTAACACCAGCTCGTTGGTTTGATATTCTCTATTTCCTGGCCTGAAAGCTTCGGAGGAGGGAAAGCAATCCCTGTTGGATGATTGTTCATTATTGGACAAGAAGGCTGAGGGTGTGCGTTTGGATTTCTTAGTGGCCGCCTTGGTTTTACAGTATAGATGCCGCAGCCTCTTCCCAAGTTGTTTGACCTTCTTGTCTTCTTGAAACCCTCAGCCCTGCTGAGCTGTGGCGAGAGTTCTTTGAGTGGCAGGTGTACATCCACAGTGCCGGTCAACATGATTCCATGTGAGGACGGTCACCCGAGCTGTCACTGTGGGACTGACTAAAGGCATTCAGACTCTCTCCATGTCTTTCCTTAAGAAAAAGCATAGCATATATTGGCTACATACTTCAAAATCTGATGGAGGTTCAGAGGGCCCTCAAGGGTCCACAGATGAATTCAGAGGGACCCTCAAGTCCCTGCAATGATCTGGAACATTTTTTGAGTTATGTGCAGTTTTCTGGGATGAGGGCAAAATTCTCAGAGTGGCCCATGCATCAGAAATAAGAGTGAAGAACCATCTCTTCACCCCCAGAAGAGCATTCATATGAGAAAGAGCCAAGGACAAGATAGCCCAAGGAGATAAGGAGCCCTGGAGGTTGAGATGGTGCTCCAGCATCACAAAGAAAGGTCACAGGGTCATCTCTTTAGGGCTTTTTCTCCTGGATCACCTCCTCCTCTTTTTTTTTTTTTTTTCCTCCTTCCATAGTCACTCTTTGCTGGTGTTCCCATGCGCCAGCCATTTCCACTGCCTTGGACCTCCTCTTCCTTGGGAGGTATTTTTCTGCTTCCTGATGACTCAGTGGGGTAGGGTGGGGTGGGGGGGGTGGAGGTTAGCACTTCTCCAGATCTTCAAGTCTTGTCCGTCTGTCTTTCTTGGCTGTGGTTTTGTCTTGCTTTGCCTTTAATGGCAATTAGGGTGCTTGAGATTGAGTGAGGGATTGAGGGCAAAGGAGATAAGGGATCCACTCAGCTTGAGTTCAGTCCAGGCCAGCATTTCTCAGAGTGTGTTCATGATTGTCACAGGCCAAAGAAGGGCTTCTTATAGTTGTTAGGCACTGGGGCTTCTGGCCCATTCAAGGTACAGCTCTGTCATTTACTGGCTGTATTTTCTTGGCCAATTTACTTTTCCTCTGAGTGGCTCTATTTTCTTGACTGTAATGTAATACATTTAACAGAATCTGCTTCATAGGAATTTAGAGAGGATCACCTGAGATAATGCATCTGATGAAATTAGTGCAGGGCCTGGCACAAAGTAAGCATTGAATACATAGCAACTGTGATGATGATAATGGTGATGGTCACAAAGATTCTGGTGAAGGCGAAGAAATAGAAGGAGGGCGACTAGGAGAAGCAGTGAAGAACTTTGCACAGGGACTGACATGATTTATTATTCTCAATAGCCAGGTAGTGAAATAGACAGCAAAATGGATGGATGGATGGATGGATGGATGGATAGATGGATAGATGGATGGATGGATAGATGGATGGATGGATAGATGGATGGATAGATAGATAGATGGATGGCCAGTCAAGTCATCAGATAATCTTGGGAATGTCCGCCTCAAACAAGGTCAAACAGGTTTCCATTATTTTCCCCTTGCAGGACTTTTCAGGTGCTTTACTGTGCTATGCACCATGAACCCCCAACTGGGAGAGAGAACAAGCTGAATTTCTCCCACTTCTTTGGCCACGCGGTTCTTTTTACAATAAAGCATCTCATGAGGCATCTTTAGTGCAGAGCTAGCTTTGGGAGAGGCCAGTGCAGACTCTTAGTCTCTCAAGGGAAAAGGATGTGCATAGAGCTCAGGCGGTTCAGTCCGTTCCCAGAGAGTAAAGGGCGTGCATGGGGTTGGGACAGAAAGACCCAGTTCTGAGTCCTGGAGACTCGTGCTATTTGGAGTGGGCTCTGTACCCGGCTTCTGCAGGGACCTGCTTGCAGCACATGAGGCAGAAGATGCAGGGAGAGCATGAGCTCAATCTGGGGGAGCGGCTGATTATTCATCCCCCATCCCGAGAGTCCCCAGGGAGGATTTGTTTGCCTGGAGCAAGGTCAATACATTCTCAAACCCAGTTGCCATTCATCCCCAGACAGGTCAGGGGTCAGTTCCTGAAGCATTGTTGATCTCAGCAGAGATGATGTGCAGGGTTGATATTCTTAGATTTGCTCATTCAGCCAGTCAGTCTGGCTTTCAGAGGAGAATCAGGTCAAGAAGCGCTTAATGATCCAAAAGGAACACTGGTGGGGCTCGAGTTTCTAATGATAATCAGCAGCTTCTTCACTTACAAGACCTACTGGAATTTTCTTTGTGCATCTTCATAACCACTTTTTTTTTGGGTGGGGGGGGGTGATACTGTTGGGTAGGAGTGACCCAGTGTCCTGGATTCTTTGGGTTATTCCTGTTTCAGAGGCACTACTTTCTCCATCCCCATAAACCCTCAATTGAGTTTGAAATTCTCGTATTTTGTTTTCAAAACGGTGTCTTCCGTGTACAGACGCTACGCCCACAAGCGCGTTAGCCTCTCTGTCTGAATTGTCGGTTTACATCCCGGAAGAAGAAGGTGGGTTCTTACGACAAAAAGGCACGTCACAGGTAGCACCTGTAAGAACTATTTTATTTAACCAATTAGCAGTTGAAGGGAGGAAGGGTTTGGCGGAGGTCCGATTTGAGCTGGTTTGATCCTTGGAAGCAGATGCTGCTAATGTGTTGTTACTATGACAACTACTGCACCCACTATCTGCTCAGAGCCAGTCCCTCAGCTAAACGTGTCTGTGACTCTTTTAGTCAACCTGTATATGACTCTTATTTAAATCTCTAGGCCACCCCATGAGGTGTAGTTACTAATCATATTCTTATTTTACAGATAATAAATCTGAGGCACAGAGATGTTATGTAATTTGCACCAGAACACACAGCTAGAATCCAGTGGAAGGGTTGGGCCATAGGAGACCGTAGTAATGCCACAGTGAGAACTGATGCTTACTTGGTACTTATCACTCGTGTAAGAGCTTTCCGCGCATCACCTCATTTACACATGTTAACTGAACCCAATGGGCTGGGGATGTGTCTTCTCTTCCCCGGATGTGACTTTCTTAGCTGGATTGGTCCTTTGCTGAGGTTACAAATGAGGTGACTATAAGTTGGAGAACAGCTGATCGGTGGTCCAGTACATTCTACCCGCAGTCTGTGGAAGCTTTTCCTGTGGAAGGTCTTGCCTCCCTGGTAATTAACATGATACTTTCAGTCTCCCCTCTTCCAGGAACTCACCTGTCAGTCCTCGGCCTCAGGGCCATAAGCATCTTAGGAACTTTTTCTTTGAGGTCCATTTCTTTTTGAGGTAAAGCCCTTCCGTGCTGTGTTCTTACCTGCATTGGATTGGGTTTGAATGCATGCCTGGTGGTGAGTGGAGTTTATCAATTTTGGTTCGAGTCGTTGCTCTAGAGTGGTCATTTGTCATGGTCTAGCAGAGGTTAGGGGCGTGTTGAAGGGAAAACTGGCTCTTGCTAATTAAGAAAGCACCTATTTTTGCTGTTTAACCTCAGACAAGTCACTTAACCTCTCTGAACCTCCCTATCAGCCTTTGGCTACCAAAGGTAATTCTCAAGTGCCTACTGAACATCTACTCTATGCCCAGTCCTGTGAGAAAGACAGGAAAACAATGATGGAGGAGGAGGTGGAGGAAATAAAATAGAAGCATACCTGGAAGTGATTACCAGCCGGATCTTTACCATGTTAGGTCAAAACACTGCTGGTCTTTTGGGGGCTTAGATAAGTGGGGTCGTGAGTGCTAGAGAAGGTGGAGAGGCTGCCTGGAGCATCAAACGTGTGGCTGCTTGCTGAAGAAGGGGGTGTTCATGGGTTGTGTGAGGGAACAGAAAGAATGACGTTTCCTACAGAGACCTCGGTGTGAGGTACACATGGGGCATTGAGGAGGCAGACTTGACCTGAGGATTGGGATGATTAGAAAACAACTGACATGAGTACATGAGAGACACGCCGAAGAAGAAAACATCAAATAAACCAGCACTTTTTGAACTTTCCGAGTGCCAGGAACACCCATATGCACCCTTGTCATTTCACGGCAGCAGCGTACCTGTGCGAAGGGCCAGGTGTTGTCCCATTTTACCCCCAAGGAGACCAGGGCTCAGGGCTAAGTATTTCATTCCAGTCAAATCTTTAAAAGGATGACAGAGCCAAGATCCCAACCCAGACTCTCCAACTATGAAACTCATGCTTTTTCTACTGTGCCCAGATGCCCCCGGGTCACTTGAGATGACCTTGGAAATTTGTAGCTCTCAGTGGTCTGGAGACCCCTTGCAAAGGCAATATGTGAAAGCAGCTTTACTTGCATTTGTCCAAAACATTCATTCAGTCAGTCATTCTCTTAAGAAGCATTTGGGGAAACTTCATTTGTCTACTCAGCATTTTAGTCATTGGGTGAATAAGAATGAATGGCATGCTTCCTTATTTGAGCCAGTCTACCTTCTAGAAGGAGTCATCACACTTAAAAGAATTATTATTATACAATGCTAACATGACTTTAGGACACAGGTGACAGTGTATTTAGTTCTGCCTGGGGCGGTGGGGAAGGTTTTGTGCATTTGACTTAGGCCAGTAATGTTCAATTGGAAGGAAGGAAGGAAGGGAGGGAAGGAGGGAGGGAGGGAGGAAAGAAAGAAGAAAGGAGGGGAGGGAGGGAGGGAGGAAGGGAAGGAAGGAAGGAAGGGAGGGAGGGAGGAAGGGAAGGAAGGGTAGTTCTGCATAGCAGGCAAATTTGTAAGGAGTCTTAGATGCATGAAGGTGTTTGGCAAAGGCAACTTGCCAGTGTGGTTTGTGGAGAAGAGTGATTTGTAGAAGGAAGGACAGTGTGTATTGGAGGATGAATCTGGAAAAGCTGAGGAATATTGTGAACGGCCTTGAAAACTGT
Organism: Balaenoptera acutorostrata; assembly: GCF_949987535.1. Classification (NCBI taxonomy): domain Eukaryota; kingdom Metazoa; phylum Chordata; class Mammalia; order Artiodactyla; family Balaenopteridae; genus Balaenoptera; species Balaenoptera acutorostrata. The sequence continues at coordinate 33,574,008 of NC_080078.1, read as the reverse complement.
AGGAAATTCTCTGTCACCCAACTTGGCCTGGAAATGGGGAGGTATGGGTAATTAGATAATCGGCATAAATTCATATTGGGAGGTAACCACTGTTAATATCCAAAAGCTAACGAGTGTGCTTAACGCTTTCAGAGGAACACTCAGTTTTATGCTTTTTGCTTTGTTATGTTTTGTTTTGTTTTGTTTTTAACGGTGGACAAGTGGCAACTGACATTCGGCTGCTTTTCAAGAAGCAGGTAGAGAATGATGGAAATGGTCTCATGAGAGCTCCCAGTCTGGGGAAGAGGGAGCAGCTCCTTCCCAGGCTTCAGGGACTGTTGGGCCAAGGGAATGTGCACCAAGGTTTCTAGACCTTCCAGTCTTTCAAGAGATGTTGTAGATCTACGTTTTATATAAGCTGCCTCCGTTTAAAAATACTAGCTTATTTTTACACCATGCAGACAAACCCTCCTCCATCGTCATCATCCTCATCATCCTCATCTATGAACTGGATTTGGTCCGTGAGGCTGCAGTTGGCTGTGTTGACCAATAGAATCTGTAAGGCAGGAACCAGTCTTCTCTGAATGCTCCCCTTTCCCATCCTCCAGCCAACACTTGTGTTTCTGTTCGCTTTCCTTCTCCTACATGGGTATGTGGGTGTTTCAACTTGGGGAGACTGCTGCTTGGAAGGGCTGCTGGTGGGCAGGGTCACCCTCGTGTTAGCTCTCAGGATCCGGGGAAGGAGACGTAGTATCTGACAGCATGAGAGGAACCACTTTAATCCAGGAAAGGAAAAGAGAGGTCACTAACTAAGAAGGGGGTGTCATCACGGAAGGTGGAGGAAGACGGGAGAATTTTTGCAGGGAGGATGGATGAGCCTGAACTAGCAAAGGCGGGCTAAGAAAAAAAAAAGGCTTGATGGAAATCCCTGACACAGTGATAATTGACAGAACTGGCGCCAAAGAAGTGGCAGGAAAGCCAGAAGCAAGTGAAGAAGCAGAAGTAAACAAAAATGGAGTATATACCTGTCATTGTATTGAAGTCGGACTTCCAGAGGTTTGTAAAATATATGCTCTAAATGAAGGGTCGGCAAACCACAGCCTGAGAGCCAAACCTGGCCTTGGACCGTTTTTGTACGACCCTCGAGCTAAGATTGGTTTTGACACTTTTAAATGGTTGGGAAAACTCAAAAGAAGAATATTTCGTGACAAGTGAAAATTATAGGAAATTCAAATTTCAGGGTCCATTTGCTTATTGTAAACATTTTCACATGAAAACGCAGAGTTTTGAGTAGTTGCAACAGAGAGTTTAAGGTCCACAGCACCTAAAATATTTGTAATCTGCCCATTTACAGAAAAATGTTTGCCCTCCCCTGCCTGTGATGGCCAGAGTGATAATGATACATGGCCCTTGGTTTAAATTCAGTCCGTTTTGGCAACCTACCTATGTTTTCTACCTGCTGCCAGAACTATCTCCCCTGTTCTTCACCTTATTTTTTTATTCTACATTTTTTTTAAGTTCCTGCAAAATTCTATGAGCTTAATACCACCCATTCGACATTGGGTAGCTAACCATTTACCATGAGCCACTGGAAAGCAGAGACACATGGAATGTGGTACCTGCACATTCAGTGGAGGAAATGGACCCAAGAGGAAAGAATTACAGTCCAGTAATACTGGATGCTTCCCATGTGGGAAAACAGAACCCATGTTAGAAAAAAGAGGTTTTGCTTAGTGACCATTATTTATTTTTATGTTTTATAATGTCATAAAGTTTTGGGGCTGGGTTTTGAACAAGGGTACATTCTGTTCATACCATTTTACAAGTATAACCACTACAATCATACATGGCAGTAATATCTAAATATAAAATCAGATCAGAGAAAATGTGAATAACAGGACTGGAGGTGGTGAGAACAGGAAGATGAAAACACAAACATGAAGGCAGTAAAGGCCAACAAAATGGACAGAGTTGAACCTCTTTTTGGGCTCTGAGCTTCCTGGCAGCCAAAGTGAAAAGGGTTACAAAACAACGAGCCTTTATTTTCAGAGAGAGGAAAAGAGATACTCATTACTCAGGAGCAGAAAAGCTTTTGAAGCGTGGAGTTCTTAAAAAGAAAAGAGAAAATATCCTCTGCAAATGATATAGTATACATCTATATGTCCTGTGTGTACAGGCACACCTCGTTTTATTGTGCTTCACAGATACTGCGTTTTTTACGAATTGAATGTTTGTGGCAACCCTGTGTTAAACAAGTCTATGGGCACCACTTTTCAAACAGCATTTGCTCACTTCCTGTATCTATGTCATATTTTGGCAATTCTCTCACTATTTCAAACTTTTTCATTATTCTTCTATTTGTTGGTATCTATGATCACTGATCTTTGATGTTACTACTACAACTCGCTGAAGATTCAGATGATGGTTAGCATATTTTAGCAATAAAATATTATTAAACTAAGATATATACTATTTTAGACATAAGGCTATTGCACACTTAATAGACTACAGTATAGTATAAACATAACTTTTATATGCCCTGGGAAAGCAAAAATGTGTGTGACTTGCTTTATTGTGATATTCTGTTTATCGCAGGGGTTTGGCACCCAACCACGATATCTCCAAGATCTACCTATAATATGTTTCTGAAATGGATCATCAGGTTCTTAAAAAAAACAACACATAGAGTAATACACAGAATAATCTTTTGTATTTATGTAACTCTACAGTTTCCAAAACACTCCCACACTTTTGCTTATCGGAGCCCTCTGGGTGAAGGGTAAGTGGGTATTGTCACTTCTATACGAGGTTCAGGAAACAAAGTCTAAATGTGTACGTTTCTGTCCTTCATGACTGAATTAAGTTCCCTGCCTCCTGGTCCAGTGGTCTTTCTACTTTATAACACCAGAGACATAGTACAATCTGACCCACCCCTTACCAAAGTCAGGAAGAGCTCTCCCCTCCCAGGAAACTGTCTCATGGCAAGGCCACTGTCCTCACTGGTAACTTCTCAGAAACGCAGTGTTGAAAGTCAGAGTCAAAAGCTAAAATTAGAAATATCAGGCTGTTAAGTAAGAGGGGTCAACTCACAGCTGTTCCTGGAGCTTTCTGAATTGTAACAAGGTGGCCCCTTTCATACACGAGAATCAATTACAGAGAAACCTTGTCAAGATGGCCCAAATTCAGCCTTAAATAATTGAATTCTCTGCCAAATGCTGTCCACTGTCGTTATCTAGAAATGTAATTATGCAGCTAAATCAAGCAACTAAAATTAGTGTCGTGTAAAAACACCTTGGTGATCTAAAAGTGGAGGAATTGACATTTGGATTTAGAAAAAGCCAATAGTTGAATATGTTTTGCGGTGTCTGAAGCTCTCCAAGTTTCGACAAAATCCATATCTTGTATCCTATTTCAAGTTCAAGGTGGAATGTGGTAAGCAGGTGTCCGGTTTGAAGGTGATTTTTGATGATCCCTGGGCCTTGAGCATAAGCTGAGTGGGCTCACTCTGTGCTCTGGAAATTGGGAAACTCTCAACACGCCCACATTCTTTCCTGGTATGCAGATTAGAAGAGTGCCAATTTGAATGCTCTCTCCGCCTTCAGTCTGAAGTCAAAGATGTGTCTATACCAGGTATTAGTAGAAGAACAGGAAACACAGGATAAGAATGGCAAATACTGTATGCATCTTGTATTGTACACATCATGATAGGATACCAAATACTTTACTTGTCACACGACCCTATGGGGATCTATTACTATCTCAGTTTTCCAAGTGAAGAAACTAAGGTTCAGAGATGCTGAGTAACTTGTTCAAGAACACACAGCTATTAAGTAGGACACACAAGTCAGCATAATTCCAATTCAAGCAGTCCCATCGAAGTTTATCTATTTCCGTGTAATGTATCCCAGACAATCACTGGGATATTTTCAAACATCAGAAAGATTTCAAATACTAGAAAGTGTTTTTCACCTGCAGTTTTGGTGTTCATTTGCTATGCCTTTAAACTCAGGGAGCAGGGAGTCATCTCTTATTTATAGACTGCATATTAAAATATAACAATTGAAAGCTCAAAGACAAAAAATGTTTAAAAAAAAAATTTTAAGGCATATGAAGTTCTATTACAGAACAAAATAGTACTGTAATGGATATCGTGGCTGATTAGGAATTGTGTTTATAGCCTGGCACTGCCTCTGACACGTGTAGGGCTGTGAGCAAGCAGTTCAACTAGTGTGAACCTCATTTCCCATGTGGACCAGGAACTGATAATAGTACCTACTTGGGAGAGTTGTGAGAATGAAATTACAAAACATATGTAAATAATTTAGCTCATCCTGCGTGCATAGCACGCACTGCAGATATTCGCTGGTGGTACTATTATTTGCACAAATCGCCCTTTAAAACTAAAACCAGAGAGAGAGAGAGAGAGAGAGACAGAGGATAACAAACTCCACTAAGTATCTTCTTCATTTCTTTGTGATCAGTACCAGAGGCTGCCCGCATTCCCCTACTTAGGTTTTAAGTGGCAACTGATAATCATATCAATTTACATTTCTCAGTTTTCCTTTCTAGACATCCCACGCAGACTCCGTCCCTTGTCTTTTGCCCAAATTCGTTAGGAAGAGCCCAAATCTCCCAGCTTGACCAGCTCTCTCCCAGTCTCTTGGTCTCTCTCACTCTCTCTGAGAACTAAATTAATGAAGAGTATTTGGTTAGTCATGTTAGGCAAGCCGTTCCCAAAATAGAACCTTCCATTTTGGTAGCTTCAACCCTGCAGCTGCTGTGTCTCTTCGTCGTCTGGGAAGAAAACTTTCACATTAAGAGTTGCTGATGCCGGATTTTCTTTCTCTCCCCTCTGCGCATTGATGAGCGTTTGGCTCCTGACAGCAGCGATCTGGCTCTCAGCTTTGTGGTTCCGAAGAAGTTGGGTCTATAGATTTTCCCCTAACTCTCTCCATTGATGCGTTGAGCTTCCGAGGGAATCCTACCTTCCCGTAAAGCATGTTGCCTTCTCAAGGAGTCCTCCTGCATCCCTATGGCGTGCCTATGATTGTTCCAGCAGCCCCCTACTTCCCCGGACTGATCCAGGTAATTCAAGGCCACTGCCAGCAAGCAACTTAACTCCAGAGCACTCAGAGTAATAATTGGAATTTTTATGGTTGAGAAAGCAAACACTTTTAATACAGGAAAAAGCTCTCGTGTAGTCAGTGGGAAGACAGTAGGAAATCAAAAAGATGGATCACCCTAATCTGGCTATTGACATCTCTCATGGCTGAATAAATGGTGTAGTTGAGCTATATTTGCTTGTATTGATCCGGCTGCTGTTTAACATTCATGCCTTTGCTTCGGGAGGTTGGCCACGGGGCAAAGGATTTGCTCTCCCTCCCAGCTTTCTGAGGGACTCAGTCTCCCAGAGCAGATCATGAGGCAGAGTACCTGATCATGAGGTGAGTTGGTTAAGCGCTTTCGCCCAGGAAATAGAAGGAGCGTGAAATATGCATTAATCCGTAGCTTCCCCTTCCCGTGGATTGTCTATTTTCATAGAGGCTTCCCCCGCCCCCCCAAACCTGGGTTGAGTGGTGGCACGGAGGCAAAAAGGAACACTGTACTGATGGTTAATTATGAAGTTCAGAGATTATCCTAGGAATCCCTTACCAGTTGTTTACATCTTAATGATGACAAGGAAGTGAAGGATTGAAATGTGTGTTGGTATTACTCTTAAGGCTATTAATTTTGTGTCGGGAGAATCATCAAATAAGATATTTGGGGCCTTTTTTTTTTTTCCTCATCGTAAGCGTGACTTCTTAAGCAAGTGTTGGCTTCTGGATGTGTGTCTGAATTTCTCTGTGGAAGGCTAACTAGTGACAGAGCCTGAACATCATAGGAAACCTGGATGTTTTCCACTGTGGTTTGTTTGTTTGAGAACAATCTCTTTGTAATAAATTCTGTATCTTGTTTCTACAGGAAAGGAAAACTACACGTAGTTAGGATGTCCTTTTCCCTTCAGCCTTGTGCTTCTCCTTCCACAATAGTTTAAAATTCTGCAACACCCAAGCTCATTAATTAAAATTTCTGGGGAGGGCTCTGGTCAAACCCCTTTTTCTCCTATGCTGAATGTTGTTGTTACCTCTGATAAACTGTAAGAACCTTGGTGATTTGAGCCATTCAGGGGTGATTTGAGCCATTCAGGAGTGATTCCAAGTAATCAAGCAAAACGTTCTACCATCCCAGATTTATGGTCCTTACTCATTTTGGAGGCTCCTATATTATTGTGAGAAATAACAGACTGCTTGGAGAATGGTCCTTAACAACATGGAAATTATTCCATCTTTCCGGGCATAAGCAGGCCAGTGTGGCCCACACGAGGTCTGAAGTAGAACTCAGTGGCAATCTGGAAGGCCTTTGCTTCCATTGGAAATTTGGGGTGAAGTTTAGCCGTTGGAGTTTTGTCAGATGCTCTGCCACCCTGTCTGATAAATAATTACAAGCAAATCGTGCCCTTCACTCTATGCTGATTGATGCTGAAATTGCTTTAGAAAGTTCTCATAAGTTCCTGTTATAGATTAAGTGCCGGTGTAGGAAAAATAACGGCACCCACTGAAATGGGTGAATGTAATCAGGCTTAATGGACTCGAGAGCTTGTTGGGAATTAAATAACTATCGATTCGCTGGAATGTTGCCGTCATTACAAAATGCCACTCTGGACGTATTACCCCAGTGATAGATGAGAAGACACCCGGGCGAGCTGAGAAGTTGGGGGCCCAATTTCTTCCTCCTTTGCAGAGTGTTTGAGAAACATGTCCAGTTATTTGGGGAAGGAACAAGTGATTTTACTTGCGAATCTTCGCCGGATCATACTTTGTTTTCCCAGGTGACACCTCTGGTAACTAGTTGCCCTTAAGTCGGGAAAGCAGTGCAGCGGGGGGGCCTTAGCCCAGCTGCTGTGACGTCGTTCGTCTTCTTCCTCTCCCACCCGCCGTGCCGCCGTGGATCACACTGAAATGCTCTGGGCAGGGAGAAACTGGCCTTATTTCCGGTGTTCTGAGACAGCCTGTGTTATTTATCCAGTGGCATCAACTGGAAACTCAAACACTCCATTGCAGCAACATTTCCAAGCAGAGGAAAGGCAACTCGAAGGGAGAAAAACTGTCTCTCTCTCTCTCTCTCTCTCTCTCTCTCTCTCTCTCTCTCTCTCTCTCTCTCTCTCTCACACACACACACACACACACACACACCACACACACACCCCTTACAGCTGATGCTTCTGATGCCAGCTGCCCTGCATCCCTGCAGACTATATCAGCTTGTTGACCAATTTGTTGATCTTGTGCGTTTCTTCCCAGCTCTTCTAGATGCAAGGGCTTTCCTAGAGGCAATTAAGGTGCCACCCACACCTTCATAATGTGATCAACCAGACAGTCAAATGATCCAAAATAGAGTGTGTACTCCACCCTCGGTAGTAAGTTCCCCGTGACTGGAGATATGCAAACAGCTGTAGGGGCCACTTGGCAGGGTTGCCGTATCAGAATTTAAGATTCCTCTCAAGGTCTTTCCAACCCGAAGAGCCGGTGATTCAATGGCGTAAGAACTTCCTTTTCATAATCCTTTCAAGTGCCACTTTTTTATTGCCCTGTTTTTGTCTGCTCAGTGAAAAAGAACAAAAAAATAATTGATCAGACATCATAAGAAGCTTTTAGGAGAGCATCACCTTATCCTGCAAAGGCAGTGAGTGAAGATGTTTCGTAATAATTCTGGGGACGTTACTCAATAGGGTTTTTTGTCCCAAGAGTAGATTCAATAGTGACCACAGACCTCGCCTGCCATCCCCTAGGAAAACTAGAATCTTTACCATATTGAATCTCTTGAACCCATCTTTTGATGTCTGAACTTGTTGAATAGATAGCAAGGTGGATAGTTTTTCCTTCTAGCCACGTAAAGAATTCCAGAGTGACTGTGGAGGATTGAGCTGAAGCAGCTTGGACAGTTTCATGGGGAGTGAGAAGCAGAAGAGGAAAACAGCAATATTACCAAGTGCAGTGTATAAACACCGCTCCTTTCCCCTTGGTGTAGACCTTAATCTTGGTATCTCTGGATAAGAAGAACCAATGTGTCTTCCCGTTGAACCTCTTTACTGCTTTTGAATTTCCAACAAGACCTTGAATGACCAATGAGTTATCTGACCTGAGGACAAAGGAGATTTGACAAGTTGATTGTCAGTCAATCTTGAGTCCAAGGAGCTGCCAAGAGGACTTACCCCAGCCGTGGGCCATGCCCACCCGGTGTCAGACGATATCATCCAAACAAGAGCTTTGTAACTGATTAGTCTGGTTGGTGTTTGGGTCTAATGAGCCCTTGGCTCTGGGTTCAAGTTCAGACTTGAGCCCCTCACTCTAGATATTTGTCCGACAGATATGCCCTTTGACCATCATGGCTAGATCATTCTCCACACTGGGACAAATCATTCTCATCTCACCCGGGTATTACAGATGAGGTCAGGAGACTGTTTACCTCGATGGAGGGCAGTGCAAACACAGCCACGTCCACGTCACCATGCATTTGTTAATTTAGTTACTCAATCGCTGCCCACATATTCCATATCGGGCACTGTTCTAGGCACCTGGAAAACAAAAGTGGCAGTTATAGCTACTGACCGGTGGGTTCACAGCCCAGTGGAAGAGAGCATGAGATAAACTAATACTACAGTAATACTACTATAAATCTAATACTACAGTAAAAACAGCAGGAAAGCATGATAGGTGATAATTATTGAGTACTCGCTATGTGCCAGGCACTGTGGTAAATACTTAGATATATTATCTCAATTTATTCTAACAGTACCGTATTCCCCCCTTATCTGAGGGGGGATATGGCCCAAGACCCCAGTGGATGCCTGAGATGGTGGATAGTACTGGACCCTAGATATATTGTGTTTTTTCCTATACACACACATACCTATGGTAAAGTATAATTTATAAATTAGGCACAGTAAGAGACTAACAATAACTAATAATAAAATAGAACTATTATAACAATGTAGTACAAAAAAAGTTATGTGACTATGCCCTCCCCAGTATGCCTCTTCCATCTTAACTAAGCCCTCCTCACGCACTGTGGCCGTAACTTTTGCAGTTTGAGGTGAGACAGCAAAACTACACACATTTCTCTTTCTTTCTTCAAAACGTCACGGAGAAGATTTGTTCTTACCCCTAGATCTTAGCGATCTCAGCATACAATTTTGTTTCTTTCCTTATAAAGTCGTGAATTTTCACCTTTTCATTTAAAGGAAGCACTTGACGGCTTTTCTTTGTCCATCTGAACTGCCAGCATCACTAACTCTTGTCCTTCGGGGCCATTCTTAAGTAAAATAAGGGTCAGTTGCACACGAGCACCATGAGAACACGATAGATGATCTGATAACCGACACGGTTACTAAGCGACTAACGGGTGGGATCCGCTGGACAAAGGGATGATCCACATCCTGGACAGGACAGGATGGGACCTGATAGGACAGGACAAGACAGGATGACACAGCACCACTCAGAACGGCACACAATTTAAAACGTATGAATTGTTTACTTCTGGAATTTTCCATTTAATATTTCCAGGCTGTGGTTGACCTCAGGTAAACCTGGGAAAACGAAACGACAGCTAACGGGGGCTACTGTAACCCTAAAGTTGGGTACTGTTGTTCTACCAACGCTTACCTGTAATTGTAAATTCCAAAAAGCTCTGAAAATCAGGTTTTTGGAGGGGGGAGTTTGGCACCAAAATGCATTTTGGAAGAAAACTTGACCTGAAATGATGTGTGGCTATTTATAGACTTTCTTTATCCGACTTACTGTGAATATTCATATACTTTGCTACGGGAATATTTACGTGTTTGATTTCAGAGTGTTGTCCCAGACCCTGCTGAGAATGTTACATAATCTGTGTCTGATGAAATCCCTTTCTGGAAAAGGAAATCCCCCAAAATCTGAATTTCAAGATAGAGGTGACCCCAAGGGTCTCCGATAAGAAATCACAGTTATGTATTATGATACCCTTTCTGCATATGGAGGACCTGAAACTGACATTTAGAGAAAGGTAACTTGCCCAAGGTCACAGGGATTGTCAGTGACAGAGCTGAGATGTAGAGTAGGTCTGGTGGGCTGCAGCCTTCCCTCTCATCCACTGATCCAGCGTTGAGGTGTATCCATGGGAGCGCACATGAAAACACAGGGGAGGGAGTAGGTGGGTGCCTCTTGGAGTAGGGAAGAGGGTGGTTCAAAGGGCAAAGGTGGCATTTGAGTCAGGCAGTAGAGCATCAGCAGACATTCACTGGGCAAGCAGAGGGGAAAGCCCTTCCTAGTAGAGCGGAGAGCTTGGATGAACTCACGATGTTGGCCTGACACATCAAGATAGAGCTGCAGTCTCTTCGCCAACTCATTGGCACTGTGGGATTTGACATTATTTAAACATAGGTCTCAAAAGTCAAAAGACATGGCTCCAAAGGACCTGGGAGGAATCTCAGAAATGGAACTCCTAAGCCCTGAGTCTCTGTGTGCCCACATAGGAATGGGCCCTGTAATACACTTCCGTGAATCCAGCACTTGAATGTCGAATTCCCCGGATTTGAGACCTGATCGTTGTTTGCCATCCTTTCTCTCTGAGACAGTAAGCTCTCTGAAGGCTGTCTTTTCCAACTTATACGCTACAGAACTAGATGGTAGCAGAGAAATGCTGATTAATGCCTCCCTGACGTGGATAGCAATGGTATAGGCAAACCTTGCACTCTGGATTTTGAAACAGAAATCAGCATCGTCGAATCTGGCAATGTATTTAATGAGAGATGTGCATACACATATGTAGTGTCACCAAGAATGATCAAACTGCTGGTTTTAACAATGGACCAAGAGTCATCGTCCCTACAGAAAGGTGGAGAAATGTGTTAGGGAACATGCAGCTCTTTGGGGTACACTTGAAAGAAATAAACTTGTTTTGCTCTGTGGCTAGTGGAGCCATTTTCAATCTTGGTATCGTTGCCCTGCAATGTTATCTACATGTTTGGAATATCTGCTGATTGGGAAAGAAATCAGAATGCACGCCTGATATGAGTGCTGGTGGTGTCATTTACTCTGCGGCTGCTCCATCTTAGTCACTAAGTGACTTTTCTGTACTGCGAAGAGGCCATGTCAACAGCAGACTAAATGAAAGAGTCAGGGAGGTGGCAAAGAGAATTTGGAGTCAAACAGGTCCGGGTTGATATATTGGCTCTGGCATTTACTAAGCGTGTGGCCTTGGGCTTGTCAATTAACCTCTCCAAGGCTGTTTTCTCAGCCACAAAACGAAAACAGGAATACCTGTCTTGCAGAGTGGTTGTGAGCTTCCCATGTGATTCATCTCTTCATTCAGCAATTATTATTATTATTATTATTTTAAAAACTCGGTAATACTCTTCTTCCTTGTTTTTTTTTTTTAAATTTTTATTTATTTATTTATTTTTGGCTGTGTTGGGTCTTCGTTTCTGTGCGAGGGCTTTCTCCAGTTGCGGCAAGCGGGGGCCACTCTTCATCGCGGTGCGCGGGCCTCTCAACCATCGCGGCCTCTCTTGTTGCGGAGCACAGGCTCCAGACGCGCAGGCTCAGTAGTTGTGGCTCACGGGCCCAGTTGCTCCACGGCATGTGGGATCTTCCCAGACCAGGGCTCGAACCCCTGTCTCCTGCATTGGCAGGCAGATTCTCAACCACTGCGCCACCAGGGAAGCCCAATTCAGCAATTATTTATCGAGCACCTACTGTGTGCCAGGCTGTGAACTAGGAGTAGGTGATGAGGCAGAATAAAAAACATACAAGATCCTTGTCAACTTGAAGCCTATATCCTAATATATGGGAAAGGTCTGGTATATATATATATACCAGAAGACCTCTTTTATCTTCAAGTGACAAAAATCTAATTCATATTGGTTTAGAGGAGAAAAAGAAAATGTCCAATTTCAGACACAGTTGCATTCAGAGGCTCCAACACCCCAAGTCATGTCTCCCCATGACTCCATAGTGATTATCTCTACTTGATCTTTGTTCACAAACACACCATGCCCAACTGGTGGCAAAGATGGTCCCCAGAAACCCCAGGCTTACACCCCAACACATCTTAGCAAGCCTCTTCGCCAACTGCAAAAATTCCAGGTAGCAGTCTGCTTGGCTTATCTTGTAGGCCACGCCCATCCCCAAGTCAATCATCTTGACTGCCTTGAGTCAAGCTGGAGGGTGGGGTCAGGCCCAGCTGAGCTGTATGGGCTGCGGGTAAAAGAACAGAGTCCTGTTACCCAGTTACGGCACTAAACAGGCAAAAAATACAAGTTCTCAACTACTTGAGAGCTATGACAATTATCTCAATAATCGAAGCTATTACAAACATCCAAACATGGTTTTTCTCCCCCAAACCTTGCACATGCTCTCGCCAGGGAAGAAATTGGTGAGTTTCTAATGTTACTTATCAGAGTGCTTTTTTGCCGGTGATTGTATTCACCAGGCATGACTATCATCTAGTGCATCTTGCTTCTTCATTCCTGATCAGATGAATCAAAGGCAGATATGGCCATTTTAAGCAGTATCTTCCCACCTGAAGTAATTACAGGAATGTCTCCCACCAGAGTATGCTTGGGACGACCCCACTCTTTAACAGGTGAGAACACCACGATCTAGGGAAGTAAAGACAGCCTGACAGCGACAACCGGTAACACCATAACTGAGGCAATATGGGGTTTCTCACATCATGCCACCCCATACCTTCTTTTTATATTAGCAAGACCTACATCAATAAATCTATAAATAAAGGGAAACTAAAGCCCTCCAGTTATTAAGTTTGAAATAATGTGGACCTTCCACATTATTCCGAGTGTCTCAAAGCACTCGGAAATGCCAGCAACTTGCCCCCTTCAGTTGTATAGAGATGCACTTTTTTTTTTTAATTAAAAGATTAAAGGGACGCTGTCAATCTCTTCTGATTAATAGCAGTCCTATAAAAAGGATGTGTTCCTGCCGCAGCCATCTGTCATTCTGATCATTTTAAAGGCATGCTATATCAGCAAGTATGCTTTTTTTTTTTTTTTTTTAGCAAGTACGCTTTTTATAATACGTTGGCATGGGGCAAGCGGGGCTGGAGAGACTTGCAGATTTCACACTCTGCTTTGCTGCTTTGGTGTTCGGCGATCAGAGCCTTTGATGGTGAAGCAGAGCCCCCTCCCTGTCTTTTAAAGGTTGTTTTGGGTAAGTGCTTTCCCCAGCTGACTTAGGATGGAGATCTCACCCCTATTTATGTTTCTCTCTCATCTAAAGATAGACCCATCACACGTGCATCCCACCGGCGTACAAGCCACCAGCTCATCCACTTGCTTAACCGCTGAACCCTAAATGCTGTCCAGAGCAATGAATTTAGTGTTCTGTGGGTCTTTTCCTCTGGGCAACTGGGACCATAGTTGTCTGCAAAAACCCAATTTCTTTCTTTTTTTAAAAAAATTTTTAAAAATCATTCATATATTTATTTTATTGAAGTATAGTTGATTTACAATGTTGTGTTAGTTTCAGGTATACAGCAAAGTGACTCAGTTAAACATATGTGTGTATATATATATTATATATAATATATACATATACTTTTTCAAATTCTTTTCCCATATAGGTTATTACGAAATACTGAGTATAGTTCCCTGTGCTATACAGTTGGTGCTTGTTTATCTATTTTATATGTAGTAGTGTGTATATGTCACTCCCAAATTCCTAATTTATTGGGATAAATTGCAAAGCCCAATTTCTAGCTTGAGTTCTTCAGGCTTTTTTTTTTGATGCCGGTCAACATATTAATTAATTAATTTATTTATTTTATTTTTATTTTTTTGGCTGCATTGGGTCTTTGTTGCTGTGGGCGGGCTTTCTCTAGTTGCTGTGAGCAGGGGCTACTCTTCGTTGCGGTGCGCGGGCTTTCACTATGGTGGCTTCATGTTGCAGAGCATGGGCTTTTCATTGTGGTGGCTTCTCTTGTTGCGGAGCACAGGCTCTAGGCGCACGGGCTTCAGTAGTTGTGGCGCACGGGCTCTAGAGCGCAGGCTCAGTAGTGGCGCACGGGCCTAGCTGCTCCGCGGCATGTGGGATCTTCCTGGACCAGGGCTCGGACCTGTGTCCCCTGCACTGGCAGGTGGATTCTTAACCACTGCGCCACCAGGGAAGTCCCTCTTCAGGCTTATGAAAGCAGGAGGCAGAGGCACCATGAAATTCTTTCATCCATTCATTCATGGCAGTAATGATTTGTGGATCATGGGTTCCATGCTGGGGTCTCGTCTAAGCTCTGGAGACGTGGAGATGACTAGGACCCAGTCTCTGTCCTCAGAGGTAGCTTCGATGGCCACAGTGTCAATTGTGGAGTCAGAAGTGAAGCACAACTGCTTGAAGTTATAACTCTATAGACTCTCAGCCCTGCTCACCCCACCCAATACGAGATCTTTACCACTTTCTGTGGCTCAGACAGTCAAGATGGGCTTCTCTACAGTCCCAGGAAGACGATGTTCTATAGTTAGGTTCTCCGTCTTTCCCAAATGACAGGGCTTCTGGTATGTTCCAGGGGACAAATCGTGGTTTTTGTTTGTTTGTTTTTTGTTTGTGTTTTTGGCGGGAAGAATGATGGCAAGAAATCTGTGTCTGAAGCAGCAGCCAGCTCTGCCCCGTCCTACCTTGCACCTGGCTCAGAGTAACACAGTGGAGTCCAGCGCAGCGCTGCTGTGGGTGAAGGCGGCCTCCCTCAGCTGTTACCTTTCCTTCCACTCTCTAATCCGCACTGGCTCCCAGATGTGGGGAAGATTTGGTGACAGAGGCAACCAGCTTGCGCATTCCACAGTGTTCTCACAAACTACTCTCCGAAGAGCTATTTCTTCTCGTTTCATGAGGCAGCACAGTTAAGGATTTAGACCAGAGAATTGAGAGCATGGGATTTAGACCAGGGAAAGCTGAGTCTGGCCATGACCTTCTCTTGGGGACTTTGGGAAAGTTGCGTGACCTCTCGGAGCCTCCACTTTCTCACCTATAAAATGGGAGTAACATCCCATGTGCTCTGCCTCCCAAAGTCAGTGTCAGGAATAAAAGACCTCCAAAGTGACCATCCCCAGGGCCTCTGCAGTCCAGCTGCGATGACATAATGCCAAGGGCTCCACCTGAGCAGCCCCGTGGCCCCTGTGTCATACAGGCTTGGCGTCTCTGAGCTCCCACTGTCTCAACTTGACAGCAGGAATGATCACACCCCCTTTGAAAGGGAGCCCAGAGGATTTGATGTGATGATGTGAAGAAGCCAGAGCAGCACCTGATCATTGTAGCAACTCCATAGCATTTGGCCAACATCGCCGTTGTCATGGTTTTCTCATCATATCCTTGTTGCTGCAGTTTCTTTCTCGTGTGAAGATGCTCTCAGTTTGGAGGTGGGTGGGCACGTACGCAGTTCCCTGCTCCTGCTCCCCACGGAGATTCCTGTTAACCAGGGACACGCGTTTTTGGTGCAGCTGAATAGAGTAGGGTGCAATCAGGGATGTACCACCCTGGGGTTTGACAGCCTGAGCCCAGGGCCTTGGGTGGCATGAAACCTACGTCCCCTCCGACTTTCTAAGTCCACAGCCTGGGGAGATGGGGCTACTAGACACACATGCAGGAGGATGTACGCGTCTCGGTCATGTTGAATCCTGGCCAAGATCTTTGTCCACTTGCTCTGGCAGGACATCTGGGACTGGAACTGGGGCTGGGTGAGAGGAGAGGGACAGGGAGCTTTGAAGGGGAAAAGAGAGGACTGTCCTCTCTCCTCTGTGTTGCCACCGCCTTCTGGGGACAGACTCTTTGGGACCACCCACACCCCTGTTCCATGCAGCTCCTGGCACGCTGTGGGCACTTAATAAATGTTAAATATTAAGAATAGCTCCCATCTGTCAGTGCCCAGTGGCAGGGAGGAAGTGTGAGCACAGGACAGCCGACTGGCATGGGGCAGCTTGTGGGAGAAGCCTTTGCGGAAAAACACAGCTCTGAGTTGCTTGGAGGACTTCCTGCAAACCTGGGTGTTTGCCTGTCCTGCTACTGGTCAGAGCCTGGGCAAGTTCATTAACAATGCAGGGGTCCACTCTGAACCTCAGGTCATCTATATCAGAAGGCAGGAGCAGAGCCCCGTGAACTGCGTGCCTCACTGGCAATCCCGGGTTTCCGACGAGCAGCTGGATTCAGGAACTGGTGCTGACTGACCATGCAGGGGCTTTGTCGGGGCTTAAAAGGGGCGACGAATCTGTCCTCTGAACAGACGGCGTCATAAATTCATACTTCCGTCGTTTTCTTGGAAGAAAATGCCTACTGAGCTTTTCGCATTTAGTTACAATAAGAACAACAGCAGCTGCTTGTTTTCAGGCATTTACTATGTACTAGGCCATGTGTAAGGCATTTCACCTACAGTATCTAGTTGAAGCATTGTGGTTTACAGAGGAAAAAGCAGTCGAACAGGATGGTGTAGGGATGTGGGCTTTGTGGCAGACTCCCTGGTTCATCTCCTTCCTTCACCTGTGTGACCTTGGGCACTACTTACTACCTGTGTGACCCTGGGCATGGTTCTTGCCCTCTCTGGGTGGCAGTCACCTCACTGGACGGTAGCGAAAGGAATCAAAGCATATAAAGTCCATAGCCAACTGCCTGGCACATGGAAAGTGCTCAGTACAGGTATCAGCAAGTTTATTTCCAACTGCACTGCAACATCACCACAACCAAATTTTGTAAGAGAGACAATATTCAGTTTTGATACACACACACACACACACACACACACACACATATATAAATATATATGTATGTGTTATATATGAGCTAAGAGTGTGAGCTCTCGAGCCAGACTGCAGACTGCTGAGTTAGAATCTCAGCTTTGCCTCCTTGGGGAAGTTCCTAAACCACTCTGTACTGTGGTTTTCTCATCTATAAAATGGACACATTAAAAGCACCTAAATCCATGGTTTAGCATCTTCCTGTATTGGATGGAGACAAAGCCAGAGTTGCCTTTGAGGATCACATGGGTTAATACTTGTAAGGCACTGTAATGGTACTTGGTATATAGTAAAGGTTCAGGACAGACATAATAATATAATAAGGATTACATAATTATCACTATGTATTGCATATTGTATCTGTGTGATAATATGCATTAGACATAATAATACATATATAAAATACATATTACATATAATTATCACATAATTACATAATGATTTTAAATTATACTATTTAATATAATTGTATAGTGACATATTATTGATTACATAATAATACATAAGTGAAATATACAAGTATATGCAATATTATGTATCATTATATAAAAGTTATATATAACATATATTATAAAAATTATCACATTATATATTAATATATAGTGTTATGCGTCATTATATATAATATATATCCTATAATATATAGTTATATAATGTATAATACTATATAATAATTATATAATTGTATTATTATAAGTATTATCTTATTATATAATTACCTGATAATAATTATGTCATTATTATTTCTGCTATTGCTACAGCTGCTCGTCACTCCATTGGTTACTTTCCGTACAATATTCCTACTAGAATATTTCTACTACCACTCCAAACCATCTTGGAAAGACGGAAACTGAGGCTCAGCCAAGTTAAATACCCGCCCCAGCTCTCAGTGCCGGGATATGGCAGATCTGGGGTGTCCGAGCTCTGCTGGCCAGGACCCTGCCATTATGCGTGACTCTGGTGATGTCTCCCCATCCTCTGCGGGGGACCCGCCTCGTCTCTGCCCCGTACAACCTATTCCAAGCAGAAGGTTAACGCAGTTTTGTGCCGCTGTCATTTCTCATCAGCGCTCCTTCCTCTGCCTGGCAGCCCTCTGTCAAGAGGTCTCATTCCCCGTGGAAGGCTTGTTCCTCCGGGAGAAGATCAAAACGGGAGGTGGGGTGGTGACAGAGGGCGAGGAGGGGGCTGCTAGGACGTGGTCCTTGTGGCTTTGTTTACAAGCCCTTCCTTTTGGTTATCAGTGTCTAAACCTCCCCGAAACATACTCTCCCTTTTTCCTTTAAACATGAATCAAACAATGTTACCAACACGCATTCTCTGTCAAACCTGTCAGTTACTCCAGGGGCTCCCGGACAGCTTGCAAGCGGTGTCTCCTATTGTGACTGTGCTGGTGTGTTATTTCTCCCTTCAACGGCTCTGCATTTGTTCTGGTGAGAGGTGTAAACGCCGAGGTGCCTGCTAGCTGGGCGGTTTTGACAGGAAATGTGAAATTGACATGGACCGTCCAATGGCCATCCTAATACAGTGGCTCCTCTGGCCTCGTAGAGACTAGCCGTACGGGCAGCCGTGCATTTGCCTGGAGCCCTTTCCGGGAATTTGGGTGGGGGGCTTAAGGACTCTGAAGCGCTGGGGCTTGTTTCACACCTGGCGTGTTGGCAGGCGGTTCCCATTGTGATTTAAGCTGAGGGACTTGGTACTGCCTGCCAGAGGGTCTTAAGATTTGTGCAGGGGCCGAGCAGATGTTGGGCGTGTTCACCCATCACACGGTACGCCAGTCATTAGCCGCTGAGTCCCGTCCCTGTCTGCATTGTAGGGGACCAGAGCTCCCACCTGCTGCATGGTGACGGGGTGGCCTGGGGATGGATAAAAAGCTTTCCATGGCTGAGGGTAATGCAGAGCATATGGGATTCTTATCTGTCCAAACAGTTGTGGGGTTTTTAGTGTGCGATGCTATCTGCATGTGTATTTTCTTTAGTGTTTGATTCCTGCAAGTCAGAGCCTCACTAAGGAGCGCTGTGTAGAGTCCACTCCTGGGGGGATGGACGCGGCGTGTATCTGATGCCATCTCTGCTTCATGGCTTCCCAACTTCCTCCGGTGCTGGCCTAAACTTCCAATCACAATCAAGTCCCCCACCCCTCCCTGGTGAACGCTCCTCTGCCATCTTGGTTTACTCTGTAGGGGTCTTGTTGCTGATGCATTGTTGTATATCCCCAGCCTCCATAAGGCCCAGGGGCGTCTGCTTCATTCATGCCTTTGTGCTCAGATCTGCTCCGATATCAGAGAGAAGTTAAGAGCTGTTTGGTGTTCTGTGGGTTGAAAGAGGACAGATGATCCACCATTTTGAACGTCAGGAAACCAAACACAATTCTTGAAAGTGGGTGGTTTTGTTAAGATCCCTTTGGTTGAAAGAACAGAACCCAATCCTGGCTAGCTTAACAAAAATATAGCAGGGGAGGTTTATATTTTTACTATTTTCTGACGTGTAATGCATGAACAATTGAACTCACAGAAAGTCTTGGATTCAAAAGAGGGAAAAAGAGAAAATCAAGCCAAGGGAAGTACAGGAGGTTGGGCAGGCCTACGGACCTCGGCAGGCCGTTGATGGACATTGTCTCCAGGTGAGTGGTTCTCAGCTAGGAGTGCTTTTGCCCCAGAGGCGCATTCGGCCGTGTCTGGAGACATTTGTAGTCGTCATAACTGGACTGGGGTTGCTCCTGGCACCCTGCAATGTGTAGGTCAACCAGAATTATTCAGAATTGTCCAGATTTATCTGTCTCAAAGTGTCAGCCAAGCCAAGTTGACTTGACACTCAGTGACTGCACTACAAAGACCGCCAGCCTGTGTGTCTCCATTCAGATTCCCAGGAAGGGATCTGAGGGATCTGATACTGACCAGGGTTCTTGGCCTTCTCCAGTCAATAGAAATTGACTAGAGGCCAGACAAGAAATTCAGGCACGGCTTTCCTGGGACCCTTGCTGCAGCAGAGGGGAGCTAGAACAAGTAACAGGTTCCCTTGCTCACTCGCTCCCCAAGGGGGGGGCAGCTGGTTCCTTATACGGGGTGAGGGTAGGGGTGGGTCCAGGAGTCAGGCCAGAGGGGCGGCTGAGATGGTTTGCCCGCCCCCTTTGGTGGTGTTGAGTGCAGGGGGCATGCGCAGTACCCTGCTTTTGCTCCCAGCTCTTCAGAAGTGGCAGTTGGATTTTTTTGGTCTTTTTGTATCTTGTTGTCTGTAATTTGCCCCAGTTGTGCATGCACGCATTTATTTTCAGTCCCTTATAGTTTCTTTGTATTTTGTCGCTTGAGGAGTCGTTTGTCCAGGTGCAAGCATTGTGGCAAAGGGTCCCAGGTCCCAAGTCCCAGCCTGTCTCAGATCCAGCTCAGGGTATGTCTCAATCTGTGAATCAATGAACTATGTTCCAGACTCCAAGTACTTGGAGCCCATCGTTGAACAGTCCTGAGACAACGGAGGTAGGTTGAGACCTGTGATCCAGGAGACTCCCCAAGAGATGGGTCTCACAGGGTTTGCGAAAGCCTTCGGCGGACCTCACCTGTGGCTGGGGTCCAGTCCTGCTAGCACTTTTCACGCAGAGCTATGTGTCTGCAGGAAGCGTGTTGCACCTTGGTGCCAGTCTCAGCAATTAGCCAATCTTCTTGCTCTTTGATTTAAGCCTATCGCATCCTTCTTGGGCTCCTTTCCAAAAGAAGATTCATTAAAAAATAATTGTTGCCTATTTTTCTAATTTTAAAATTAATTCAGGATAAATGCTAAATAAGTTGTGGCAATCAGAAAAGCACAAACAAATACAGACACACACACACACAAAGACGCACACACTACATACACACATACATTATAATCCACCACCCAAAAAGAACCACTTCAAACCACTTTTTTCTATACACATTCTCTTCCAAAAAAAGTTCTCATACCCTCATCCTACACATGAAGATTTGTATCACTTGCAGCCAGCGCTTTTTTTTAATAAGAAACTTTTAAAATTAGAATCAGTGATTTTTTTAAACTTAGGAATATCCTTTTTGTTAGGTGCGTAAAGACTAGGGTGATATCTTAAAACAAAATGCATATCCTGTGTTCTTTCACCTTCCTTCAGCCTTGATAATGTCGTAGCTGGGGATCCTAGTAAATGGATCATCTGAAAATTATAGTATTTAAGTCAGATGGGAAGAGGAAGATTGGGTTGAAGGAGAGGAATCAACCAAACAATCCCAGGGCTTAGAGAATTACAAGAGACAGAGGCACAGGTGGGCTGGCTCCAGCCAAGTGGATGCGTCTCTTCCCAACTTTCCTTCCAAGTTTCATGAAATGGAGACACTGAAAGATAGGCTTCCCTTTGAGGAAAGAAAAATTCCACCACCATCAGGATGGCGTGAGTGTAGTTATGACCTGTGGAACACACAACTCTCTCTTAGGACCTGGCTGAAGTTCA